>NC_136429.1:88811491-89411491 GCF_052849685.1 Lactuca virosa
GCTTATGAAGGAATTAAATCTTGAAGACACAAGATGGTTTAAAGGCATGTTTACAATACGTGAGTCATGGATACCTGGATATTTTAGTGATATTCCAATGTATGGTTTGATGAAGACTACGTCGAGGTCAGAGAGTATGAATTCATTCTTTAATACATACTCAGAAAGTGGGAACTTACTTTTGAAGTTCATGATGAATTACGACACTGCCATTCAAAAGCAAAGGAATACTCAACGAGAGCTTGATAAGGCATCAAAGAAAGCATCATATAAAATGCAAACACCTCGAGAAATAGAACTGCAAGCATCAAAGGTTTATACAAGTACATTATTTTTTGAGGTGCAAAAAGAAATATATAAAGCATGTTTTTTCTGTACATACTCATATGTTGGTATTGAAGATGGTTGGGAAGTTTACATTGTGCAGCACAACAACAGTAAAAGCGAATTTAAAAATGAATTTAAGGTAATTTACTAGTTTTTTATGAAAAATGTAATAATATTCATATATGAATATGAGAATATTCATATATGAATATATGAATATTCATATATGAATATTCTCATATGCATATATGAATATATGAATATTCATATTTTCATATATGAATATATGAATATACGAGTGTTGATATGAATATTCTTATATGAATGTAAATGTGTAAATTTTGTTTTTGTATCAGGTTGAAATAAAAGCTGAAGAGAAAGAAATAAATTGCAGTTGTGAACATTTTAAGCGTATGGGTGTTTTATGCAGACATGTTTTTTACAATAATGATGAGATGTAGTGTTAAAGAAATTCCTGAAAGGTACATTTTGAAAAGATGGAGAAAGGATGTTGTAACGCCCGTGCTTCTAGGCTAGGCATTAATATTGACATAATAGTCTAGGTTAACCTTTGTAACTCATTTTGAAGAAATGAAGAGGAATTATGTGATTATTATGTGAATTATGTGTTTTATGCTTAATTATTAGGATTTAATTAATTAAGAATAAAAATGAGCGTCGAAAATGAATATTAGATAAAGCCGATATCTATTAAGAAAGTTGTAGTGGTTGTGAAAAGGATTCCGGATATATAAAGAATACCGAAATCCGAGTTATAACGAAGAAGTTATGACCTGTCGAAGTTTCGCGACAAAACCGGCACGGTGCCGAATGACGTAAAAAGTGAGTTTTTGATAAACTACTTTTTAGCCTTAGTGATCTAAACGAAAGTCGTAGTGTTCGTTAAACCGAGAGTATGTATAAAAAGAACGTCAAAATCTGACTTCGTATGAGAAAGTTATGATTTTTCTAAGTTTCAGCTTAACAGTAGACAGCTAAAAACTCGAATTTTAGATCGAGTGATTTTTAGCCGACACAACCTAAACGAGAATCGAAGGTCTCGT
This sequence comes from Lactuca virosa, assembly GCF_052849685.1. NCBI lineage: Eukaryota > Viridiplantae > Streptophyta > Magnoliopsida > Asterales > Asteraceae > Lactuca > Lactuca virosa. The sequence continues at coordinate 88,812,883 of NC_136429.1, forward strand.
CAATAGTAGTACAACGGTAAAAACACAGACGAAAACGGACGTCGGATGAAGAAGTTATGAATTTTTAACGGATTTCCTGTCCGGTCTGTTAAAAATAATAATATTAAAATTAAATTCAAAATTAGCCAACTAAGTCTAAACAAAAGTTGTAGAGCGTAATTTTACCTATGCGTGCATATAAAGAACGTCAAAAACGGAGCTCGTATGCGAAAGTTATGGATTTTAGAAGTTTGGGGCACAAAAATCGAGAAAAATCCCAATATCCGAGAAATTTCGCATGGATAAATCTGATCTCGGTGAGTCACCTGCCCCGTGTACGATGCTGATGATGAGTCCAAAGTGGTCCGGTAGAAATCTGACGCGTGTCGCAAACGTGGCGTGTCCGTAGCGAGCCACGTCTCGCCTGCGAGCTTCAGACGCGCGCCCCTCCCTCGCTGCCACCTGCCTTCGCTGACTCACCCTTCTCGCATCCGATCCTCGCATCTGCTGACGCGTGGAGTCCTCTCAGCCGCTGATCTTCGGACTTCGCCCCTATAAATACAAGGCCTGCGAGCCTTCTCGGGTAATTTTGAGAAATTGCCATTTTACACCCCTTTTTCAATATTTTCACTATTTTGACATCCCCCGAAGCCCCGATATCAATTTTAGCACCTGAAACACGTCCCAAAGTTCCCGAGAAGCCCGATAAATTTATCTTTTCGGTTTTGAAGCCCAACCCTCGCAGAGCCCGGTTTCTCAATAATACTCCCGGTTTTATTAGGAACGATTGTTTTAGGAAACGAAGTGTTGTCCGATTATCGTTAAATCAAGTGAGTGTATAGTCACTTTCATCTTACACATAGATGTGAAGTATTTTATATAAAATACGTGCTATGTGTATATATGTTGTTTGTTTATTTGAGATGGATGTTGAATGCATGTTTTATACATGTTTAAAATGATTTAAAATGTATATATATTTTATCTTCAAATATGTTGGGTAAAACATGGGTAAATAAAGAATGAGGGATAAAAGTACAGTATAGATATACATTGGTAGCTATGAATTTAGTACAGTATAGATGTACGTTGGTAGCTATGGATTTAGTACGTTGGCAACTATGGACTTAGTGCTTGTTGTATAAACCTTGGCGACGATGTGACTTCGTGCCTATTTGACATAAATTGTTGAGGGAAAGCAATGTTGTCACCCCGATGTTTGTTTTACTTGACATAAATTGCTGAGGAAAGCAGTGTTGTCACCACATTGGTTGTTTTATTTGACATAAATTGCTGAGGAAAGCAATGTTGTCACCTTATTGGTTGTTTTATGTCAGGTTGTCTTGTTTGACATAAATTGCTAAGGAAAGCAATGTTGTCACCTTATTGGTTGTCTTGTTTGACATAAAGTGCTGAGGAAAGCAATGTTGTCACCCCATTGGTTGTCTTATTTGACATAAATTGCTGAGGAAAGCAGTGTTGTCACCCCGATGGTTGCCTTATTTGACATAAATTGCTGAGGAACCCCCGAAGCAATGTTGTCCCCCTAATGAAAATCCTTAGGCTAGGTCCCTAGTGATAGTTGTTTTAGGGACGTAAGGTGAGGATAACAGGAATGGGTAATTAGGGTTATTTTGGTTGATGAAATTAATAAATTATTTGTTGATTGATGAACTTAAAAAGTTTATTATTTATTGTGGGTTGAAAACCCTATATGCTCACCAGGCTCCCAATCCTGACCCACTCAGCCTTTTTATCTTACAGGTAGTGGACCCCGAGCATAGTCGGATGATGATGAGAGAATTTTTGGATTATAGGCCAGTAGTTGTAAATAACCGTTGTAAGGCTTATAATGTCTTGTTTATGCTTTTGATATGTATCGGAACATGACATCCCGAGGTTTTGATATAAAATGAAAATATATATTTCTTAAAGAAAAGTTTTGATAAACTTTTTATCATGTTTTGTTTTGGGAACAAATTCTGCAACATCTTTTAAATGGATTACTCTGATTTTATTTTAAAAAGCATAAACGAAATCGGTCTTTTCTGGCCGTGAAATTGGGGATGTCACAGATGTGATATCAAGAAATTATCGTTTTAGTTCTCTTCAATTCGATTCAAGTGATTGTGAGAATGTAAAGCTAGTGAGTGATTCATATTATAGTTTTGAATCATGTTTGGATATTGTAAGAGACGACAAAAAGAAATTGATTTTGTTTGCTGAGAAACAACAAATGTTGTTGAAGGAATTTGACAGTGATTATATATCTGCTGGATTGAAAAGCAAGACAGATGGTGAAGTCGTATGCAAGCTTTTGGGTGTTACTATTCCTATTCCAGAAGAGATTAATATTCATGTTCCTGAAGTTCAAAGCAATAAAGGTTCTGGAATCAAGAAAAAATTCCAAGTGCAGGTGAAGTAGCATATGAAAATTCTAAAAAAGAACATAGAATGTGTTTAGGATGTGGAAAACGAGTTCCACACAATTTAGGTACTTGTCCATAAAGAGTTGGAGCTGCTAAAGCAGCAAAAGACAGTTAGGGATTTTTTAGTTTTTTATTTATTTATTTTTTTTGTTTTATTCATTTATGAATATATGCAGATAAAAACAATAAACAATAATATTCATGTATGAATAATACACATTTATATTGATACGGTAAATTGATATGTTGATATTTGTTTTTTAAATTACTATAAAATAAGTTATATTGATATGGTAAATTATTCATAAATGAATAATACCATATCAATAATATGTGGATTCATTTATCATTGAAGATGTTATTATTTACATATTAAAGGTAAATGAATATAACATGTTTGTGTTCAATTATGATTAAACTAAAATAAAATTGAGAAATGTATATACCATAAATGAATACAAATATGTATATTGATATATGAAGTTTGTTATATTCGTATAGTAATAAATAAGTTATATTCATAAATGAATACAAATATGTAAGATGAGAAAAAGAAATTCACTTTGTTTGATGAGAAACAACAGATGATGTTGAAGGAATTTGAGAGTGAGAGTGATTATACATCCGCGGTATTGAAAATCAAGACAGATGTTGAAGTTGTATGTAAACTAATATAAATGAATATAAATATGTGAAATTTGTTATACTAATAAATAAGTTATATTCATATGTGAACTTTTTTATGTTAATATCTGAATTTTGTTATACTAACATATTACTTTGAATATAATCATCAATGAATATATCATATTCGTATTCGTTTATGAATAAACAGAAATAAATTTTGAAAATATTTGAATATAAAAAAATGACAGAAATAAGCTAACTTGTTTCTACTAATAAATAAGTTATATTCATATCTAAAATTTGTTATATTCATATATGAAATTTGTTATACTGACATATTACTACTAACTTAATCATAAATGAATATATCATATTCGTATTCATTTATGAATAAGAAGAAATAAACTTTGAAAATATTTGAATATAAAAAAATGACAGAAATAAGCAAACTTGTTTCTATTACATAATCATTCATCACAAGATTATAAAACATGTTCATAAGCATTTCACAAACTATTTACACGATGTTCAATAACATTTAACAAACCATCTAAAACTTGTACTTCAAATTCATTCATCTTCAACACAAACTGTTCTATAGCATCACACTTCATCACAAGCAATCATCAATATTCTTTTAACCTTTTTTGAATTGTTTGCATAGCCTTATATGCATGATCAGTACGCACTTTGAATTCAACTTTTTGATATTTTTCAGCAAGATCCAACACATTAGCCTTCAACATGTTAATTTCAGAAGTTAGCATTCAGTGTGCATACCTTTGCCTGAGCTTCTCTAAAGTAGTTTGTTGAACTGCACTTTCTTTATGAAGACTTGGTTTCCACTTTGAGAGTGGTTGTCCCATATAGGTCTCCATATGTCTCATTGCAAAGACCCCACAATCAACTTTGTTTTTAACTGTTCTCCATGTCATTTCAAGTCGTTGGGGTGTGATACTTTCTTTTGAGATTGCATTTGCTCTTGGATGGTTTATTTCTTTAAAGTATCTCACAAACAAATTTTTATGATCATTAAATAAAATAAAAGTTAGATATGTAATAAATTGGTTCTTTTATGTTGTTGTGAATTCGGTACATACCAAAGGTTTCAATAGTACTCTGTATTTCCCTTCATAATCCCCCTAAACTGCACTGTTGTACAGAATTTCAATTGATGGTTTCTTTAAGTTGAAGACAATCACAAAAATGTGAGCACTTCTAACAACTGGAAAGAATACCTGTTTTTAGGTATATAATGGTAAGTATTTTGTTGATAAAATATATATAAAAAAACAAGTTTAATTAACATACCATGTCAATATCTTTTATGTTCAAGATTTTTTTGTACCCATCGGTACTGTCATGAAAGTTCTCCTTGAATTTTTCATACTTTCTTTCATTAGACAATGTTAAAGTTAGATAAGCAGTCTGTAACCAATATAATTTTAAAGAATTAGTAAATTGTTAATCATAAATGAATACATCATGTTGGTATAATAATCATAAGTATATACTAAATATATTTATTTTTGATTTTTTTATTCAAAGATGAATACATAATGATATGTGAATTTCAATTGAATATACATAATTATATTAAAGAATACATCATGTTGGTATAATCATATGTGAATTTCAGTTGTAAAAAAATATAATATTCATAAATGAATACATCATATTGGTGTATTCATTTATCAATAAAGAAGAAATTAAGGTTAGAACATAAACTTACAGAAACTGCAACTTTCAAGAAGAGTCTGTATGGTGAATTTCCAAAATCCCTTTCCAGTTCTTGGTGGTTAAGTAAATCAGCCCAAGTGTCTAAAACTTTTCCAAAAATCACTATGCTTGCATATAGACTTTCCATAACTGCTCTTTCTGTTACCTGACCATATTTTGTCTGGACAACCACATCTTTGCAAATATATAATCAAAATGTCATACATTATTATCTATATAATAATCATATAGGAATGTCTATAAAATAAAGTAACTTACGATGTATTCCCTTGCAAGTTGAACAACCACTCACAGACAATACTCTCCTGATGTGTCAGTTTAGGTTTTGTGTCTATTATTCTGCATTTGAAAGGTGATTTGATAGCATCGGCAAGCTTCTTATCTCTTGGTTCATCCAGATCATGCTTTGATGGTTCTACTTCAGTAGGAATTGCTACAGAGATTGGTTTTGGATTAAGAACGTTTTTGTTTGCTAATATGATAACAACTTTCTAATTGTGGTCTTTGATTTGTTTCTTTGTAAGTGGTTTTTGGTGAAGATTCATTAGATTTTTTACTTGAAGTTTGATCTGAATCTTAACTGAGACCTAGACTAAAACTTGGATGAGTATCTGCATGCCAGAAGATTTATCATGTAAATAGTTGTAAGTTAATTATAATATTATTTTTATATTTTGAAATGTTTTTCCAAATTGTTACCTCCTTCATTCCCTTTTGTTTTGTCAACTTTTTGTCGTTCATTGTTTTCATTTTCTGACTTTTTCTTTCCTGAAAGATAAAGAAATTTGATTAAGTTATCCATTTGTGAATAAGTAATGTATTCATTTATGAATAAGTAATGCATATCATTATTTATGAATAAGTAATATTATATTTTTTTATTTTTTTGTATATTGTGTTATTTATTTGTGAATAATAAAATTTATTATATTCATTTATTAGTGATTCAACTATTTACCTTTATCTTCTGCAATTCTTTTCTCAATTTCTGTTTGTTTATTTTCACCTCCATCTTTCGTGTTCTTAGCTTCTGCTCATTGTTTATTTGTATATTCAGAGTTTTCCTTGCCTGAAACATATACATCATATATGAATATTTTTTATTTTTTACTCATTTATATAGTGTATTATTCACTTATGAATAAACAATGTTATTAAAAAAATCAATATAAATATTGTAATATATTTTAAATAATTCATTTACCTGTATCATCTCCGTGTTTTTCAACTTCTTTTCCTTCTTCATGTACACCTTTTGATTTTTCCTTTTCTGCAAGAGTATTACTTTTACTTCTACTCATTGGTGACCCTGGTCAAAATTTAATAAACAAAATTGTTATTGTTTATTAATATTTTTATATATTTTTTTAAAATAAAAGTAAGCCAAAATTTACCTATATCAATTTTATCCAAAATAGTTTTCATTTCAGGGTCATTCCAAATTTCATCTTCTTGACTATTTAAACTTGAATTTCCAACTCCAAGGACATTATCCACAATGTTGTCAACAACTTTATCCAACAAATTTTCATTTTCAGTTTGTTAAATAGTCTCTTCATGATTATTTGTTTCTTCAGCATTGATCTTTTTTCTCTTCATCATTGTCATTTTCATTGTTCTTTCCATTTTTCTCTTTTACTTCAGTTTCACCTTCTTTTTTATTCTTATCTCCATCATTCTTTATCCCTTCATTCTCTACTTCATTTGAATCAAGCAAGTAATCCACTTCCGGTTGACTTCCATCATTATCATTTTCTTCTTCTCGATTTCCTTCATCATCCTCATTTTCTTTTTGATCATTTGTTTTTTGACCCATTATTGGTGTCAAATTGATACCTTCAACTCCAGTTTCATTACTTGGAAATTCAAAAAGTGTTGTGCTTTCAGATTTTTCTTCAACAATTGTATTTGTCATCTTTTCTTTGAAAATCCTAAAACTTTCCTTTTCAGGGAACTTTGTTATCGCATCATTGAGCTTTGAATTCAGCTTTTCCTTCATCCTCTCAGAACTATTAAGCATTTTAGATATTTTTTATTCATATGCCTATGTAATAAAAAGAAGTATGATTAGAATTTAATGTAATCATATATTATTAACATGTTCAAACTAATTACCTCAACATAATGATCTTCGTCTTTATCAGAATCACTGTCTTCGAGATCTGTCTCTCCTTCATCCTGTTCATTAACAAATTCTTCATTTAATTCTCCAAGTCCAAATCTACCTTTTTCTTGTTCAAATGTCTCTCGATGTCTAATCTTCTCTGAACTCCAATAACAAATGTTGGACGTTTACGTGTTACCGTTAAAGCTTCTGAGCGGATGTTATCAGCATAGAACAACTGCACATAAATGATAACTAATTGATATTCATATATGAACAAGTAAATATTAGTTTTTACTTATTCATATATTAATAAGTAATGTAAAGCATAACGTGTGAAGAAGTATATTTTTATTATTCATATATGAATATGTGCTATTAGTTTATGAATAATAAATATTATTAAAAATTGAGTATAAACAATATAATAACTTACCACCTAGAAAGCTGAAGGTCCAACAAAGAAGCTGGTATCTGAGTATGGTATGTATGAGTTCTTTGTTCTGACAAGACAGTCCAAAACATAGCTGCACCAGTCTATGTTGCTGATATCTGTTTTTCTTGAAATATAACTCAAAGGAAACAGGTTGCATCTTCCCATTGATGTTGACTCGCAAAACGTGTTGACAAAAAAAACTAAGAAGTTCAATTGGAAGTTGAAATTAGCTTGTGTGGTAGAAACAATAACATTTTTGATTGCACTCAGTCGGAGGATTGAATCTTTTTTAAATTGTTGCTTCCATTCACCATAACTTGTATCATCCTTAGTGTCACACCCCAAAACCGGAACGGCGGAAACGTTCTGGGGTGGAGGACGTCATGTCAAGTATCACAACACATGCAGTATAGTAATCAAAGTACAACAACCATTGCATTAATAGTATAAGTTTTTACATAGGTTATATTTAGCAACAACATCAAAAGTAGATATAGAGAATAACATAAGGTGCAGCTCGATACAAGGCTAACTTCGCAAAAGCTCCCGGAGTGTACCTATCTACTGGCGACCTGAGAATACAAGTTATTTTGAAAGAGAGGATCAACATTTTAATGTTGGTGAGTTCATAAGTATTTTAATGACATTGATATACATACATGTTTTTCCTCAAAATAATCTCATTAGATGATGGTGATAAAAGTTTACAGAGTATTTGAATTCCCTCCAGAAAATCCTATATTTTCTATTAAAAGCAGTCTTCTACCAAGACTCGACTGTTTCATGTTTTAAAAGAATGAGTTTCTTTACTAAAAGCAGTCTTCTACCAAGTCTTGACTGTTTTATGTTTAAAGAGAATGAGTTTTTTTACTAAAAGCAGTCTTCTACCAAGACTTGACTGTTTTATGTTTAAGGAGGATGAGTTTCTTTACTAAAAGCAGTCTTCTACCAAGACCCGACTGTTTTATGTTAAAAGAGCATTTTTCCCAAATGTTACTATCATTATCATAATAAAGTTTTACATTATCGTTTTATATCAAAATGTTCTAAGTTAATGTATTAGGGAAAATATTATAGTACCTTAGTTTTATATGTAGAACTACCGTGGTACTACTTACCTTAAGGCCATGAATTATAAGGTAAATGTGGAAATACTCGTAACCATACTGATTGACGGATGTAAACACGACGACCTACTAGCGCCGAAGTAAATGTGACATTTGTCACCCCTTGGCTTGGTCGGTCGGGACTGTAGCTAGCAGTCAGGATGTGGGATGGTCTGTCCCGTATAGATCTATACACACAATGCCCGCTCTCCCTCCAGGAGACTCTGGTTACCAACTCGACAACGGTGAAATCCACGTCGTGAGGATGTATCTCGTGTTTTGATTGCTATATACGTTTCTTTTTACTAAAAGTACATGTTTTAGAATATTGATATAGCTAGTTTCTCCTCATAAAAGTTATTGTTGATTTCTAAACTATACATGTTATAGTTTACTTGAGAGGTTATCTAGGTACCTTTGCTACCCCAAAGGCGCTGAACTGGAGTAAGAGTTTTAATATCTAAACAGGTATACATAATATATAACTAGGACTTCAACGACACTCGGACAAATAACCGGATACTCTAAGTCCACAACCAAACAAGGAACAGGAAATAAAGCGGGCTATCAGTCCTAAGTCCTTCAAACCCTACTTATATAACTATATCTATATGGACATGAATCTAACAAGAATACAAGTTTAAAAGACTTTGATAAAAGTTTAGTAATTTAAAAAGAGATTATAGTACTTTAAAAGAGATTTGAAAGTAATATATGAAAACCTTTAGCTGAATAAAACAGTTTAACATGCAAAAATCTATTTGATTGACAGTTATTAATCACATGTGATTGATATAATAACTTAATAGTTCAACTTGTATCCCCCCATAAAAGCATTTAAAATCATTTCAAAGGTTGATTAAGGGGTATGAACTCACCTGTAGTGAGTGGTTTGGATGGAAGTGCCGGACAGGATGCTAAGTGTCAAGTGAAGACTTGAACACACACACGGATCCTATTTAACATGTAATGACACATATATGTATCTAATTAGTCATTTAACAACTAATTAATCAAGTAAGGACACCCTAAAACATGGATAACACTTTGATTCAAGTGCTAGGAGTATCAAGGGGTTGCATCTAAAGAGAGTATGGCCTCACATTGGAGTTTACTGCCCATATGGTAACACCACATGAGTTTACGGTTTATGGTCATTTCCCCCATGAGTTTACGGCCGTAAACTCATGGTAATTAGTACCATTGTGTGTTTTAGGGTCTTACAAGTCAAGGTTAAGCATCCTATGATCAAGTCCAAGCCTTAGGAAGTAATAGTGGCACAATTTGCACCAACTTTTAGAGTTTACGGCCCATGGTCATAACCCCATGAGTTTACGGCCGTAAACTCGTGTGTGCTTGCTTCTTTTGCTTGTTTAAGGTGCTATACTCCTCAAATAAGTGATCTAGACTTGGTTCCAATGCTTTAGAAGGGACTAGGGCTCATAATGGCCCCCTTATTAGGGTTTACGGTTCATGGACCAACTCCTATGGAGTTTACGGTTTAGGGTTTACGGTCCTAGTGGGTTTACGGCCGTAAACCCATGGTAACTCCTACCATTTCGTGGTTTAAGGTCCTTAGCTCATGAATGCAAGGTTCTAGTCCAATATCCAAGCCCTAGAAGGTAATGGTGGCACATATGCACCACCTTATGGTGTTTACGGTCCAAGGAGATTGCCTTAGAAGAGGTATGCTGTAATCCAAGCTATAACAAGATTAGTTTAGATATTAAGAGAGTCCTTAATAAAACACCCAAATGTAATATTAAGGCTAGGATCCAATCACAATATATTATAACTTAGAAGAGGTATGCCGTAATCCAAGCTATAACATATTTGAAAGGTAGGTGAATGACGATTCACCAATTTCCACCATGAAAAACGAAATATAAATATTAGGTTTTTAATTGGTTCTTAGAAATTCCTAGATTCTTTTGAGATTCAATGAACTTTTCAAAGGCATGTTTCAATCTCGAGTGTGCCCTCCAAGTTTTGTGACTGGGATACCGAGGATCACAAAACGAGGTGTGAAGTAACCATGCAAATCACTTGGTACCCTCAAGATTTATCACTCAATCGATGTGCCGGTAAACCACACACGCTCCACCGATGCTATGGTAAACCTTAAGTCACCCTTTACCTACCTTGTTAAGTCCAAGTTAGTGTGCCGGTTAACCACACACGCTCCACCAACGACTTAAACAAAGTGTAAAGTGTAATTTCATGGATTAGCACCTTATTCACATTTTCTTAAAGTAACTAAGATTGGGAATTTAATAAAAGCATTTAGTTACTTTATAATATTCATCATACTTTTAATGAGAATTTATAAGTCCTTGTCTTACCCGTTCGGCTAACGACCCTCCACCGATCAAGGAAGCGGTGGGTGAGAGTGGACACCCATTAAGTTGCCATTTTATAGGCAACAACCTTATACCCCCCTTATAGACCGGCTTCGTGAATGAGGCGTACTAGCGGTAAGACGACTTGACGTTATACATATATATATTAGTAACTTATAATATTATAAAGTATAAGGGTTGAATTTTAACTTTTAAAATTCTAAGGGTTGGAACTAAAGTTTTAATCAAGACTTTACATGTTCCAAAACTTGAGGGCAAGTTTTTTAAACTTCCAAAACTTTTCATTTCTTATAACTTATGAATTAATTGAGTAATAAAAATGAAGACTCTTCATTTTTATAACTCTTGTGTTCTTTTAATGGCTTTAATAAAAGTGAGACTTTTGGTTTTCCATAACTTGAGGACAAGGTATGGACTCCATTAAAACACATTATGATCATGAATTAAACTACCATGAAGGTTACAAACAATTCCTATGATCATCTAATCTTCATAAGTTCAAGAACATGAATATGAACACTTTCAAGAATCAAAAATTACACTTAAAAAAAACTTGTAATTTTAATAATTGCCATTGTAAATGGACTAGCATAAACATTACACCATCTAAAACAAGCTTTAAAACATCAAAACAGTTTAGGGTAATGTTTCTAGTCCATTTCCAGCAACAAATGTGCAAACTTTCATACGAGCAGAAAACAGAAAAACGATTTTTTTTCAAGCTGTTTGCACACAAAAAAAAAACAAACGAACCTGGCTCTGATACCACTGATGGGTTTTGAGCATTCTAACACTTCCTAAGTGTACATGCAATCCTAATAACCTTGGATCTATGTTTGTCTAATTATCATGCAAAGTTGAATTCCAAGGTTATATTCCTATCTAGCATACATGGGGAACAAATTTTAACTTGCATGAAAGATAGAATAACTTACCTTGTTGTTGCTTATGATCCTTGAAACCTTGTGAGCCTAGCACCCCAAGTGTGATGCCTCAAATGCTTCACACAACACCAAATGCTTTTGGAATGACTTTAGAGAGAATACACACTTCTAAAATCGGCCTAGCCCTCTTGTTTCTTATGTGTCACCGATTTTGGGGAGAACACATTTGTTTATATAGTGTGTTGCATTAGGTAAACCCTAATGTAACATGACTCTTCATTTCATGATCCATGGGTTAACTCCATGGAGCATTCTATGGGTGGAACCCAACTTGATAATCCATGGAGCCTCTTAGCCCACTATATAAGATATGAAAGATTTACATAATCTACCCATATATTTAATTAGTTATCTTTTGATCACTTAATTAATTCTTGATCAAAATAATTAAATAATATTATTAATATATTAGAACTTATAATATATTAATAAACCATAAGTGTTATTTCTCTCATTTTAGTTTATCCAATTGCATGGTGCCATGCAACCCAAATGGACCATGCCGGGTCGGGTCAAGTACATACCAGAAATAGTTATGAACTTAGACACCTTATCCAACACCTTTGCTACCCCAAAGGCGCTGAACTGGAGTAAGAGTTTTAATATCTAAACAAATATACATAATATATAACTAGGACTTCAACGACACTCGGACAAATAACCGGATACTCTAAGTCCACAACCAAACAAGGAACAGGAAATAAAGCGGGCTATCAGTCCTAAGTCCTTCAAACCCTACTTATATAACTATATCTATATGGACATGAATCTAACAAGAATATAAGTTTAAAAGACTTTGATAAAAGTTTAGTAATTTAAAAAGAGATTGTAGTACTTTAAAAGAGATTTGAAAGTAATATATGAAAACCTTTAGCTGAATAAAACAGTTTAACATGCAAAAATCTATTTGATTGACAGTTATTAATCACATGTGATTGATATAATAACTTAATAGTTCAACTTGTATCCCCCCCATAAAAGCATTTAAAATCATTTCAAAGGTTGATTAAGGGGTATGAACTCACCTGTAGTGAGTGGTTTGGATGGAAGTGCCGGACAGGATGCTAAGTGTCAAGTGAAGACTTGAACACACACACGGATCCTATTTAACATGTAATGACACATATATGTATCTAATTAGTCATTTAACAACTAATTAATCAAGTAAGGACACCCTAAAACATGGATAACACTTTGATTCAAGTGCTAGGAGTATCAAGGGGTTGCATCTAAAGAGAGTATGGCCTCACATTGGAGTTTACTGCCCATATGGTAACACCACATGAGTTTACGGTTTATGGTCATTTCCCCCATGAGTTTACGGCCGTAAACTCATGGTAATTAGTACCATTGTGTGTTTTAGGGTCTTACAAGTCAAGGTTAAGCATCCTATGATCAAGTCCAAGCCTTAGGAAGTAATAGTGGCACAATTTGCACCAACTTTTAGAGTTTACGGCCCATGGTCATAACCCTATGAGTTTACGGCCGTAAACTCATGTGTGCTTGCTTCTTTTGCTTGTTTAAGGTGCTATACTCCTCAAAGATGTGATCTAGACTTGGTTCCAATGCTTTAGAAGGGACTAGGGCTCATAATGGCCCCCTTATTAGGGTTTACGGTTTATGGACCAACTCCCATGGAGTTTACGGTTTAGGGTTTAAGGTCCTAGTGGGTTTACGGACGTAAACCCATGGTAACTCCTACCATTTCGTGGTTTAAGGTCCTTAGCTCATGCATGCAAGGTTCTAGTCCAATATCCAAGCCTTAGAAGGTAATGGTGGCACATATGCACCACCTTATGGTGTTTACGGTCCAAGAAGATTGCCTTGGCCGTAAACCCATGTGTTCTTGGGTATTCTTGATGTTTTTCAATGGTTTAACTAGCATTCTAAGTAAATAACTAGTTAGGAGGAGTGTACTTACTTATAGGAAGCTTGTAAGAGTGTTTAGGGTCCAAAAACACTAGTGTGTGTTCTTGGTGTTCTTGGTGAAATGAAGAACACTTGAAGATCTATGAAAAGGAGAAGATTTCATGGATGAAATCATGTATAACTACTAGATGAAGTGTTGTATCAACAAATCAAGAGAAGAAACACTTACATTTTTGGAAATTTTGGAAGAAGATCTTATGATACTTGAGAGAGAATGTGGGTGTTCTTGAGCTAGGAAGGTGAAGAATGAGCCAAAAATGACTAAGTGTCATATTTATACTCTTTAGAGTTTACGACCGTAAACTCCGTGTTTGGGGCCGTAAACTCCAAACTCTTGGAGTTTTGAGACATAAATGATGCACAACAAACTCTAAAGTATACTTCGTATAATTTCCTCTTGAAGTATTAAGCTTTAGAACACTCAAAATGACTCCAAACAGCTTAAAAGTTAGCAAAAACAAATCTGACTTCTAATGAGGTGAATGGTTGTACCAGATAGAAATTCGAGTTGTCACACTTAGGCCATTGATCCAGTTGTGTAAGTATGGTTCCACCAATTGGTATGCCCAACATGTCATGAACAGACTCTGCTGTTACTTTCAGTTCCTTTCCTTCAATATCTATCACCATTCTCTCAGAATCAAATTTTTGAAGAACATAAAATCCCAGCTTCAGTGGTATATCTGTGATTTTCATTTTTAATAAAGCTCCAAAACCCATAGATCTTACACATTCTTTTTGTTCTTTGCTCAACCCAAGGATTATAGATAGTAATGACTCTGGTGAACATCTGTTTTTCATTGAGTAAAATTCCTTTACCACTGGTTTTTTTTGTCTTTCTTGATTGGTGACTCCTTTTTTTTGCCTTTTTTGATGGACGACTACTTTTAAAATCAGAGTCTGAATCATGTAGTTCTCGTTTTTCAGGAGTTTTCCTTTTTGATGAACTTTTTCTGCTTTTATGCTTTATTTTCTTTGGTGTTTTTGTTTCTTTTTTATATGGGAAATGAAAACATATAATATTTGAATAAGTTATTGATATATGAATATGATATATGCTCGTTGATTTATTAATATTTATTTATTACAAAAATATAATTAAGATATACAATTTTATTCATATATGAATATATTAGATATGATAGGAATTTTGTACCTTTCGCATTTTTCCTCTTCAAATATGTTTCTATCATTGTTGTTGGGTCTTTATCAGAAGTACAAATCTTCTTACCTTCATGAATTAGTGAGTAGAAGATTAATAATTTTGAAATACATTTTACAAATAAAATATATTATATTCATAAACGAATATATAATATTCATTTAAAAGCTATGATATGTATTTTATACCTTTTTTATTTTTGTGCATTGATCTTGTTTCTCTCATTGTTGGTGAATCTTTATCGGAAATGTTAGTGTTCTTACCTTCATTCAATAGTAAGTAGAAGATAAATGAGTTTGATATTCACAAATGAATATTAGAATAAAACATATATATTCATATTTTTTTTATTTACATATGAATATGTTTTGTTATATTCATATATGAATAGAACATATATAAGTCATTTTTGTTGTATTCACATTTGAATAATGTATGTATGACAGCTAGTTATGTTCTATTCATATGTGAATATAACATACATGTTTAGAAATGAATATTTGAATAAAACATATATATTCACATTTTTTTATTGACATATGAATACTTTTTGTTATATTTATATGTGAATAGAACATATATAAGTCATTTTTGTTGTATTCACATTTGAATAATGTATGTATGACAGCAAGTTATGTTATATTCATATGTGAATATAAGAAAACATATTCACAAATGAATATTTGAATAAAACATATATATTCACATTTTTTTATGCACATATCAATATGTTTTGTTATATTCATATGTGAATAGAACATATATAAATCATTTTTGTTGTATTCACATTTGAATAATGTATGTATGACAACAAGTTATGTTCTATTCATATGTGAATATACCATACATGTTCAGAAATGAATATTTGAATAAAACATATATATTCACATTTTTTTATTCACATATCAATATGTTTTGTTCTATTCATATGTGAATAGAACAAAACATATTCAAAAATGAATATTTGAATAAAACATATATATTCACATTTTTTTATTCACATATCAATATGTTTTGTTATATTCATATGTGAATAGAGCATATATAAGTCATTTTTGTTGTATTCACATTTGAATAATGTATGTATGATAGGAAGTTGTGTTCTATTCATATGTGAATATAACAAAACATATTCAGAAATGAATATTTGAATAAAACACACACACACACACACACACACACATATATATATATATATATATATATATATATATATATATATATATATTCACATTTTTTTATTCACATATGAATATGTTTTGTTATATTCATATATGAATAAAACATATATAAGTCATTTTTGTTGTATTCACATTTGAATAATGTATGTATGACAGCAAGTTACGTTCTATTCATATGTGAATATAACATACATGTTCAGAAATGAATATTTGAATAAAAAATATATATTCACATTTTTTTATTCACATATCAATATGTTTTGTTATATTCATATGTGAATAGAACATATATAAGTCATTTTGTTGTATTCACATTTGAATAATGTATGTATGACAGCTAGTTATGTTCTATTCATATGTGAATATAACAAAACATATTCAGAAATGAATATTTGAATAAAACATATATATTCACATTTTTGTTCACATATAAATATGTTTTGTTATATTCATATGTGAATAGAGCATATATAAGTCATTTTTGTTGTATTCACATTTGAATAATGTATGTATGACAGGAAGTTGTGTTCTATTCATATGTGAATATAACAAAACATATTCACAAATGAATATTTGAATAAAACATATATATTCACATTTTTTTATTCACATATCAATATGTTTTGTTATATTCATATGTGAATAGAACATATATAAGTCATTTTTGTTGTATTCGCATTTGAATATTAGTTTTGCTTGTGTTCAGAAGTAAACAAAACATATCAAAACAAAATTATCTTCAGTATGTTCATTTTTTGTTGTGTTTTTAAGTGAAATCTCATATAAGTTAATCAGATCTACCTTTTTGATTTTTTCTTGTTTTTCGTTTATATGTATGCTTCACTTTTGGTGTTGTTTCTGTAAGTGTAAGTAGTTAATATTAGGGAAAAATAAGCGAAATGTGAAGTAACGGTTATATTTTGACAGAATAGTTTTGAATAAGTATGAAAAATGAAGAGATGATGTAAAATCGTTTCTATATCAAATAATAATGGATGATTCTTACAAAAATTTCAAGTAAATCAAGTAATAACGAATGAGGGTTACGAGAATGAACGATTATCACAAAAAAAATTGAAGTAAACAACCTATTTTTGAAGAATGAACAGTGTGAAAACAATATTTTTAGTTCTAAATCAAGTAATAATGAACGAAGATTACGAAAAATTTCAAGTAATGAAGTGATAATTTTTAGAAATGATTAGAAATCGTTAAAAATTGGAGAAAAAACGCTGATACCTTTCATTGTCAAGAGTGATGAAATGGTCTTGTTCATGTTTTCATCCGAAGACATTTTTCTTCTGCAAATGGTTCTCTTTTTATCGATGCTTCTTCAAATGGTTTTTTTTCTTATCGATGTTTCTGAAAATGGTTTTCGTGTTATGGGGTATCGAAGAGGGAATGATGTGTTTCTGTTGAGATTTGACGTATGGTGATATTACTGAAGTGCCCTAACAGTTTAATGTTTTTGGGTTATTTACAAATTTGCCACCCCTTATTAATGTGTTTTGATTATTTATAAGTTTGCCACCGCGCTTTTTTTAAGCTCATTAAATGATTGGTTGAGAATGGTTCCCCCATTCTCAACATTTTTATTTTGTCAATTGAACGCTCCTCTATATATATATATATATATATATATATATATATATATATATATATATATATTAAAACAGTAAATATAGAACAAAACTGAAAGTTTAAAAAATATATATATAAATGTTTCAAACTATACCTATTTGAGTATTTGGTAATTGTTTTTAAAACTATATCTATTTAGTAAATAAAATTTTAAAATACACTTATGTGGTCAAAAACTTATACAACCACTAGAGAGGATAAATTTGGACACCTTTTAAATAAAAATAAAAAACATGACCCATCCTATTTCAATAATCCTCAGGGTTTTGAATAATCGAATTCATATATGTATTCACCGAATCAATGAAGATCTGACCCTTTTACAATACTAAAATTTCACAATTTGATGTGTATCGCAACGTAATATTTCTCAAAAAAGATAAAATGTCTATTTAAACAAGATATACATTACTTAATACTCAAAATCCTATACAATAAGAATTATATATATATATATATATATATATATATATATATATATATTGATATTGCTATATTTATACGTATTTTTAGGCAATATTTAAGTACATTTTTATATATATTTTGGTTATTTGCATATAATAATGGTACTTATAAGGTTAAATTATATTTTGCAGCAAAAAAGAAGACATTTTGAAGAAAAGGGACTAAAAGCGTTAAAGAATGGAGCTTTGGAGGTTAAAGGCTTGAAGGACAAGAAAATCAGAAAAATACGTATTCACGAGGTGAGAATTAGAAGATTCACGAGGTGAGTATGGCCTTCTAGAAGATAAACATCACGGATCAGGAATCCGTGTTGAATACGGATATTTACGGATTCACGAGGTGAATCGGGAAAAATTCAAAACTATATATATCCTTGATCCATACGACTTTAAGGAGGTTGGCTGGCTTAGAGAAGTTCCAGAAGTCAAAAATCAGAGAGAAAGAAGGCCTGGAAGTTGGTTTTAACACCAAGGAAGAAGAAGTTCATAAATCGATTCATAGTTTAGTACCTTTAAACATGCTTTTAATTATGAAGTGTGTTTGCTTATTTGCTAGGATGTCCAGCTAAATCTAGTTGCTTCTGTTAGCTAGATGAAGCTGGAACTCATGGTTTTATTTAATTAAACTAGACTTTGCTTGTTGGTTATGTCTTGTGTTTGATTGGTTTACCTAGCATGATTGACTTGTTAATTTAATTGCTTAAACTTCATATTTTGTGTAGTTAATGACCATTATTCTGCATGAATTTGAATACTTAGTAATTTAGTGAACATTAGATTATTAGAGCTAAATTACACATCTAGTTCTACTATTGGATTTTTGATATGACTACCCGTTTGTTTACATTTGTTGTAAATGGTCTTTGGTGGTAGACAGTTTATTTTGGTTTTTTGCCGGACTTATATTCCTATTAATTACTTTATATATTATATAACAAATGAAATCTATATTTATCACATTAACCTCAAATAAAAAAATCAAATTCTTCATGTGAAATCAAAATTACAAACAAATACATTAACTTTATATGTTGCAATATAACAATGTATTGTAATTGAGCCCATAATATGCTCAAACAAAACATATAAACCCATCAAATATTTTCAACGAAACAACTTTGACTAAAAAGTAATCGTATCCTCTTATAACTGAACGAAATAATATTAGTCTTAGATATAAAAGCTAAAACTTTTAAAAAATAATCTGTTAGAATCTCACAAGTTCCATCTCACAAGTTCAAATAACCGTAAAACAAAGTCAACTTCCATCTCACAAGTTCAAATGGTGATCTTGTTAAGAATGTAAGCTGGAATGATAATACATAATTGCCTCTGCATTTCATTGACTTTGAATAACATGCCCTAATGCATAATTACTTGTATAAAATGTTAAACTCCAGTTTATTCTAACCCCTCAGTGAATATCATCCTCTATGAATGCTTTCTAAATCACATATCTCAACCTCCTGCTGAGTGTCCTTCCTCATCATCACCACCCTTATGCTCAATCGCCATTCTTAGTTTTTGACGTATAAACTGAGCAACTATATGGAAGGGTAAGCAATAAAGAATCCTCTTCGAGCTTCTCAAAGCTAAAGTTAACACAAACACATCATAAAAAGTGATAGTTACAGGAGATGGTTAAGATTTTAACAAAAATAGTCTTGGTAGAATTTAAACAAATGAAAAGAAAATGCATTTTAAGATGGTTAGCTTAAAATTTTCATTGCCAAAATGATATCAAATTATTACCTTTCTGACTTTGAGAAGTAACATACTCCCACCTCAAATTTAAACAACAATACTTACTTATCTGTTTCATCTCTCTCAACTTGGCAACAAACTTGGCAAGTTTTGAATAAAATACACATAGATCTGCCGAAACATGCCATACCTCCAATTAAATGAAAAAAAATACTCCAAAAAAAGACTTAAGAAAAGATTGTAACATACTTTCATCAATGGAGCCTGGTAAAGGTAACATCTTCTCTGACATTGCGCATCCAGCCTCAAGCAGTTTCTTCAACTCTCTTCCCCTCTGCAACTATTCCTTTAATGTTTCCACCTTCAAAATATGATTTTTTCCATTCGATTTAAAGACACAATTTAGAAGGGCATGTAAAATGACAAAAATGTCATTTGGACTAAAAATAGGTTGTCTGCCCAAAAAAAGGTTCTATTCTCTAAGAAGAAAAACACTAACATGATGACATCAGCACAAAGTTAGCCCTATTTACATATGAAATATAAGATATAACTTACATACTTTCATCATTGTCTTATGTATTACAGGCTTATCAAGATACTCTCTAGCTTTGAAAGCTGCATAAGACGAATGATTAAAAAAGAAAATTACTGGTGTTCTTCCACATATCAATTTTCACATGCATTGTTGCCACCATCTATCTGATCAAAACAAAAGAAAATGATATCAAATTATTGACAAAAACGATCGAGTGTAATTACTGAAATGGAAGATTGAGGTTTAGGGCTTAAAATATAGATAGGTTCAGGGCATGAAATCGTTGCTTACCTTGAATGGAGAGTGGTAGTTTCTGAATACGATGTTTAGGTCTTGAAATCATAACAACTTCTACCCAAAATCTATACCCTGCCAAACATTACC
Organism: Lactuca virosa; assembly: GCF_052849685.1. Taxonomy (NCBI): domain Eukaryota; kingdom Viridiplantae; phylum Streptophyta; class Magnoliopsida; order Asterales; family Asteraceae; genus Lactuca; species Lactuca virosa. The sequence continues at coordinate 88,833,611 of NC_136429.1, forward strand.
CAAAATCAACAAAAGCCGAACCAAAAATAAAGAGTGAAGTTTATGGCTTGAAATCGAGATCGAGAGGGAGGTTTAGGAGTGAAATCGTTACTTACCTTGAATATAGAGTTATGTTTTGAAATCGTTGCTTACCTAGGTATGGACCGATATGGGGAGAGGGTCTCGTATATGACCGATTCAATTATTGAAAGGCCGATTCAAAGTGCTAAAAATGAGGGTTTCCGAGTCAAATGGAGAAAAAGATTGACTATGCATTCGAAGAGAAGGATGGCCGAGTCAAAAGCCCTACGATAGAAAATACATGCTTTGATTAATTGTACTTTATTCTTCATGTAGTGTACCACTTCAAGATATTATTATTTTATTAATCGTTACTTGTACAATTAGCTTAATGGTTTAAACGTCTTAAAAAAATAATATTATTATATTCAATCTATTTATAGAAATAGTGAGATTTCTTTTATAAGATAGTATATATATATATATATATATATATATATATATATATATATATATATAGAGAGAGAGAGAGAGAGAGAGAGGGAGGACCAAGATCAAATAAAAAGAAAAAGTTTGGCAGAATGGTAAGAAATCTTCATCTTCATCTTCATTCTTAATAAAAGACTCTCCTAAAAGCCACATGTCCATCTTTTAGACTAGCCTTCTGCGACGTGGCATTCTCTCTAGCAATATACTCTATTTTCTCCTGCCTAATTCACCATTCAATATCAAATCTGTATCCCTAAACTTTAGCTGCCGAATTTGGTGCAATTCCCACGACTTTCTCTACATTCTTGATACGATCCCATAAAATCAGGAATATCCCTTGATTCCGATATATCAACTACCATAATTTTGATATTGACTGTCGCAAAATTTAAGCAATCGTAATATTATCCAAATTTAAACCTCTATATTGCAGTTTTTATGAGATCACAATTACACCTCCAACCGATTGCATCTTTTACCGATTTCCAAAATCAACTTCAATCGTTGGGTTTTATTAGTTTACTTTGTGATTTGTGATTCGTGTGATGCTCCTTACGATATGATTAGGCTTTAATTATGACGTTGATTATTGTGAGGTAAGTCATCCATACTGTATTTTGATTTTAAGTTTCAATTTTGTGTTTTCTAGCTTCAGGTTGGTATATGTAATTGCTTATTTGAATGTATGTTTGTCTGTGCGCCATTATTTTCTTTTAATTTTATGTGGATTTCTTGTGTAAAACCTAGACGCTACTAATAAATAACTTTTTTTATTAATAAAAAATCTTTTTTCCTCCGATTGCAGACCGTGTATGTAGATCTGGTGCGATTGATCTCATTTGCTTCGACTATATCTTGACTGTTACTCCACGTGTTGAGATGGAAGTAAGCGATTATTCCTTTTTTTACTTAATAATTGATGTGTGGGTACTGTATGTTTGTATGTTACTGTGTGTTTGCATGGCAATGTGTGTATGTGTATGTGTGTTTAAGATTTTGTTCATGTGTGTGTTTGTATGTTACTGTGGCTGACGGGGAGGGGGTATGATATTAGCACTTACTTTTACTTTTGATTAAAATGCAGGTTATAAATATAAGGGGATGGTGTAATCTTATTGCTTTATTTACTACTATTGATTAACATGGAGGTTAATAGCAACTTTCTTTCTTTCTTTTTGAATTGATGAATGATATAATTGATAAATTGACCACACGTGTATTTTTGACATGGACTATTCGTGTAATATACTAACTTTGTGTTTTTCATTTTCAGTATTATTGTTGTATCTTCTCAACTGTTTTCAAATTTTGATTAATGATTACGATTTTATAATACTTATGTTATTTTACTTTGTTAACCGTGTGATGCACCGGTTATAACCTAGTATTTTATATACAACAAACAAACAAAATAAATCATTCAAAAGTAAAATGATTCACAAGAAAAAAATTCCATAAAAAACCACTTTCATCATTCATTTTTAAGGAAATCAATAAATATTCACATTTATGTCAATTTTAATGAATATCAACAAAATCATCGAAAAAACAATCATCGAGATGTTTTTTTCGGAATTTTTTTTTTGTGAATCATGTTATTTTTTATTCATTTATTGACTCAATTGTTTTGTTCGCCAAAAAAATTTGTGGAACAAATCGTCAATGATCCATACTCAACCCATTTAATAAAAGGGTAAACGGGTAAACTAATTAAAAACCAAAATCCAAACCCTTAAAATTATTATGGTTTTGGAGCAAATTATAGCCAAAATCCGTTCCATTAACAGGTCTACAAACCACATCATTTTGACATGTAACGTCAGCACAAATCATCTACAAACATGTCCAATTTTGTCATTTGTATCGCTGAACAACTCGTCGACAACGGAATTCATTTGAGCATTGAAGACATGTCCTAAATCATCGAATGTTTGTGGCGTCCAACTCGATCATATAGTTCCTATTTGTTTGTCATGTGCCCCGACATACCAATACCTACTCCTTTGACGTTTGGTAATTCTCATTTTCATTGTACCGACAAAACGGTCTTTCCCTCGTCTTTTATAATCATATTATGCAATATGATGCATGAGTATATTTGGATACTTATTCTTTTTCGCTCGAAAGATCGTGCTCGTACTGAGAGTATCTTTCAACATCTCTTTAGAACACCAAATGTTCGTTCGATATCATTCATAGCAGATTCTTAGGTCGGCTTAAACTTTATTCACTTTTCATCATTTAAACATGAGAATGATGTCACAAAAGTACCTAACTCAGTATACCCCATCAGTAAGGTAATACTCACGCTTATATGATGTTTCATTTGCTTAAAACGACACATCATACAATTTCCCAATGTAGATGTAGTTGAATATCGACGATTGGTCTAGAACATTGATGTTCGTTGTTGGAACCCGGTGCACTAAAAATGCATTTCATATCCAAAGATCATAAGAGGCCACTGCTTCTAAAATAATTGTTGATTGCTTTTGATCACCTCGCATAAATTGACGTTGCCATGTCGTAGGTGAGCACGCACTAAAAAACTTTTGTTATTAGAAGATCGTGGACATAAAAATATCTACATAACCTATATTTACAAAAGACAATAAAAATAATTTTTTATTTAAGAAGACATCTTCTAAGTTCGAATCTTAATTTGAAGTTTTGTTTTTTACCATCACCATGTATGCCACCACCACACCACCATCATTTTCATCCCTCTCACCACAACACATTCACCCTCTTCACCGCCACCTCTCTCTTTGCCATCGCCGCCGCTACCCCCCCCCCCCTCCCCACCACTCCCCCCCACACAATTATCGTCACCACCTTCACCATCGTCTTTTACTATCACCTAGAATCAATGTGGTCAATGAGTGTACATACATCTTGTTTGCCCGTTTAGTATCATATCAGGGTTTAATATCATTAATGCGATCTACAACCTTTAAAAAACTAACACTATTTTTTTTGCAGACTACATATTTTTAGTTCATATCTACTTTTAGATGTGGAAAATGACTGCAAACGTTTTACTTTTTCAAAAACAAACAACACATTAATTAGTTCAATTATATATAATTGCTTCTTTTTTATAAATATATTGATAGGTTAAATTATGAAAAATATTTCATTAACATTTTAACATTAAATGGTGATACATATTATTTTTTTTATAATTACTCTCACCTTTCTATACAAATTCCATAAATTAAGCAATTTGTTTGAGTTAATGTTATTTCTCTCTTTATTTTTTTTAAGAATTAGTAGTATGGGGAAAAATATTCAACCTAATAAATTAAAACATTTTTGGTACATGTCATTTTCCCCTTTGGCAGTTCTAGAATTTTTATTTTCTACTTGTTATTTTTTCAGGATTTTCATTTTTTTAAAATAAAATTCTAGAGTTTTATAAGGAAAGAAATCATTCTATTAATTTGATAATAAAGTCTCTCCAAACCATTTGATTTCTTTATAAATGTTCCAAAAAAATTACATTATGGTATGTAAAAGTATTACTTTATAAAATATTTAATATTTATATATTAATATTAAAATTTTATTTTTAATAAACTCGTGTAATACACGTGTCTCACACCTAGTATTATTATATATGAACTTGAACTAATGCTAAATGACTCCTCATTTAAATCGGTACATATATGATGTACGTTTTCTTTTCTTTCTCTAATTGTTGTAATCATTGAATTTAATTACGACATTTTTATAAAATAATTTTTAAAAAATAATTTTTAATTGATATAATTATTTAAACTTATTTTTCAAATTATGTTTAATTTAAGTTAATAATCATACGTAAAAAAAAAAGAAATTAAAGTTTTTTAATGTGATAAGATACAATTTTAGTTTGTAACAATTATTAAATAAATGGTAATTTTTTGTTAGTCAAATTTACATCGGAAGATAATTTAATTAATTGTTTGAATCCAGACAATATATTCAACCTAAAAATAAATGATATTTATTTCAACAACATTTTGCAACATGTGATGTGAAAAAAATACATTTTCATGTTATTCGTACTTTGAAACTAGACCCTTGTATTTTGAAAATCAACTTCTTCTCCGATGACTATTACATCTCTTTTTAACTGGCCATGTATCTTCCATGATCTAAGTGTTTCATTATAGGTGGAAGCATTGTCCAATTTCTAGGCAATATTCGACGAATCACTTGGTGGAGAAGAATATGAAGACATTGTTTTACAAGATATATATATATATATATATATATATATATATATATAAAAGTTCAATAGAAAACCATAATTAACCAATGAACCAAGGAACCAATCTTTTTTTCAACTTTTAGAATTTATTTTTTATCAAAAAAAAAAAAACTAAAAATACAGAAATTCATAACTTTTTATCCTTTTTCCAATGATATCAAATTCGAATTTTTTTTTTATCAAATAACAACTTACATAAATATATAAAAACAAACAACTTACATAAATATATAAAAACAAACAACTTAGAGTTCCTATATAGATATATTCTTACATTTTTACAAAGAGAAGCTATATTACTAATGAAAAACTACATATTATTTCTTAGTCGACAACAGCTCACATAAAAGATTGACTTGTAACACATTTCCACGCAAGTTGTTACCAAACCAAGAAATACTTACTTATTTCAGGGTTCATACACAAATTGCATTTTAATTTAAAAATTACACATATATACTCAATCTATTAACACGGCTTATCTATTCTCGTGTCATATATGACCAAGGTTGAAAGAACATATTAGCTTCATATTTATTGAGGGGTTCCAATAATGCATTTTATGTGTATAATATTGGAACTACCTCACATTTTTGTCTCATTCTTAATTATGCAACTATCGTGTTTATAGGGACTCTAGGAGGCAAAATTTTCTTAATTTGGTAACACAAATGTCCTAAATTTTGAAAAATAGGATATTTTATTAGAAAATTCATAGATGTCATTTTTCTCTTTTGCTAAAAAGTGTTATTTTGACACAGATGTCATCTATGAAAATGATATATATATATATATATATATATATATATATATATATATATACACGCTGATAAATGTCATTTTCATATGTCGTTTGCAAAAATGTTTTTGTTAGACATTTTTTTGGTGAAAAATTATATTTTTCATAGATATCATTTATGAAAATAGTTTTCTCAGACATTCTTTTTTTTTTTAAGAAATGTCTTGTGGCATATGATATTTGCGAAAAATGACTTTTTCTATAAAAAAAACGAGCTTAAACTCTAAAAAGAAATAAAAATATTAAAATAAACTTCCACTACCTTAAAACATTTATCTTTGAAACGAGTTTACTGTTTAGACATAATGTTTACGACGATGTGTTTGAGATTGATTTTAAGAAAATTTCAAGTTTATATTTTTTTTATAAAATGAAGGAAATTTACGAAAATAAATATTTTAATAATGCTTATTTTTTTTTCGCAAATGTCATCTATATAAAAAGATGTGACATCTTAAAAAAAAAGGTATGTCAGCTAAAAATCACATTGTGATATGTGAGAAAGATCGCTATTTAGGTGCGATTTTGATTTAAAAAAAACTTTATTATTACTGTATTATTTAGAAATTAGTAAATGGATAGACATATTTGTTTTTTTTTTTCTCAATTTTTTTTTTCGTCTTCTGATCACAATCAAAATTTAAAGTAGCAGTCGATTAAGTTGGCTCCTAAAGGTGAGGATGATGCCGACAGATCTTTTAACGGAGTTCGTTTTCGTTCTTGATAGTTGAAACCCGTGTTATCAACCAACTTTCTCACAACACGTAACCAGCCATCAGTTTCGTGTTTCTAAATTATTATCATCACCATTCAGAAAGTTTATCAGTTTTTTCCAGTTTCAGAATCATGGCCATGAATCCAATCCGGGTAGTGTCACGGGAGCTGAGGTAACTTTTCATTCTGCCCATCATCCTACACATACACATATACACTAAATGCACATTATCACATAATGCTTTCCTCTATCTTCAAGTCATCTTTCTCAAGACTCCATTAATCACGTTGCATTGCTTATGGGCTTTGTATTGGTATTCCTCAATTAGGGTTTCTTTGCCTTGCCCACCAGGTGTTTGATAAATTCCTTCTGTCAGAGTTGGGTTGGCCTGTGAATGATTTTTGTATAAATAAATGTTGTTTTCGTAGAAGAACTCTCATTGTGTCTTGTTTGTTTTGATTTATTAAACCAAATGGAGAATTTGGAGATTGTTCAGAAAGTTGGAATTGTTTTGGTTTGTGTGTATTTGTCATGGAGGATCATTAGATACATATGGAGCTTTTTGGATGTCGAAAAAGATCCTCTTATTGTGCTTGTTACTGGGGCTGCAGGCATGTCTTTTGGTCAACTTTTCATTCTTATGAAAAGAAAACTATTCATTTTATAAAACTGTTTTCAAGATTAGAAATTGTCAATTCCAGTTCAGGAATTCATCAATCACTTATACATTGTGCAAACAAAGCTGTACATTATCCAGATTTCATCCATTTCTACTCTGAAAAAGAAGTCCTGGAATTTTTTTGTTTTTACTTTTTCCAACATTGGCTCTTTAGTATTCTCCTAGATATAAGTGGAGTTTTACTCTTATATATTATTTCTTGATTAATTAATTTCCAATGAACTTATGTCACAGGCCAAATAGCCTATGCCCTATTTCCAATGATCGCAAAAGGGGCAATGTTGGGTCCAGATCAACCAGTAATTCTACACATGCTTGATATTGAGCCTGCTGGTGACATCTTGAAAGCGGTAAAATTGGAACTAATGGATGGAGCATTCCCTCTTCTCAAAGGTTAACTTTCTAAACATATTGATTGTGATTGTCAAGTGTAATTTCTTATCTAAAGTTAATTTTTGTTATTTGTTATGTATCTTTTAGGTGTTATTACCACAACCGATGTTATTGAAGCTTGTAAAGGTGTCGATATTGCAATCATGCTTGGTGGATTCCCTCGTAGAAAAGGAAATAGTAACAAAGATTTAATATCCAAGAATATTGGTATATACAAAGCTCAAGCTTCAGCCTTGGAACAACATGCAGATACAAATTGCAAGGTTTGTCAGACAGACACACCCTGTGTACCTGATTTACATCTCACATGATACACTATCTGGGATGGGGTTGGGCCATCTCAGAAGAATAAAGATATCTGATTATTTGTTTTGTTTATTAGACCTAAATTTTTTTAGATTGATATTCAATTATGCAGGTTCTTGTGGTTGCTAATCCTGCAAATACGAACGCGCTCATCTTGAAAGAATACGCGCCTTCAATCCCCGAAGAGAATATCACATCCCTCACAAGACTTGATCATAATCGTGCGTTAAACCAATTATCTGAAAATCTAAATGTCCATGTTGGTGATGTAAAAAATGTTATTATGTGGGGAAATCACTCCTCAAATCAATATCCGGACGCTAATCATGCTATGGTCAACATTGGTGTTGGTCATAAATCCGTGAAAGAACTTGTTGCCGATGATAATTGGTAGCTCTTCACTTTTTTCTCAAATTTATGTTTAAAGTTTTAGCAGTCGCAGTGTAGAAATTTCAATTCCAATGTGGATTGTCTTCTGGTGTGTACCTGATTTACATCAAAATAACCCTTTTTGTAGAATGACTTTTTATTTTGAAATTTTTTATTCCTTGTAATGATATTGATTATGATTTAGGTTGAACACGGAGTTCATAACAAATGTGCAACGAAGAGGTGAAGTTATAATAAAATCTAGAAGGTTGTCTAGTGCATTATCAGCTGCAAGTGCTACGTGTGATCATATGCGCGATTGGATTCTTGGTACTCCTAAGGTTTGATTGCTTCTTCTTTGTTTTCTTGTTTTGCTTTCTTTTATCATTTCTCGAATATTTTATTATTATTATTATTATTATTATTATTATTATTATTATTATTATTATTATTATTTGATTTTGCAATTTTGGGAGGTAGGGAACATGGGTGTCGATGGGAGTTTATTCTGACGGGTCGTATGGTATCCAACCGGGACTAATTTATTCGTTCCCCGTCACTTGTGAGAAAGGCGAATGGTCAATTGTTCAAGGTATGTTTCCAATAAACATTATTTTAGCATAAAAAAACTTACACTATATGCAAAAGATAGCAACGTACTTTTAATATTTGTTAATTATAGCATCCTACTTTCATTTCTTTTTCTATTATGACATTGTACTTGCTTTTTTTTCTCATAATAAGCATTAAGCAATAAAAATCTACTTAATTATAATATCCTTATTGTTTTTAGAGTTCAATTGAGGTTATATTGATATGTGCAAAAAGACCCATGTATGACATGTAGATGGAATTGTGAAATTGTAAAATGTGAATATATTTAGAATTTGTATTGAGTAATTATTTTGCAATGGTGTGTAGGACTAAAGATTGATAAGTTTGCAAGGGAGAAGATGGATGCTCTAGAAAAAGAGCTCATTGAGGAAAAAAACTTTGCCTACTCATGCCTCCATTGATAATCAATCTTATGTGTAATAGGAAAATGAGTAGTTTTTATATTATCATATCTGTATAAATTCTAAATAAGTTATCGAACATGAACCATTAAAGATTGTTGGTGTATCTATATTTATATTTTGTCATGTTGCTTTTCCTAGGAGTTGAGTGTCTTGACCATAAATCTAACAACTTCAATTCTCTAAAGAACACCGTTTTTAGAATTCACAAGTTAGATGTAGTTTATTTGTGTAAGTATTACCATTAAGGGCTTCCCTATTCCCCATTGATTATAAAATTTCATCTTAATAAATCTTTAAGAATTTAATTTAGCCCTTGTGCCCATGGAGGTTTGTCTGCAGTGACTCCAGGGCATGAGGCAAAGCCTCATGTTTGTAGCGGGGGATTAGTCGGTGCGTGAAAGCTGACCCGGAAACCCTCGTTAGGGAAGTTCCCTTAAAAAAAATAGAATTTAATTCATGTTATACAGATTATAAATAAGTTTTTTTCACATAAGATAATAAACTAATAATTGGCGGTATTAACCTTTTATTACAAAAAATAAGAAATTTACCTACAATAATTGTCTATATAACTTATATACGGGATAATTATGAGTGTACCCACATCTCGATGTTAAGGCTATGTTTGACAAACCATAATTAACTTATTTTTTCAGTTTTTTAAGGTTGTTATGTTTGATAAACCATAAATTAGCTTATAATCTAACTTTTTAAAAAACTATTTATACTCGCTTTTCGACGAGCTTACTGAATGTTTTAAAATTCTACAAGATATACCATTTATTAATAATATAAAAAAAGTCGATCTTCTACATGTTTTATGTCATTTTATATATTTTAGATAGTTTTGCCAAAACGTGGACTAAACTGTTATTTTTAAAACTATTTAAGTATTTAAATATTGTTTTCCAAATTGAAAGAGAACCTCTAAAGACATATGGCTTGGCTTTTGGTTAACCAAATTGGAGCTGGATCAGACGTTAACCACTGCTAGTTGGTAGTTGCCGTCTTACTCTTCCACTTCTACCTTTTTATAATTTTATAGATACCAAATCTGGACAATTTTTGTAATTTTACTATTATAAAAAGATCATGTCTATAATTTTACAAATTAAACACAAAGATTAATTCTATAATATTTGCATTTTACCAAAATAGAGATCATTTATGTAATTTTACTATTAAACATAGACTATTTCTATAATTCTACAAATTAAAAACAGTTATGGTCATTTGGACCATTTATGAAATTTTAATATTACATAGGGACCATAGTTGCAAATAAAAAACACCATTGCTTGATGTAGTTGGGACTGGGAACAACAAAACACCACATCATAAATCTTAATGGCCATAATAATCGTCATTAACTAGTTTCAATTTTAAACAAATTTTTAGTTATATTTTTTCGTTTTCTAAATATGACTTGGTTTTTTCAGTTGCATTTTCCCTGTGTTTTATAAAATGTTTTGTTTTTATTTTTATTGTGTTTTTCGATGTTGTTTATATTCGTTTTAAAAATATGTCCAAATTTTGATTTAATTCTATATGTTTCTATTAACAACATTACAACTGCTCATTAAAACAATTAAGACCTATCTCTTGGATAGTATTTTTAATTTCTTATACATTAGGTGTAATACTCATGTATTACATGAGTTCATTAAAAAAAATTAAATATAAAATTCTAAACATTTGAGAAGTTTGAATTTATAAAAAAATTAGAAAAATATTGAATTATTAAAATTAAAGTATTTTTTCTCTTTTAAATTTAAACAAATAATTGAGATAAATAAACAAATGAAACTAATGGACTTAATTTAGAAATTTTGAAATTAGAAGGAAAGTTAGTTAATGAAAATGAAAGTATATTTATTACAATTAATAATTTAATTAAATATTATATGAAATTTAATAAAAATGAAACAACCACAAAATGTCACGTGGAAAAAATTTAATTGAAAATAACCACAAAATGACATGTGACAAAATCAATGAGAGTGTGACATATGACAAAAAGTTCTTTATTTATTAGGGATGATTGTCATCAATATTTGAATTAAATAATTTAATTACGTAGAATGATAATGAGTCGTTTGATAGTTGTTGACCGAGTTAGAACTTAAGTTCACATCTGATTGAAACAATGTTGTTTGATTATATTTTTGATTGACTCCGATGAACGATGAAAAATAATCATATTACCCTTATATTGTCTCTTGTATATATTAATATCAAAAGTAGACTACATTCTTATTTCTCACAATATATTCATACATGATCAACATATGTAACTTAAATATCATAAGTTTATTAAAATTTACACACTACAATACCCTTCTAAAGACAATAAATAAACTTTTTATATAAAAAGTTATAAAAATGTAAACTTCAAAGTACAACAACACACAATTAAAACCCATCAACATCGAGTCAGCAACAATAACCAACATAAAATTAATAACCAAAGCTGACCAAAAATACCAATGAACTTTGTTACTATCACGCGTAACATCGACGTACTTTTAACATCCCACCAAAGTCATCATACTTGTATCGTATCTTCTTGGGGACAGTAAATTGATTACCAAATAAAGTAAAAAAATAAAGCAATTAAACAAAGTGACTTATTCTAACACAATTAACATAGTAGAATATCAATCATAGAAAATTTGATTCCAATGAATACATAAAAACAACCGACTAGAATCCACTAATGAATCAACTTCACAAAATAAGTTGTCGATAATAAATTGCTTAAAAATCAATAATTTTTTCATTAAATCTGGTTTTAACAAAAAACTAGATGAGAACTTCCAAAAGTGTCAACGAGATTGCAGATGGTACTGAAGAATCCTCGAACTAAACGTGATTGCAGAGGCATCAAGGTGTTGATGGAGGTTTTGTAGAGGCATCAACAACCATGTGATTGTTACAACACCCAGTTTCGGGATGTTTCTTATTTTGGACTGACGGATTTTAATTTAATAAAAAAAGGTCTCGAGCTTAAAGGGATGAAGTTTGGACCTTAAAATAATGAGGTTATTGGGCTAAGAGTTTAAGACTTTGGACAAAAGGTTGAGTTTTGGGTTGAAAGGCAACTTGGGCTTAAGCTGAATTGGGCCTTGCTGGGTCACGCTTTTCACGGCATGACACATAACGTATCATGACGTGAAAGTTGTGCAGCTCAAGCCCATTTCATTTTTAGGGTTTTATTCCATGTTTAATGGTGTTACCTATGTGTTTTGGGATCATTCCTTACCCTAACCCTAGCCCCCTTTGTTGAGTTGTAACCTTATCTTCCATTTTATGAAGCTTGAATATGATGGAAATGTTCTTTGGAGCAAGAATGTGTGGAGCAAGAATGCGTGGTTCAAGTTCATATCCAACAAGCTTTTCTCATCGTTGGACCTTGGTGAGCATAAATCTTTTACCTTTATGTTTTTATCTCATAGATCTAAGTTTTGGATGATCTTGTGATCTTTTTTGGCACCAAATCCTTATGTTGTTGGATTTTGTTGAACTTCATAGCTCTTTAATGTTGTATTATGCTTATGGACCTTTCATGTTGGAGAAAATGGTCCATGCAAGGGTTCTTTTGAGTCTATACACAAGTTATGACCTCTTTGAGAGATTAATGGACGTAGGGTTTAAGATCTTGCTTGATTAAGTCATTGGAATGGATAAAGTTGGAAACTTTATCCATTAAGACCATTGTGTGATTCAGATATGAGATTTAGAGGTTCTGGACTTAATGAATTAAGTCCTTAAAGTGGAAGGTTGTTAAGCCAGATATCATGACATGACCTGTTGTGGGTCATGTGCGATTTTGGAGAATTCCCAACTACTTTGTCTTCAAAGGTTGTTATACTTTCTTATTCTTTGTTTATGTTTAATTATGCCGAATTTTAAACTATAATTGGACTATTTTTCAATAAAAACCCAACAAATACATGGGTAAGTCACTGGATGACTATAACGACATTTTAAGAGTACTTGAGAAGAACTAAGAGAATTATATGAGATAATCAGTTTAGAAAAAGATCTTTATGTAACGAGCCATACAAGATGCTAACTTTATTATATATATATATATATATATATATATATATATATATATATATTGTAATTGGATTATGACTTCATTATGGAATGAAGAGAAGGTTTTGTTGGAATGAGGTCCAATAAAAACAAAATAGAACAGGATGCTACAAAATAAGAATACACTACTTTAGAAGTTGTAATCACATATGATTGGATAAATAAATTTATTGAAAAACTATGTTGAATCCTACCATTCAAGGATCACAAAGAAATCTTTTGTGAGTTCATGAGTATACTTAATCAAGCTAAGAGACTCTAAATCACATCAGAACACCAATCATATTTCGCAATATATTTAAATATAATTAGAATAAAGTTAAATATGGAGATGATCGTATTCACAAAATTCACACAAATTAAATTTAGTCAGACCCATTAATAAAGTCGTTTCTTAAGCTAAGTATGAATGGTCACACTTCAACTATAATACTTTGTTATTCTAAAAATGGGATTTGATTTTGATTTAGTATTTATATATTAGAGCATTGTGACAACAACTATTACTTATTGTTTTGATATATTGGGATATGATCTTCGCAAAAATACTTGTTGTATTATATATTAACATGTTTAATCCACGAATAATATTATTATTCTAAAATCTCATAGTCGATCATAATTGTGTGGAAAATTACGAAGCAAGACTAATATGAATTAGATTGGTTAACTTTCACCAGATGAAAGTGGGCAAGAGACTGTAACCAAGGTTCATAGGTACTTGTCACTGGTATTGAACGGGCCCATATACATATCATGTCATGGATCGATATCATGAGTGATACATGATAAAAATGTACTATCTTTTGTATCCGTAATACGTGAGATACATATGATAGTGGGACTTAAATATAGGGAGTGTTATGCTTTGATATGGTCAAACATTGATCCTTAACCGAGCAGTCATAAAAAGCCATTTTCAAATGTAGTGTGAACTATTTAAGAGGCTTATGTAGTCAATATGAGATTTGTTCCTCTTATGTGTTGAGAGTTAGACATCTATCGTGTGGTACCCAACGTTGAACACCAAATAAGATTGATTGCGATCCAAGTCTCATGTTCAACATGATGTCTATAACAAATGGATAACCGATAAACTTACCTTATACATCAATTGTAGCTTTGAGCTTTTAGGAATTGGATGTTGATGAATGACATTCTTCGTCATATGTTATTAGGGGCAGTGAAATGTTCCTAGACGGTCATCATTGTCTATATCGATTAATATATGACGAATCTTGTGCAATGGGAGATTGAAAGATCTTTATGCCCAAGAGTCATTATATAATGATATTGCTAATGCCATATGATCCTATAGGGTCTCACCTTATATCAAGTTACCACTAATTGATTATTTATTAGAGCAAATTTGATTATTAATAAATATCAACACTTGTATTTAATTGGAAAAACATTATTTTATGAAAATAATATTTTTACCAACATATTAAGAATTATTGTTTCTATGAAATAAAAACAAAGAGAACAAAAAATAGTGAATATCATATGATTTGATTTTTAATATTGTGTACAAACATTTTGGACACTTAGAGTAATCATTTGGTTTGATTACAACTAACTAATTGGTGTTTGTGTGTAACACACTCTTCTTGTTGCTTCTTGACTTACAAAACCGTAAGTATGTATGTGTGTGTAAGACTTGAGTGTTCGACTTTCTTACTCGCTCCATACCTTCTTACTTAGACGTGCTTGCACTCTCAAAGAAACATGGTCCTTATGTACTAGTTTGTAAGTATAAAGAATATCATTACAATAGAAATGATTTGATTTTTTGGCACAAAATACTCTCTAAGGGTCTGTCATTTTTCGTAAATGACAATCTCTTTCTCCCTCAATTCTTCTTGCATTTGGTGCTTAGATTAGGTGCATATAAGTTCCTTCTCTTTCAGGTTTATTTGGTATAAATATTAAAGCTTAAGAACCACATATATACAAGTGAAGACTAACATCTTTGGTGGTTGATTCTTGCTTGGCAGATACTTCTAGAGAAACTATTTTTTGAGTAGTTTGCCATCTTCATTAACTTTATCATTGCCAACATGAACCAAAGTCTTTAAAGGTTGTAAACTTCTTCTTTTCCAAGGTTGTTTTAATCTTCATAAGTTTTGCAAAATGATCATTGGTGGGTAAATTGGTCTTAGTCTCTTCAAATGTAAAATTGTTTTTGTTAATAATCACGTCAAGTTTGACACCATAATTAGACTATTTTTTTGAGTAAAACCCAACAAAATGTAACTGAAAAAGTAAACCATTTTATAAATATAAAATATACATAAATTAGAAATAAGACAATTATGAATTACAGGGGCGCAAACATATTTTGGGTCTAGGGATAAATGGATAAAAAGACCATTTAAAGACACAAGTATATCAAACAATGTAATTTTTTTTACTAATTTAAAGAAAAATACTTCATGTGACATTTTAGATACAAAATCATTAATAATAGTATCGAGATAAAAGAAACATTGGTTTAGAGGTTGTAGTGTGCCTTCTATCCAGTTGGTCGTGAGTTCGAATCCAAGGAAGTCAGTTTTCTTCGTCATTTTGAAAAAATAATCATGTATAACATATCTTTATCCATACACAAAATAGTCAAATTATTCAACATTTCTTATGACATCGATGACTTATCTCTTTTATAAATTCAACTTTGAAAAACTTATCTCTACAGGGCTACAATGACAAAAATGGTTAATATGTTTCTATATGCAATGATATTCTAACCGTTAATTCTTAGCAATTAAGACGACATAATCGACTTATTTATCCATTATGTCGTTTATTGATTGCTTCATAGGTCGTTAGTTTATAATTCGTCACTTTGATATCCCCATTTTGGTTGTATCTACCCACCTTCTTTATGCACAACGATTATTATATGTATGATATTGCTTCTTTTTGCTTCCGGTAATGTGTCAAACTTGGGCATTTAAATTTGGCTCATTCTCGCTTCTTTTTCCGCATAAAGTAGATTAATGATTATATATTAATTTACATAGACCAATTTTTTTTGCTCCCTTGAAATGATAGGACATAGATAGTCGGTATTTCGCCCACCTTGTCAATAATAATAGTAACAATGATAATATTATTATAGTTATAATAATAATCATACCAACTTTTTGGAAAAGCAGATACAAAAAAAATTAAGCAGATACAATGATAATATTATTATAGTTATAATAATGTTAGTGGTTTACTAGAAATAAATAAAAAAAATTATATATATTTTTAAAACATAATGTATTGACTTAATGATGATCTGCTAACAAACATATGAATTTTTTTTGAAACATTTACAATTATTAGCGTTCTTATGTGTAATTTTACTTCGTAAAACTCAACTAAGCAATCCCATATGTAATTACAACTACTATAAATTTAAGAACTACAACAAAGGATCACATTTAACCTCTATATAATCAAAAGATTAAAGTCAAGATTAAAGTCAATTATTATTTTTTTAGTCGGTTTGCTCGTGTCACAGGTGGTAAACATATATTAAGGCTAAGGGCGGGAGTGGTATTGAGTATACCGAGCTCCAACTCAGCTCCAACAAGGAAGAAATGGAGGAAGAATATCGAAAGAAGAGAAAGGGTAGGCTGCCTAGTGGGGAAAAGAAAGGAGAAAAAAGAAAGAGACTTGACTTGCCACTGCCGAGTTGCCCTTCCGAGCTCGTCATGCTCAGTTTAGGTGCCGGTGTTCTCCACATTAGATCCATCGAGCCTCTTCTGAATCAACTCCTTCTAATGACTCACACAACTTGATAAAATTAAAACTAAATTCTAGCATAAAGTCTAAATATATTGTAAAAAAAAAAAACAAAAACCGTATATATTCATAGACAAGTTTCATTCGTATCTTATCCAAGATTGAGTACCATATTTTGACTAAATCAAATCCAAATTAATTGATAAATTGGTTTGTTTGGATCCTAATCATGCATATAATTACTACTTCCTCCCTCAACATCTTGAGTTTGAAGCCATCTGCCTAACTAATATCCACGTGACGTCACAAATACCTGAGGCGTTGGCACGTGCAATACCCCTACGATATTTCCCTAATTCTCCTCGCCCCTTTTTATCATCTATTCAATCGAAAGAACTTCATTTGTAGAGACACAGGGACACATATGCAAACACACATACATATGACTAGAGAGAGAAACAAGCCAAAGAGGGAAGAAGTTCGCAACTTTTATATGCATGATTCATGTAAAACGCCCTTCAATTTCCTGTGAACCTTTTTAGGGTTCTTGTATTCTGTAATTAAAAAAAAAACGATTTTGCCGCGACTTTATTAGGGCTTTCTCAATGATGCATATAATATCATATGTATAAATGGAGTTCAATTTAATAGTTTTACAAATTCTTTCTCGATTGTCGGAGTGTGTACGTAGATTAGGACCAAATTGGGTTTCATTTTCTCATTGATGTCGTATAGGACTAGGTTTTTTCTATGATGGGGGGAACTGGTGAAGCAGACCGCAAACGTCACTTCAGTTCAATATCGTCTCCTACTACCGCTGCTGCTAATAAACATCCATTTGTGCCTTCTTCTGAGGATAAAAAGGTAATTGATCGTTACTTTTACTTTGGTTTTAATAGCTCTAGGTTTTCTAGGGTTTATGCTGAATTCTTGATCGGTTTTTATTGGAGACTTCTATAGAGGTTACATACATGGTAGATCTGTCTGCTAAATTTCTTGATGAAGTTCTAGGGCGTAAGTAGTTGAGTTATAGGACTGTATCTGGCGGGATTTTCTTGATTTAAGTTGATTACAAGTGCATATGTTTCTTCATCTATATAAGAGTTTGGGGAACTTGTGTGGAACTGTTGTCAACCCAACTAAATTAAACCAAAACACTGCTATGTTTAGAATTTGCTTGCTTGTGAATAGTTACATATCTAATTTTATGTTACATTATATGTGAATATTATACAGGCAGATAATTCCATAATCACTTGTGTTAGAGTCAGATGTGATGTTTGATTTGTGATATCCTTTGTTATATAAATATGATATGATGATCTTATTTTCATTAGTTATACTCTGTTCATTAATATAAGCTCACCATGCTTTATGTCTAATTCAGTTCTCTTCTAGTTTGTGGATTAAGTGGATTGAAGCAATTATGTTTTCTTGCTTTAGAGTCCAAGATTAGGATTTGATACTTGAGTGTGGAGCATATCCTATGTTATTTCATAATATTGTATGAAGTACCTCACTTTTGAGAAATGTGTTTTCTTTGGCATGCAGCTTGACACAGTGGTACTGAAATTTCAAAATCAAAAGCTTGTTCAGAAGTTAGAATCACAAAAGGTTGAATGTGTTGCTCTAGAGAACAAGTTCAGTCAACTTAGGGAGAAACAATTGCCATACAACAAAACTTTAGCAGTAGTAGACAAGTCTTGGGACGAGGTATAGCCACTTGAAAACCCCATTCCTTTTATATTTCACTCAAATATCAACTGTTTGATAAACATTTAATTGGCTTTCTAATAGCTAATTGATAAAGTAGAGTCATGCTCTATTCGCACAAAGAATCTGCTGAGTCATGATCGTGGTAACAAACATCATCTGGTTGCAGGGGGTAAGAATTGTCAAACCTTTTCTCTTTCATTTGACTGAAAGGGTAGCTTAATCAGCATCAAACTATGTTTAATGGACTTAAAGTATATAAATTTCTTGGCAGATAATGCATCACCACCTCCAGAGGATGTATTTCTTCACCGACTTCTTGAAAAAGGTGCAACTGAGAGTAGCTCTGCAAATAGCACTCCAAGTCAAATGCAAGAAAATCGAGAGACAGGTGGCAACAAAGTTCAGAATACTTTCTGCAATATTGTTCATGCCATTGATGGTCTATGGGGCATGGAGGATGGACTGTATGCCAAAGCTATAAAGCAACTTCCAGAAGGTTCTAAGACTAATCACACTGATTTACAAGTCATATATGCTGTATGCTTTGGTTATTAACTTGTATTCACAAATATTGTTGTTTGGGTAGGGTCATGCAGACCAGACTCATCTATTGAGTTAGAGAGGGAAGTGAAGAATTTGAGATTGGCAATTGGTGATATGCATATAAAGCACAGATCTTTGGCAAGAGATATGCAGTTCCACCGAGATACTGATGCTAAGAATAAATCAGAGCTTAGACAATTGAAGGGTAACTTTCCATTTCTCTAATCTTTTTTGGTGCAATTTTTTTCATATTAATGCATTGTACTTTGAAAAGTTACCTAGTTATAACATTGTACTTTGAAATAGCTACCAATTTTAGGCTTTTTAGCAGTGGAAATTGCTTTGTATTTGGATGACATTGCTACAATTAAGTAGATTTCTCAAAGTGCAATGCTGTAATAGGAAGAAACGAAAGTTTGATGCTTTAATAAACAAATCAATAAAAGTACATTGCTGTTTCATGTTGAAAGATGTATTAGTAACTCAGGAGCCTGATATAAAGCTAAACCTGCAGTCTATTGAACTTTGAATTTGGCATCTAAGGGACATCTCCTGTTGTATTAATGTCATTTATGCTTCTTGTTTGTATATCAATGTATTGATTACATCATAGGTAACATTGAACTTTGAGATCAATGGTTATATATGATATTTTTTATTTTTGAAGGGGAGCTGGAGTGTACAATTGCAGAATTGGAAGAAAGCAACAAGAACTTGTCTGTCCTGAAAGCAGAGACAGATGCTGCAAAAGGAGCAATTTTCCCTGTAATTCTTGGAAATAAACGAGTTGCTAATGATAGGGCAAGAGAAAAAGAAAAGGATCTACATGATATGGAGTCTTTATTAAAAGAATTACTGGTAGTTTAATAGTGTCCCTTTTTATTTTTTGTTTTATATTCTGGTTTCACAGTAAAGTAATACTAATAAACAGTGGTTTAACATTATGAACAGGATCAAGCTTCTTCGAGACAACAAGAACTTAAGCGTTTACATGAAGAAAGAATGGAAATATTGAAACAATTATCCAGCTTGCAGGTTGGCCTTTTGGTTTTTGATCTTATGGTATTCTATGTCATCACCCGTTTTATGAACATATGTTGTTGATTGTTGAAATTTATGTTACAGAATATCTTAAAGAATTCGAAGGGGATTTTTTCTTCTGAAGCCTTTATCTTAGTGAAAGATCAGATTGCTAAGGCAAGAGGAGATTTAGTCCAGTATCAAGCTTTATTCCAGAAATTGCAGGTTGTCAGTGGTTGGTAGTTAGTTCCCTTTGTTCTCATTTTTTTACACCATACTAAATACCATGTATTTAATATTTAGGTTGAGAAAGACAACCTTGGGTGGAGGGAAAAAGAAGCCAACATGAAGAATGATATAGGGGAGGTTTTGCGTCGATCTTCTTCTGTTTCAGATTCTAGAATTAGTGACCTAAAGATGGAAATACAAAAACAAATCGATGGAAGAAAGTTAATCGAAGCTAAATTAGAAGAAGCTTCTAGAGAACCTGGTATAGATATAATACACAGATAACTTAAAAGTTAAAACTGTTTTGTTTTTAAGCTTTTGAAATCTCATACAATAAGCTGCATACCATGTCTACGTTTGTTTCAGGTAGAAAAGAAATCATTGCAAAGTTTAGAACTTTTGTGTCTTCGTTTCCAGAAGATATGGGAAGTATGCAAACTCAATTAAGAAAACACAAAGAGGCTTCTTCAGATGTTCATTCATTGCGTGCTGATGTTCAATCTCTTTCCACCATTCTTGATAGGAAGGTGGGCCCATCATATGACGTCAATGCTTATGTTATATTTTATAAAAAATCAAAAAGCTGAAACTTTTTGATTTTTTGTTTTTTGTTGTTTCACAGATGAAAGAGCTGGAAGCATTATCTAGTAGATCAGCTGCCCAATCTGCTGAAATACAGAGACTGCATGCAACGGTATGTACTTTAGTTTTTACCTGTAATAGCAATGTACTTATAAGTTTTTGCTGATTTATATTTAATTGATTTATTTTGTCTAAATCAGTTGAACTTTGATATAGATACATGACTTGGAGGAGAGTGACTCAGAATTGAAGCTAATTTTAGACGTGCATAGGCGAGAAACAATCTATTCAAGGTTAACCAACTTTTTTTTTTTTTAATAAATTTGAGCATGGTGGTGTTGGTAGGTAGCTGTTATTATTAGCTTTAATTGAAGAGGTTTATTATTTACAGGGAGTTTATTGAGGCTAGGAACTGTGAGTACAAGGCATGGGCTCATGTTCAGAGCTTGAATTATTCCCTTGATGAGCATAACTTGGAAACACGAGTGAAGACAGCCATTGAAGCTGAAGCAGCATCTCAGCAAATGTTAGCTGCTGCAGAAGCTAAAATTGCTGATTTGAGGCAGAAATTGGAAAAATCTAAAAAGGAAAAATATAAACTCTCGGATGTCTTGAAGTCCAAGCATGAGGAAAATGAGGCTTACCTTTCTGAGATTGAGGTTAGTTGATGGATATCTTGTTATTTATTTATTTATTTATTAATTCTAAATTTGCAATGATGTTGGTTTCTTCTGTGTGCATGCAGACTATTGGGCAGGCATACGATGACATCCAGACTCAAAATCAACAGCTTTTGCAGCAAATAACTGAGAGAGACGACTATAACATTAAGGTAATTACTCTAGCTTTTCAATCAACTATTAAATTACAAATATAGATCTATGCATTTGTCTTGTAAAAGAGATTTAGGTAGTGTTAAGTGGAGAAGGAATGGAATTATTCATTCTATTGTAAAAATCTAAACCTAAAACCGACGGTTTGGGTTTGATGTTTGTCGGTTTTATTTTTGCTTAGCTCTAAATGGAATGAAAATTTTAATATAACCCATTTTTAGAAAATATTCTATGACATCTTTTAAGAATGCCATGATTTTAATTAAATTGTAATTTTATTTTGTAAAAGTAACTAGAAATTACTTTCTTTAGGGTTATCATTGTTTTTTTGAAACTAACTTTTCAAAATGTCTTAAAGTTGCAAAGTAATTGATTTTATATTTTAAAAGTTTAACCAACTCATGTTTTCTGTATAGTTACCTGAGATAACAGATTTTACATCTCAGGTTAAATAGGTCACGCTCTTTCAAATTTTACACTTTTGGCATAAATTTTAAATTTTATTACAAATTGGTCCCAAATCGAGGTTTTTTCTACAAATTTAATTTTCTTTAACTTTTTTTGTAATAGTTTATAAGTTTTTTTCTTAACTTTTTCCAACTTTAATATATTATATATATTACAATATTTTCTTAACTTTGTTTCCAACTTTTGCATTGTACCATATACGTTAGCAAACCAATTTTTCTCCTTGATTGTGCGGCACTTGTCTTTGATGAAATAACACATAGAATTTTGTAAAATATATATATTTTTTTTAGAAGTTGGTTTGCTAATGTATGAGGCAATGCAAAAGTGGGAAAAAAAGTTGATTTGCTAATGTATATGAGGCAATGCAACTTGGAAAAAAAGGTAAGAAGTATTGTAAAATATATTCTTTTAAAAAGTTGGGAAAAAAGTTAAGAAAAAAACATCATAAACCATTAAAAAAATAAATTTATAAAAAAGATTCTGTGTTGAATTCGTAACAAAGTT
The DNA here is from genome assembly GCF_052849685.1 of Lactuca virosa. Taxonomy (NCBI): domain Eukaryota; kingdom Viridiplantae; phylum Streptophyta; class Magnoliopsida; order Asterales; family Asteraceae; genus Lactuca; species Lactuca virosa. The sequence goes on from NC_136429.1 coordinate 88,856,368, forward strand.
TTAAAATCTGACCAAAGTTGTAATAAAATTTAAAGTCTAGGCCAAAAGTGTAAGTTTGAAAAAGAGGGGTGACCTATTTAACCTGGGTTAGAAGGTAACCATACAGAAAACATGAGTCGGTTACCCCTTTAAAACATAAAATTGGTTACTTGGCAACTTCTAGACATTTTGAAAAGTTAGTTTCCAAAAAACAATGATAGGATAGTGTTATGTTATTTGCGTTCTAATGAGCTTTTATGATATTTCTTCTTTTTGTCTTTTTACATAAAAATTCCATACTTCTAATTTAATACTGCATAGGAGCGTGTTGAAACCATACCTTGTATTGACATACAATATAAAAGTTTCATATGAAAATTCATTTCATTCCATTCCCATCCAACCAAACAGACTTGGTGTTTTTATTGCTTGCAATTAGTGTTACTTTCTGTATGCCCTGATTATCATATTTCTTTTTGTTCCTGTATTTCGTGTCTTGGAAATCATGTTTTAATATTTACAAGTATTTCATCCTGTTTCAGCTTGTTTTGGAGGGAGTGCGTGCAAGACAGCTAAATGATTCTCTTCTCCTGGATAAAAAAACCACAGAAAGGAAGATCCAACAGGGCAACACATTGATTAATTTCTGTGAAACAAAAGCAGAAAGAATCGAAGATCAGGTACACTACTTAGTACTTCCAAACAACCCTGTTTCCCTTTTCACTTAATGCACAGAAAGAACAACACCACTTATTAGTTAATAGAGAATTCCATCATTGGTTGACTTGACAATCTTGATAGATACTGATACAATGTTTGTGTTTTATGTAACAGACAAAATCATGTTCAGATCATGTCGAGAAGGTGTCTGAAACACGGGTTCAAAAAACAGGCGCTTTGGAAAATACTCAAAGGAGACTGAGCGATGTTAAAAGAACATCCCAGCAGTTAACAGAGTCCTTGGATGAATCACAGAGCAAGGTCGACACAAGTCGAGTCAATCTCATGGATTTGCAGATCCACCTAGAAAAAGAAAGGTAAAAAAGGAATGGAATGAATGGCTCATTCCATTCCCTTGCTGATTCCATTCCCAAGAGTGGCAAAAGAAAGACTTGATTGTTGTGTTGTTTTTCATATAGGTTTGAGAAAAAGAGAGTTGAAGAGGAGTTGGAATGCGCAAGAAGAAAGCATACACGTCTAAGATCACAATTAGACGGGTCTTCGGTTGTTGAAAAGCTTCAACAGGAGCTCAAAGAATACAAAGAAATACTCAAATGCAGCGTTTGCCATGACAGGCCAAAAGAGGTACCTAAAAAGACCAAAATACCCTCTGATTATTATAAAAAAAAAAAAAAAAAGTTAATAGTCCAGTTATTAATTTTATTGGCAGGTGGTGATTACGAAATGTTATCATCTATTTTGCAACACGTGTGTTCAGAAAATCATTGAAACACGGCATCGCAAGTGTCCTCTTTGTGCTGCAAGTTTTGGTCCAAATGATGTCAAACCTGTTTACATCTGAATCCAAACTTTGGGATTCCTATGACCATGTAAAATAATATCAAAAAAAAAAAAAAAAAAACTTTTTCTCCCCACCCCACCCCACAAATCAATATGGGATTTGTTTGTTGCTATTGGTTTTTGGATTTTCTTCATTTTGCATAGTTTGTTTTTAGATTTTAGTGTAGTAGTTTGTCAAAGTTTGTTGTTGGTTTGATTTTTAAATCTTGTTTTTAGCAACACTTATAAGGTATTATCATTTACTACTCATTTCATGAATCAAAAAGTTTTGTTTCAAGTTTCAACTACAAGTACATCTCCATTCACTTGTGAAAACAGTCCACAGTTAAAAGTTGCATTTGGTTCTTTTGATATGATAAAAAGGTTAAGTAGGTACGTTATTGAAAATTGTAAACACTCAACCTATTATCAACCATTATCCTTGAGTATGAAATTTGATTATCTTGAATCATGTCGTAAAAAAATCTGAATTTTGTTGGGTTGTAGAGTCTGATTGCTGCTATTTAAAACTACATATGTGGGTCCTGTTTTAGAGAAAGTTTTTGATATGATATGCCTTTTATTTAGTCAAATTCAGAGCAGTCAAACAGACTTGTAATATCGAACAATCTTTTAGTCTCAACATTTGGATTTGGTGTCAATTTTTAATTATTGTAACGATTTTATTTTTGTAAGCTTGTTTAAAGGTTGTACTTTTAATTGTTTTTAAACCGGCAACCCAAGTCATTACAATACTTTAAAATAGATAAGAAAATTGCAAGAAAAATATATTTGGTACCCAACTTGCAATTTTGAAAAAATATAATTTACTAGGGATATATTTAAAAGAAAGAGATAGAAAGCCATACTTTTTATAGTATGATTTATTAAGTATAGGAGTCACTTTCGAGTATATATATTCTAAAATTTGTATTCCTATTTTAGTTAGGTATTCGGATTCCTTATTGAATCAAAAGTCTACTACACAGGCCTTTAAACGTTTCGTTCCAATGTACTTCGGCTAAATGACAAAACGCTTTTATTGTGCAATTTGTATTTTCATGTGATGTGGATGCTACTCGTACTTATGAAAATAATTTATTACGTAGGGAAATTGTATATCCGAATTTTATAACAAAAGTTAATATTATAAAAAATCTTATATTTTGTGTTTTCTTGATTAAACCATAACCTTATTTTTTTTTTGAAAAAAACCTTGTATTTTTCTATTTTTTTGATTTCGCCATTTTAGTAGTTTTCTTCCAAAGTAACTAGTAAAATGTGAGGGTTTTTTTTTCTTTTTTTTTTCGAAAAAAATATAAAATATTGAGGTTTTTTCAAAAAAAATTAAAAGGTTAAGGGTTTTTTTTGGAAAAAAAAACCTAGTCATTTTTCGGAAAAAATGAAAAGATGCAAGGTATTTTTCAAGAAAAAAATGAAGTTCAGATTCAAAACAACGACATCGATTATAATCATTAGGGCTTATGATAGCGATTTTAGTTCATAGTTAAAGTTTTCCTTTGTCATGTTTTTTTACAAATAGTTAAGCAGGTACTGTATTTCTAATATATGTTTGTAATTAATTTTTTTAACTATCACAACTATGTTTACATCCCAAAGTAAACATAGGTCATCAAATGTTTGCACATATTTAACAATTTTAAGCAAGTGAAATTGCATGAAGTAAAACACAATATTTTACAAATTTTCAAAAAGAAAATTAATATCAACGTAAACTGATAGCAAAAGCCAAAAAGACTCGATTCTTTTGTCATATTTGTAACACAAAAATGATTAAGAAAGAATATTATTAAACACGTTCGTTTTCTCTTGATTTAAAAATAAAAAGTTATTTTTCAAAAGAAGGTTTAATCATTTAAAATTAAATATTGAAAAGGAAAATGTACCAAATAAACATTATAAATTTATAATTCATGTAGAAACGAAGAGTGGTAAAACATATTTACTTTGGAGAAAGATGGATTGGACAATACACGTTTGGAACATATGAGATATATATGTGAGGTCTAAGTCGATAAGAATAGCATTTTCCATTTGTATCAATAGGGTGATATTCCTTTTATTATTTCATGACAAACTATTTCTTATATTCATTCATGAGATGTATGCACCTTTCAACCGCTGTATCAAGGTTGCCTAATCAGGATATGTAATATTATAAGAATCTTTTAAAATATCCATTACAATGATAATTTTATACAGTGCATTTGCATAAAAGAATTATATATATTTTATAAATGAAAGCAACCTAATTTTGAAAAAAAATCCCGTTGCAATCACCGTGCCTTTTCATTAATATATGACATGTATTTTATAGGCATCTTTCCTAAAATAAACTAATGCTTGTGTCTAAAATATAGCAGAAACTCATCTCACAATCATCGCTTAACATTCTAAGTTTAAATCTTGAAATCCTACAAATTCATAGTTCGCTTAAACTAATGCTCTGATACCAACTGTGACATCCCCATTTTCACGGCTAGAAAAGACCGATTTGTTTATGTTTTGTTTGAAAATCAAAGTATACTTTTGAAGAAATATGTTGCTTAATTTGCTCCCAAAAATATGAAAAAGAATTTATCAAAGCATTTCCGAAGAAATGTATTTTCATTATATTAAAAATCTCGGGATGTCATTGTCAATATAAATAAAAAGCATAAACAGAAACAACATAGGCCTTACAACATTCTATTCATTTCTACTGGCCTATAATCCATAATCCCTCATCAGATCATCGCATCTATGCTCTTGTGCCACTACCTGTAATACAAGAAACTGAGTTGGTCAGACTTGGGAGCCTGGTGAGCACATAAGGTTTTCAACCCACAATAATTAAGTTTATTATTTTCATCAGATCAATCAACCCGATTACCCGTTCCCGTTATCCCCACTTCCTATCCCTAAAGTATCTAATTCAAGGGACCTAGCCTAAGGATCATCATCGGAATGACAATACTGCTTAGGGTATTCCTCAACAATATATGTCAGTAAGGCAACCATGAGAGGGATGGAGTACACCGGTGAACACATCGTTCACAAACACCTACAGGTTGCGAGCCTGCCAGCGTTCCACTAGACTATCAAGAATAGTTTGTGGTTGTCATCTATACTCCGCTAGATGACTAAATCAGCTTAAACATTGAGGCCTCTCATCATTTTATTTCATCGCTCATCATCTATTCCATCTACCCATCTTTACCCATCATAATTATAGGTATAAAATACATATACAGTTTAAACTTTAAATCGAATAAAAACATGTATAAATCGTTCATCCAACATAGATATCAAGAACACAGATAATATGCACACATAGCACGTAATTTATATTAAATACTTCATATCTATGTGTAAGATGAAAGTAACTATGCACTCACTTGTTAAAGTGATGACTCTAAACTCGAGCAGCGCTTCGCTTCTAACAATTTTATTTTCCTTCGACGAAACATAACATTATTACCACTAGATTTTAGTCTAATATTATTGCGTTTATTTACGACCGATATTGTTTTACAAGTGTTAAACAACACTTTTCAACTACTATGTACAGACAGGGCCAAACATGAAACACCGGAGGGCAGAACCATTTTGGCATTAAAGCTGTTCTGAAATCCAACAACCCTATATGACCCTTCAAACCAGATTCCCCGTACCACGAGTAGTTAAAAGATATTATAATAACACTTAGCACATAAATTGCTTATAGGTTCATAATAACGATATTGAACTTAAGCATAAGCTATACTTAAAGTAGGGTAAGCATAACACACTTACAAGGGGGTTTAGCTAGGAACCGGGCTCTGCGGGGGCAAAACTTTTGAGCCGAAATCTCTTCTGATCAGAGCCTTCTGGCACTCCGGGACTCGCCTCTAACATTTGGGAAGTGCTAGGGAAGGGGAGGGATAGTTTTGGAGTATTGAGAGAGAAAGAAGGGTAAAAGTGTGAAGAAATGAGGGTGCCCTCGCATCTATTTATAGCTGAACTCCTCAGACTACGCTGGGCGTAGCTTCAGAGTACGCAGCGCGTACTCAGCACGTTGCGCGTACGAGGCGGCAAGTGTCATCTGCGCATGCAAGGCCGTGGGGAGAAAGCAATGGTCCAGATTCAGCCACGTGTCACCTTCGCATCAGCATATGCTAAACTTCTAAATTCCGTAACTTTCACATACGAGCTCTGTTTTTGACGTCCTTTATATCCACGCGTAGGTGGCGACGTAATCTACAACTTTCGTTTAGACTCTGTCGGCTAATTTTGACTTTATTTTTAAAGTTATATTTTAATAGGCTTAGATAAAGTCCGTTAAAAAATCATAACTTTGTCATCCGACGTCCGTTTTCGTATGTCTTTATATCGTTGAGTTCCTATTAATGATCTTCAATTATCATTTAGGTTGTGTCGGCTAAAAATCGGTCGATCTAAAATTCAAATTCCGGGTAATGCAATACTATGTTAAATCTTAGAAAAATCACAACTTCCTTATACGAATTCAGATTTGGACATTCTTTTTATGCACGCTCTTGGTTTACCATATACTACGACTTGTTTTTAGATTGCTAAGGCGAAAAAATATTTTATCAGAAATTCACTTTTTACGATTCACAGCGTCGTGTCGGTTTTGTCGCAAAACTTTGACAGGTCATAACTTCTTCGTTATAAGTCGGATTTCAGCGTTACTTATATCCCCAGAATCCTTGTTACGGACACTTCAACTTTCTTCATTGATATTGGGTCTATCTATTACTTTATATTTGACGTTTATTTTTATTATTATTTTATTACATCGTTAATAACACATAAAATCACATAATTCACATAATACTAAAATAATTCTTCTTCATTACTTCAAAATATGTTACAATTGTTGACCCTAACTATTACATCGTTATAATAATGTTTATCCTAGAAACATGGGCGTTACAAGTCTTGCTCATCAGAACAAAGTAATGGATGCTCTTGCTGACTCAACCACGGAAATCTAGGTTCTAAGGGAACAATTGAAGACTACTGTTCTTGATCTTGGAAAAAACAAACGAAGAGCTCTTGTTGGTGAAAGGGAAAAAGTTTCAGATCAACCATCGATTAGTCAAAATTGTTGAAACAAAAGATGCTCCTTACGCAGATTACATTTCGCAACTCATGGATGCAAAATGATGTCTATTCTCTCAAAGTGAATGGTATTTCGAATGTTAAGAGTAACATGGATACTTCGCAACAAGAGGGAGAAGGAGGAGTGTTTTCAGAATTCAACATCAGCAATCCTTATCAAACTGGTCCAATAGAAAAGAATAATGAGAAAATTCATTTGGGGAAGATAACTTTGGAAGAAAAACTGAATGATTTGAAAGAAAAGAAAACTGGCCAAAAGGGTAATATAGCTTTTGGTTCAGGGATAGGAAATGTGAAGATTGTGTCTGAAAAGGAAGATGAATTGAATCCAAAATTGACTAAGGAACAACAAGCCAAACAAGCAAAATATGATGCGTTGCTTGATGAACTCAATGCCATAAATGCGAAGATTATTGCTGAGGAAGCTAAAAAGAAAAATGTTGAAGCAACTCTTGCGAACAAGAAAGCATTGTTTCCTCCTTGGTCACTTGAAAGAGTTGAAGATGAACCTATCGAAAGTCCAAAACTTTATTGGTTGGAGCCTCAAACCTCATTCTCTATTGAAAATGATTTGGAATGTCAAATGGACTTACACAGTCATGAAGTCGATGAGTTTTCTCTAGCTGATCTTCCACTGATGAATCCGTTTGATTGGATCTCAATTCTCAACATCATTTCAAATGAACCTGCCATGTATGAACCCATTTGTTCGCATATGAAGAGATTGATTAAGGCGTATATCGTTGAAATATCGAAGATGGATGTAGAGATTTCATCTGATGAATCCTAAAAATCTTGATTCATTGAAGACTAGATTTATTGAAAACGAATACTCGAGAGTGCTGTTCAAAGTGAAAGAAAATGAATTTTTGAAGAAGTGCATGTTTTATTTGAGAGATAAGCACTTGTATTCGTCTATGGGTTTAAATCAAATCATGTCAAATGTTGAGAAGTTCAACATCAATTCTTCTGATGATGTGAGATGCATTTCTGATCGGTTTTCGTTCTGTTTTGTTAAAGACAATGACAAATGTGTTTGATGCTGTGAAGAAACCGAAAGTAAAGACAACTTCTGCCAGTTGACACAAAGGGGGAGATTGTAGAGTTCATAGTTTGTGTTGTGTCAACTTGTAATGGATTTGTTCGCATTTTATACTGTCTTTACTTTGTGTGAGTCATGTTGCGATCCCGCACATTTTTGTTACCTTAAGTTCACACCTTAGCTGTTGACTTGAGATGACTTTTTAATATTCCTATGAAGCCTATATAAAGGGATATTGGTTAGAAGAACGGGGAAGAGTTTTTCACATAGAATACTGTTGTATCGAATTGTTTTGACTTACTCGTTAATCAAAGAGAAATCTTATTTACCTCGTGTGTTCTTGTGAATCTTATCTTTGTTTGAATCATGAATCTAAATGTTCCTTGAGCAAACCTTTTGAACAGTGTTCGTACATGATGTTAATAGACCTCCCATTATCCACATAAATTCTTCGAATCAAAGTTCTTCCCACCACTGCTTTAATGATTAGGGGCTCAGTTCCCTGATGATCGAAGGGTATCAGATCGTGAGAATTGAACTCAATGTTGATTATCTTCCACTTTTTTATTGACTTGACATTGTTTCCACCTCCTCCTCGTATCATGGTGATTTCAGGATCGTATGTCTGTGTTTCTCCCTTTTTTGTGAGTCGGTCCCCCACTTTAAGTGAATGGTTTCCTCTTTTTTCCTCTTGAGGTTTTCAAAGTCTTCGGTAGCATGACCTAGCTTCTTATGGAAGTCGCAGTATTTGTTTGGTTCCTGGGGGTATTTTCTACTTCTATCGGTATTCCCATTGTTCGGGCTTCGTGGAGTATACGCCTCGTATGCCTCCTGTCGATATGGATGGAAGCGGTCGTTCTACCTCTCCCCTTATAGGAAAACCTTCGATTATGATTATATCGAGGTTGATTGCCAGATGAAAGTGAATATGGCTTATTCCGATCTTCAAATCTTCCTTTTCCCACCATGGCTTTTCCTTCCATCCTTTCTTTTTCTACACTTTCTGCTTTCTGCCTTAAAAATCGATTGACTTTGCGTATCATTTCTTCGGGATTGAACCACTTCCTTCCTACTAGTTTCCGAAACAACTCTCCTTCCAAGAGACCATAAGTGAACGTTGCTATGATCATGGGGTCGTCTCTCGTCGGCGTCCTTCTGCTGATTTCATTAAACCGTTTAAAGTATTCTTTATTCGATTCCCCTTCACGTTGGCGGCAAACGAATATCACATGCTCTTTCTGTTGGAACCTCCTTTGTTGAATGAAGCTGTCGCAAAATTTCGGTCATAGCTCTTCGAAGCTTCCTACGCTTTGAGGTGGAAGACTTGGTATCCAGTATCGAGCGGATCCGTCTAAGGTACCTGCAAAGTACGGGCTCCACAACTTTGGATCCATTGGGATCATCTTTATGACCCACCGGAAGTTTGAGACATGGTCGTTTGGATCTCCCGTCCCGTTATAGGGCGACACTCTTGGTCCTTTCAACCCTTTTATATATGTCAGTTATATATGTCATTTAAAAAAAGAGTAATATTTTTTGAAATACAAATGTATTTTCAATGTCACTTATATTCCAGACGTGACTTGAACCCTCGGGCCTCCATCTCAAAGAAAAAAAAAACAACACAGGATACCGTTGAACCGAAAATTTTTATTCGTATTTCTACATTCTTTTCTGAAGGTGGTTTACCATTAGGTGAAGATATGGTGAAGTTTTCCCGTTCTTTGCAAAAGACTTGATTAAAACTAAAACTAAAACCATACGTTATCAAGTGCGCCACACGATACAATTTTATCATTCATGCAAGTTAACTTGATTAAAACTAAATCCATAATGTACTTTTATTTTTATAAATAGAAGTGTCTAACTGATAAAATTAAAGGAATATAATAAACAATAAATATAATAAACAATAACCATCCTATATATATTTTTATCATAAGTAAGAGAATAATAAATAATAAATATAATAATATGCTTCTAAAATATAATCTTAATAAGCTTTCATTCAATACCTCATTCTCAAATAACTACTTGGTGACAATTAAACCAATTTAATGTTACCATTGGCCCGTGATAATTGAAGAAGACATGTTTGAATATTTGATTAGCTCCATCTCTTTAACAAAAGGCTTTACTCAGGCTTAAAAGTATATGAAGCAATGAAGCTGGAATTTGACCACATGATTACATGAACCTAACATCGAAATGATTGAATACTAACAAAAAAGTTATACAAAGACATATGATATGACGCTAGCTTGTGCCCCTTTCATTAGGATATTATTATTAACCAACAAAATTTAATGTATTTTTGTCATCATTATATATTGCTATCAAATATATACTTCATCAACTTTTCATGTTTCTTTTTTCCAACTTTTCATGTTTTGACTATATTTTTCTCATCGAACCTTCAAAATATCATATACGAAATGTTCAAATTTTGTTGTACGTTTGTATTTGATAATTTATTGGATATTCGAAACCTCTATGTTGCTTTAAGAGGTAGCAACCACTAGAGCAGGTTAACTGGATTTTATTAATATATTAAAAGGGCACATACTTTATAATAACAAATTTAATATTTTTTTTAATTTGTTGGTTTCGAAAAATATATAAAATAAATTTTGAAATGAAATCACTTCAATTCGATCTGTCCAAAGCCGACATGCTGAGAGATCTCCTAATAATAATAACTAAAGATTCTAATAAGTTGATATATAATCATTTCAACAATATTTTTAAAACAATAGCTAATAAAGCCAAATCAATAATGCTATAATAATTCTTACATATCATAATAAATTGTAATTTATTCTAAGTTTATCAATTTTAGCTTTGAAAATGGGTCTATACTTAATTAAATCACATTATGATGATGTCTTTGAAGAGTTTAATTTAAATATGTTAAGGGAATGCACTTATATATCGTCCAATGAAATGAAAGTGACCCACGAAACATTTAACTCCAGTCTTGTCTTCAATTATTCAAGCACAAACGTGTCCATTTTATATCGTTTGTGGTGCTAGCTTTTACCACGTTTAGCATGAAACGCCATATCGTGCAATTAAAATAGTAGTTGTCATATCATCGCAACCCATACGTCATGTAATATATATATATATATATATATATATATATATATATATATATATATATATATATATATATATATATATATATATATATAGCTAGGGTCAGGTGTTTAAACTAATTATTGTGTTATTGTATACATAAATATGAGCCAATCAAAATTAAATAAAAAATTAAATAATTAAATAATTAAATAAGGGTAATAAAGTAATTTTATAAATAACTTCCACAAATACTTCCTATAATTATGCTAGTTATTTTGACTTTGACCTAATTTCTTCTCATTCTTATATACACGGCCGTTCACTATCAAAAACTCTATTCCACCATAAAAAAACTTCCATCGACGTACGCCACCTCGATTTACAACAACGCCTCACCACTTCCACCGATCCCCATCAATAATTGAAATCGGTTTCTGAATCTGAATGTACCCATTCCTCTTCAACCGCTCATTAGATCGAGCTAAGGGATCAATCGTTCGATGGGGACAATCGACGGGATCTTCGTCGACAAATAAGCAGAAGCAGCTCGCGAGGTAAGGTGCCATCAATCTTCGATGATCTGCCCTAGGCCTTCTTGATCTCATCTCTAGCAACCACAGATTAAGGAGGGTGAAGTAGTTACGGTCGATGGAAGTTCCGGCGGTGGCTGGAGATTATGAACGAGGGTAGGAATCGATCTTTGGCGAGCCCCTCCTTATTACATTGTTCGTCATCGGCAGTCTAATCAAGGGGAAGAAGAATGGATCGAAGGCAGATCGGATGGGGTTGCACGTGTTTGGACTGCACATAAAAATTTGATAGCTGAGACCCAAGAACTTGAGGGATATGCTTCTCTACTTTCGCATTACAAGGGTAGCAAGTATCTTTCCAGTTTTGCCCTTTTGTACTGATACCACAAAAACTTGTAAATACGTGTTTGATGTGGATATTGGAGATGGTGAACCTATTCGCAAATTGTCATATTCTGTTGATGCACATAATTCCGATTCTGTTGGAATGGAATCATGAATTCCAATTCTGTTGGAATCTAAACTACAATCTGGTTTTGTTTTGACAGAAGTTGATGCTTGAAGAACGGACCGCAAATTTGAAAGTGATTCTAAGCATTCTCAGAGAATATTATTCTTACATGATTTGATTCATGGCAGTTATTTTCGTTAAATGTCTAATTTCATGGATGATCAAGGAAAGAGTTATTCTTTTGATATAATAATCTACAATAGAATGATAGGAGTATATGTAATAATATATTCTGCTAGAATATTCCAGTCGAATAATATACATATTTTTTATTTGTTATTAGTGAATATTTCATTGTCATAGACTATTATATAAAGTTTTTACTTTTTTAAGAATGTAATGAAAAATTTGAAGTTGTATCCAAAAATGTGTTATTAGTCGGTGTTGGCATTCTCATAGAATATCATTCTAATAGAAATATTTATCCTGAAATTCGTAGAGAATATGATTCTAACAGAATAAAATCGGGTTTAATTAAAAAAATTACGTTATTATTAAAATTAAAGTAATTAAAAAAATTAGAATTTTAAAATCAAGAGAGTTAATTATCCCAAAAAATATGGAATTTTCCTTTTTTAAATTTATCTCAATTGTCTAAAATACCCTTAGAATGAAATTAGATGGTATTTTTCAATTATCTTTAATTTAATAATATATATTAATCACTTTCTTAAATTAAGTAAAATGATTGGCCCACATTTATGCATACAATAACACAATAATTAGTTTAAATAGAATAACCTAAGCCTATATATATATATATATATATATATATATATATATATATATATATATATATATATATATATATATATATATATATAGGTTCAGGTTCATTTGAGACCATGCTATTTTTGTGAGACCGTGAGATCAAATCTAAAAATAATTTTAAAATGCAAAATAAAAGGAAAAATCCGAAAATTCTTTTTTAATTATTATTTTCGTCACTTTAATTACCTAAAAAAAATAAAAAATAAAAATAAAAAAAATTACCGTTTTTTTGAAAAATATGTGAAATATTCTAATAGAATATTACACTATAAATATTCTAATGTGATTTTTAGAATGTTAGAATATTCTACTAGATTTGTCAGATATGTTGAATATTCTAATATTCTACTAGAATATGTAAAGAAAAGTACTTTTATTTATTTATTTATTTTTTTTGGAAAATATAAATTCCGAAAATAATATTTGAAAAAAAAAAATTCGAAAATTTTCAATTATTTTGCATTTTAAAAATGTTTTTTTTATCTACCAAATGAGTGACTAGGATTTCATCTCACGGTCTCACAAAATTAGGTCGTCTCACATGAACCTAACCCTATATATATATATATATATATATATATATATATATATATAGGCTTAGGTTATTTTGTTTTCACTAACTATTGTGTGACAGAATGCATAGATCTGGACCAACGAATGAAATTAATCAATGGACATGATTTGAGAGTGTATGATATTACAATGGGATAACATGTAACATGTAATCATACAAATTTTAGCAAAAGGGTATTTTGGACAATTAACTACATTTATAAAAGAAAATTTTCAGATTTTTTAGGGATAATTAATTCTCCTAATTTTAAAAATCTGAATTTTTTAATTAATTCAATTTTAATTCTAACGTAATTTGTAAGCATAACCGATTCTATTCTGTCAGAATATTTTTTTGTTAGAGTGATGTTCTTTCATAATTTTATTCTGTTAGAATATTATTGAAGAATAACAAAATTCTTGAATCCGAGGTTGAAAAATAACAACATTCTAATATATTCTTATACATCCGAACTTAAATACAAATTCATACATATTCTTACAGACTAAAAGCTTATACATTTTAATATAATTATACATATTCTAAAAGAATATCAACAAAAATGAATAAAATTCTTAAAAATAACAACATTCTTAAATTGTGAGTATGATCAAACTTTATTCATTCTTCAAGTTATTCCTATTAGGTCTTCAACGCATATTTCCAGCCATTCCTATCATAAATACAATCAAAAACTAATAATGGTTAAAAACATGTTATTTGCAAACTAATAATGGTTAAAAACATGTTACTTGCAATTAACTATCACTTTATATATTCTGGTGGAATACATAGAATATGACATAATACATAGAATACATTCTTGCAGAATACATTCTGACAGAATACATAGAATACATTCAAAAGTATCGTATTAACTGCTAATATAATGTTATTGAACTCAATTCCAAATCTTCATCTAGTATGATCAATATTGAATTCCTTCTCCATGCCATTCTGAAAGAATAAGATGCATTACTCGTTAGTATTACCAGTAAAGAAAATATATATGTTGTTAACAAACATTCTTAAAAAAATTCTGACAAAATGCATTTATACATTCTATGCTTTAGAATGTTTATACATAAAATACATTATGCTAGAATATACTATTTTTCGCCATGTTTTCTTTCTTTCCCATATCAGAATGCAAAAATCTGTTCATTCCATGAGCATATAAATATTACATAAAATATGTGTTGCTAGTAATTCTGACAGAATGTATACCATATTGTTAGATTTTTTAGATTCTCTTTTAGATATTTCAACAAACACTTGTTAGGCATTATCATAATACATTCTATAATACCAAAATACACTTTTGCAATCACTATGAATCAGATTATCAATTGTCAAATATTGACATTGAATTACAGAATTACATAATTAGAGATGTGAATCAAATAAATTGGGATACAAGATATATGAATCGTGAGAAGGGTATATACAAAGGAGATATCGATTTTGATTTAATGAAATTGTAAGAACTGATCAGGAAAGGAAAATAAATTTACCGTTGCATTGGAATTGGAATCCCCAGTCGATTGAACAATGTACGATCGTCTTGATTACTTGAAGAACGAAAGTCGCAAAATATGGGTTAATTATTAGGTTACCCGTATTAGGTTAAGTATCCCTTCTCATGTACTTGTATGCTCTTCTCTTCTACGATTCATGCTCAAAATATGGGCCTATATATTATATATGTAAACTATACCGGACTTGGATGAGAGTATTTGACAAAGAAGAAGAGAATGGGAACAAGACGATGGTGTATTAGATGAAGAAGACGATAATGGATGTTTGTGGGGTGAAAAACTAACGCGTGTTGATGGTGATGAGGATTCAGTGTTTTTGTAGGGTTGAGAATTCCCCTAATTTAAAGGATATTAAATGTTTTAAATATTTACCATAATTAAATGTAGCCAAGATCACTATTATACCCTTATTATTATTTATTATTGAATTTATTTTTCTTAATTCTGATTGGTTGTTAGAGGCACACAATTGTCACACCCCCGAACCGGAACGGCGGAAACGTCCGGGGGCGAATGACTTCATCTTGTAATATCATAACAATGTATATAAATGAAACATAGCCATCATCATCATCATACATTCAAGATTACAACATACATGGTTTACAGTATTGTGTTTGTCCATAAAATTACATCCCAAAATTACAAATGTATGATGAAACCCAAAATTCAATATTCATTCAAAGTCCATAGCTGTAAAGAATCCGGCTCACTGTTTTTCCTGAGAATACAAGTCATTTGAAAAGCGTCAACATAAAAATGTTGGTGAGTTCATAAGCACGTTTGTATAAAAACTTGGTAGTAGTTTGTAAATCTCCAGAAAATCCGATATTTTATTGTAAAAATAGTTTGTAAGTCTTGTTCCAATCATGTATAATTGCATATGTATTCTTTGTTAACCCTGTTTGAAAATGAAGAGTGAGTGGTTCCCAGAAAATCCTGTATTTTCTTTTATATGAAAGGTATGGTCTAAAACCTTAAGAACCGAGTAGTGAAAGTAGATGTAAAATAGTTGATGCATAGGTTCGTACTTCGTAACATGAGTAAAGTGTAGGTGTTGCGTAAAGTTTACTATATTAGTATATAATATTGTTATTCTCTATGTGAGTCGTTATAACCATACTAATATGACGGAGTGCCTGTCTTGACGTTCTTCAGGCGTCGGTTTCTGAGAAGATATTTGTCAGCCTAAACTGCCCTGTCTAGCTGTAGCGAGCAACTCACGTGTGGGGTGTCAACCCCGTATAGATCTATACACAAACTCCCGTTCTCCCTCCAGGAGACTCTGGTTATAACTACAGGGCTTATGGTGTACACTAAAAAGGGTACGGTGAAGGTGTGTCTCACAAGAGCCTTAACGGAATTTACGCTAACATTGAGTTTCATTATTTAAGGTTATAAATAATGTTACCAGTGTGTATTTTTGACTACGACCATAGGTGATAAAAATAAATATAATCTTTTTACCGAAGGTGTCAAAATATCGCATAGTTATTCATGGCCCAAATTTTTTTACCCAAATTATTATATGAGGCCCATTTCTATAAAAATATTCACAAATAGCCCAATATTATCCAAATTATTATACGAGGCGCATTTTTACTAAAGTTGTTCAAAAATATCCAATTTTAACAAAAATGTTCATTTAAGGCCCATTTTTACTAAAATGTTCACTTAAGGCCCATTTTTTACTAAAATGTCACTTAAGGCCCATTTTTGCTAGAGTTGACAAAATAGCCCATATTTATGAAAGTATTCCAAAAATGGCCCAAATTTATGGAAAAGCCCATTTTCGGCCCACTTTTGTTAAGATGTTCAAAAATGGCCCAAGTTTATTAAAAAGTCCATTTTCGGCCCTTTTATGCCAAAATATACAATAAAGGCCCAAGTTTATCAAAATGTTCAAAAATGGCCCATTGTACTAAAAAGGCCCATTTTCGGCCCATTTTACTAAAATGGTCAAAAATGGTCCAAGTTTATTTTTATTGTCAAAAATGACCAAAGATACACATTTTTCCACTTTATTATCAAATAAAGTCCCTTTTTAAGTTTTCTTTAATTTCATGGTGAGTTTTTAAACATACTTAACATATTCAACCAAACATAAGAAGTTACAAAGGGTAACTTATTCCAAAAACTTCAAGACTTGGATAAGTCTCGAATTTATGGAGCTTTTAGCATAATATCACAACATTTTAACACACATAACATGTAAAGCATACATATGCAAGCAAATATACATAGATTTTTAACAATATTTGACTTATATCCTCTCCCAAAAGAAAGAAAAACTCGAAAATAGGGGTATGAAGCTCACCTTGGGCTTTTTCGGTTTTGAAGAGGAATGTAGAGGTGATTCTCGGCCTAGCTTGCTATCTTGAAGAGATTTTTGAACCCAAGATGGTTTCTAGGAGCATATCACGAAAAGAGAGTGGTTTTTTAGGAATAATCTTAGTATAAAATGTAAATGGAACACCTTAAGTTTGTTAGAAGCTTACCAAGTTGATGAAAGGCTTGAAGAGAACTTCTTGTGAAACCCACACAAAACCCACGGTTTTTGGAGGAAGAAGTGAAGGATGAGAAAATTTTCTTGAGGATTGAGAGGGAAATGAGAGAGTTGTAAGTGAGTTTGAAGTGAGGAATGAGGGAGGTGATGGTGGTCTCGGCGTAAGTAGAGATGGAGAGGAGAGAGAGAGAGTGTCTAGGAGTATGTTGGACAATTCTTTGATACATGGTGGACTCATGCATGGATACCTTTCATGCAAAAATGAAGTGTCACCCCAAAGTCAAACCCCTTGCATTTGATTTCTTTTATTTATTTATTTATTATGCCGATCGGTTATGGAGAGGGGAGAAAAAAAGAATTTTTGGGCTTGGATTTGAAGTGTAGCCGAGAACATGTAACGCCCGTAGATCCGGACTAGTTAATTTAGAGATAATAGGGGTCGAAAACGACTTTTTGACAAAAGATTATTTAGAATAAATAATCTTAACCAAGTTGTAGAATACGTCTCAAGCGTTCCGTACATATAAAGAACGTTGAAATCCGAGTTATAACGAAGAAGTTATGGTACGTCGAAGTTTTATGGCAAAACCGACACGACACCGGGAGACGTAAATAGTGAATTTACGATGGAAGACTTTTTAGCCTTAGAAATCTAAACAAAAGTTGTAGTATACGTTAAACCAAGAACATACAAAAAAAGAATGCCCAAATCTGACTTCGTATGAGGAAGTTATGAATTTTCTAACATTTGGCTTAGCAGTGCACAGCCTGAAACTCGAATTTTAGATCGAGCGGTTTTTGGCCTACACGACCTAAATGAGAATTGAAGATCCCATTAATAGGAACTCAACGGTAAAAAGACAGACGAAAACAGAGTCCGTATGTAGAAGTTATGAATTTTGCGCGGACATTTAACAGTATAATCTCCTCGTACTGTTAAATTTAAGATCGGTCGAGAATTAGTCGACGGAGTCAAAATGAAAGTTGTAGATCTTATTTTTACCTACACGTGGATATAAAGAACGTCAAAAACGGAGGTCGTATGTGAAAGTTACGGATTTTAGAAGTCTGAAGTGTGCTGTGCGAAAATGGGTGATGTGGCACAATCTTGACCATTGCTTTCTCCCCAAGTCTTGCCACTAGATGGTGACATGTGGCACCAAGTTCAGCCATTTTTCACCCTATAAATAGAACCTCTCCCACCCTCATTTTCTTCACACCTTTCCCATTCTTTCTTCTCTTTACTCTCTCTCTAGAACCTCTCTCTAGCCCCGAAACCCCCCGAAAAGCCTAGGGAACCTCCCTAGCACGAGGCGGAAGCCCCGGAGTGCTCGACGGCTCCGAGAAGAAGAGCTTTTCGGCTCGGGAACGCTGCTCCAAGCAAAGCCCGGTTTTCTATAAAACCTGCTGTAAGTGAGCTACGCCTACGCTATTTTTAATATATATCGTTTATTTAATTATAGTAACGTTATTAGGAACTTACAATAAGTACTTGGGCTATTATTATGGGTTATATAAGTATTATTTAATGCTTATATAATAGTAATAATAGCCAGACTATTAATTAGTCTCGGCGAATAATAGACTAAACTCTAGTGGTAATAATACTAGGTTTCGTCGAAGGAAATTATTTTTAAGAAGCGAAGCGCTGTCTGAGTTCGGATTCACCACCTTTTCAAGTGAGTGCATAGTTACTTTCATCTTACAAATAGATATGAAGTATTTTATATAAATTACGTGGTATGTGTGCATATTATTTGAATACTTGCTTTCTATGCTGGATGAACGATTTTATACATGTTTTAAATAATTTAAAATGTATATATAGTTATATCTACGAATATGTTGGGTAAAACATGGGTAGATGAATGATGAGAGATGAAAGATGATATGAGTGAACATTGGCAGCTATAGACTTAGTGCCTAACAAATAACATCGGCAACTATGGACTTAGTGCCTATAGAATAAACATTGGTAGGTATGGACTTAGTACTTGTTAAATAAACGTTGGTAGCTATGGATTTAGTACCTATTAGCTGAACACCGGTAGCTATGGATTTAGTACCCGATGAATGAACTTTAGCAGCTATGGAATTAGTTCTTTACGACAAGCATTGGCAGCTATGGACTTAGTGCCTATCATATAAACTCTGGAAGCAATGGGCTTCGAAATGAACGAATGCATGATAGATGATTCTTAGGGTAGATCCTTAAGAGTAAGGAAGATAATGGGGATGGGTAATTGGGTTGATTGTTTGATGTTTAAACATAATAATTAAATTATTGTGGGTTGAAAACCCTATGTACTCACCAGGTTTCCCAACCTGACCCACTCAAGCTTATTTGTATCACAGGTGTCAATATGAAGCTACTTTACACTGAGAGATTTAAAAGAGATGTAGATCACTAGTGTAAATGAATGTAAGTTTTGTTTATGCTTATGTTTCTGTATTGATGATGACATCCCAAATGTTTTAAAATGGATAAAAATACATTTCTTCGGAAATGCTTTGATAACGTATTTATCATGTTTTTCTGGGAACAAATTCCGCAACATTTTTATTAAAAGAGGTACTCTGATTTTTATAAAGCATAAACAAAATCGGTCTTTTCTGGCCGTGAAAAATGGGGATGTCACAGAACACATTGGCCCAATAAGGGTTTTCGGCCCATGAAGGCCCATTTAAGGGTTTTCGGCCCAATGAGGCTAAATGGAAAGGGTTCTCGGCCCAAGAAGCTTGAAATAATTCTTCATGGCCCAATAAGGCCCAATATGGTATTAGATAGAGATTTTTGGCCCAATTATGGCCAAAAAGTGGGTTTTCGGCCCAAAGGAAACAAGTTGAGAGGTTATCGGCCCATTAGGCCCAATAAGAGAGTTTTGGCCCATTAAGGGGTTTGGACCGAGAGAGTTTGGGTAAAGGCCCAAAGTTAAATGCACATAGCTTATGTGATTAGATTTTGGGCTTACACGGGAAGGTTTCGACCAGAAACACAATTTTGGATGTATAAATTCGTATTGTATTGAAATTAACTTATACTGCACATAGTGTTACATAGTTACACAAAGGAAGCTAGTTGTACATGGATAGAAATTTCTAGTCCTAAGATGCTAGTTGTGACATCATCCCCCTGTTAGAGGGAATTTCGTCCCGAAATTCTTTCGTGAGATATCCTTAAGAGCTAGAAAAGAGGTGAGGGTACTTTTGCATCATTTGATCATCGCGCTCCCATGTGAACTCAGGTCCGCGTTTTGCACTCCATCAAACCTTTACAATAGGAATGCGACTTTATTTCGTACGCTTCACTTCCTTATTCATGATTTCGACTGGTTCCTCAATGAAGCGGAGATCCTCATTCACTTGAATCTCATCGAGTGGAACAACGAGGATTGCATCCGATAAGTATTTATTGAGGTTTGACACGTGGAAGACATGGTGTACGTTGCTGAGCTCCGATGGTAGCTGCAGCTTGTAGCCTACCGGACCGATCCTGGCAAGGATCTCGAATAGTCCGACGTATCGTGGGTTTAGCTTTTCCCGCTTTCCAAACCGTATCATCCCTTTCTAGGGAGAGACTTTTAGTGGCACGTGATCACCTACTTGGAACTCCAACGGCTTTCGTCTTTTGTCTGTGTAACTCTTCTGTCTATCCCGAGATGCTTGGAGTCGTGCCCTGATTTGAACAATTTTTTCTGTTGTTTCCCGAATGATTTCAGGTCCTGTGAGTGTGCTGTTCGGTACCTGTCCCCTTGCCAATTGAGTGTCTCCTACCTCAGTCCAACAGAGGGGTGATCTACATTTCTGACCGTACAAGGCCTCGAAGGGAGCAAATTTAATGCTTGTGTGGTAGCTGTTGTTGTAGGAGAATTCGATTAGTGGCAAGTGGGTATCCCATGCCTTGCCGAAATCTATCACACAAGCTCGGAGCATGTCTTCCAGTGTTTGAATGGTTCGTTCACTTTGGCCGTCGGTCTGGGGGTGGTAGGCAGTACTCATATCAAGCTTGGTTCCCATTGCTTTCTGGAGTGACTGCCAAAATCGTGAGGTGAATCTACTATCTCGGTCAGAGATGATAGATATCGGCACTCCATGAAGTCTCACCACCTCCTTTATGTAGATCCGTGTTAATCTCTCCATTTTGTATGTTTCTTTTATTGGTAGGAAATGGGCGGATTTAGTCAACCGATCGACAATCACCCAAATGGCATCCAGTCCGTCAGCCGATTTAGGCAATTTGGTTATAAAATCCATTGTTATTCGTTCCCATTTCCACTCGGGTATCACTGGTTGTTGTAATAATCCTGAGGGCTTCTGATATTCTACCTTAACCTTTGTGCAAGTCAGGCACTTGCTCACGTAGGTAACAATCTCTGCTTTCATGTTCGGCCACCAATATTGTTGTTTGATATCCAGGTACACCTTATCCGAACCCGAATGGACGGAGTATCGTGTCTTGTGTGCTTTATTCATGACTACGTCTCTGAACCCTCCAAATTTTGGGATCCAGATCCGGTTCATGAGATAGTGTGCTCCGTCCTCCTTGATTGTGAGATTCTTGTCCATTCCACGCAAAGCTTCGTTTGTAGCGTTTTCCGGCTTCAAGGCTTCTAGCTGAGCCGATTTGATTTGCGAAGACAAGTGGGAATGGACGATCATTGCTAGTGTTTTTACTCAGCGGCCCGAGTATTCCTTTCTGCTTAAGGCATCGGCCACCACGTTAGCCTTGCCAGGATGGTACTTGATCTCACATTCGTAGTCGTTGAGCAGCTCGACCCATATTTGATGCCTCATGTTTAATTCCTTTTGATTTAGAATGTGTTGGAGGCTTTTGTGGTGTGTGTAAATTGTGCATTTTATCCCATAGAGATAGTGTCTTCAAATTTTTAAAGCAAAGACCACCGCTCCTAGCTCGAGATCGTGGTTAGTATAATTCACCTCGTGGTATTTTAGTTGCCTGGACGTGTAGGCGATCACCTTTCCCCGCAGTATTAGTACACAACCCAAACCCTGGTTGGAAGCGTCGCAATACACTACGAAATCTTCTGTTCCTTCTGGCAGAGTCAAGACCGGAGCACTGCAGAGGGCCTGCTTCATAGTTTGGAAAGAAGCTTCTTGTTTTGTATCCCAGTTAAAGGGTACGCCTTTTTAGGTGAGAGCGGTGAGGGGCTTGGAGATCTTGGAGAAATTATGAATGAACCTTCGGTAATAACCGGAGAGACCCAAGAATTGTCTGATCTCCGTTGGCGTCCTCGGGGTTGCCCAACCCTCAATAGCTTTGATCTTGGAAGGGTCCACATGAATCCCTTCTTCACTGACTACGTGTCCCAAGAAGTCCACCTTGCGAATCCAGAACTCGCATTTGGAGAACTTTGCATAAAGCTTCTCCGCCCTTAGAGTTTCCAAAACCTGCCGTAGATGTTGGTCGTGTTCTTCTTTGCTCCGTGAGTAAACGAGTATGTCATCAATGAAGACGATCACAAATTTGTCAAGGAATGGTCGGCAAACTCGGTTCATGAGGTCCATAAATGTTACAGGTGCATTCTTCAGACCGAAGGGCATTAACACGAACTCGAAGTGTCTATAGCGGGTTCAGAAGGCAGTTTTGGGGATATCTTCTTCTTGGACCCGTAGTTGGTGATATCCGGACCTTAGATCTATCTTGGAAAAGTAATTGGCTCCTTGAAGCTGGTCGAATAGATCATCAATCCGGGGGAGAGGGTATCGGTTCTTGATAGTGAGCTTGTTTAACTCCCGATAATCGATGCACATTTTGAAAGATCCATCCTTCTTTTTGACAAACAAGACCGGAGCTCTCCACGGTGAGAAGCTCGGCCTGATTAATCCTTTGTCTAGGAGTTCGCTCAATTGGCTAGATAACTCCTGCATTTCCACAGGGGCTAACCTATAGGGTGACTTGGCAATTGATGTGGCTCCAGGTATCAGGTCAATTCGAAATTCGACCTGCCTCTCGAGAGGTAATCCCGGGAGATCCTCGGGAAATACGTCTGGAAAGTTACATACCACCAGAATATTCTTGATTTTCTTTTCCTCTTTCTGTTTGTCTACTACGTGGGCTAGAAAGACATGATTTTTCTTGTGTAGGCACTTTTGTGCCTTGATGCACGAGATAAGACGGAGGTTTGCACCGGGTTTATCACCGTAGATGATTAGTGTTTCGTTGGTGGGTAGGTGAAGGCGAACGACATTCTCGTGGCACATATTATCAGCATGATGGGGGATTAACCAATCCATGCTGATGATCACGTCAAAACTTATAATATTAACCGACATCAAATTGATTCGAAACGAGTGGTTATTTAGTGTTAACGTGCATCCTACGTAAATGTCTTTGGTTGTTTCAGTTTTCCCATTACCCATCTCCACCGTGAAGGCTTCTCTTAGCTTTTGGGGATTTTGATTTAGTAGGTGTTTGAATTTGTGACTTACGAAGCTCCGTTCAGCCCCACTATCGAATAAAATGCATGCATAAGTGTTGTTGAGGGGAAACGTACCGGTGACAACAGCCAAATCTTGAACCACTTCACCCTGCCTCAACGTTAGGACCCTGCCGGATCCCCCGGTACCCTGGTTGTTAGCTTTTGGACAATTCCGCTTGAAATGGCCAACCTCCCCACATTCCTAACACGTGCGGCTGGCCCCGACATTGTCGGGTTGAGGGTTGTTTTGTTGTGGAGACGCTCTGCAATACCGGGCAGTGTGCCCTTTTCTATTGCAGTTTGTACATTGGAAGTCTTTGCATGCCCCGATATGATGGAAACTACACTTGTCACACTTTGGGTGGGAACCTGCATAGGGTTTCGCAGGTGCTGGTGCAATTGTTGTGGTTGCAGTTGGGGTTTGTATGGTTGGAGTAGTAGTAGTGTGAACCGCTACCGTTTGCTGCTTCTTAGAAGAATCCGAAGCTTGTCCTCCTTTCCTTTTATTTCCCTTGTTCCTCTTGTTGCTGTCTTCCTTCTTGGTCTCTTCCTTTGGAGTCTTGGTGCCCTTCTTGTTCCCATGATCATACAGCTTTTGCGCTAAGCGCTTTGGACTATCGAACGTTTCAGGGTTGGCGGCAATCACGTTTCCCTGAATTGGAGGAGTTAACCCCCAAATAAAACGTTTGATTTTCTTTCCTTCAGAGGTTATCATCCTTGGGCACAAGAGTGCCAATTCACTGAACCTAGCGATATAGGATTCAACATCGGAGTTTTGAACAGTGAGGTTCCAGAGCTCTTGCTCAAGCTTTTGTACTTCCCCACGAGGGTAGTACTCAACCAACATCATTATCTTGAGATCCTCCCAAGACATGGCATTCGCATCCGGAAGAGTTAAGGCCTTGACATGACCATTCCACCATGATAAAGCCCGATCAGCGAATGTACATGCAACAAACCTCACCTTGCTTTCTTCTGGACAATCACAAATTTCAAAGATGGATTCAGTTTTCTCAAAACAGCGTGTTAAAGCTATCACCCCTCCGGTTCCGTTGAAAGTTCTGAGTTTCGCATTGGTAAAATATTTATAGGTGCATGTTCGTGTATTTCCTTGATTGCCTCCATGATTGGAAGTTCCCGTTCCCTGCCCATTGCCACCCCCGTTGTTACCGTTGTGAATGTGAGCCAACGCTGCAGTAACTGCAACTGATACTGCTTCCTGGAACGCAACAAAGTTTATCACCGGCGGAGGCGACGGTGGTGGCGATGTATTGTTGTTTCTACGAACGTATCTTCGAGGCATCTTCTGTCATGGAACAGAAGGATGATGAGCACATAATAGTTGGTTTTTTTTTACTATCGGTTGCGGGGATTCGATTTGTGCTTATAAGTGAAATCATACAATGTCAAGAAATAATGAAAATAGAACTCATAACAGATAACAACATCACAAATAAAACACACACTTGTTTCATTACTGATAAAGGTTTAGTACATGTTACCATGGCCTGTTGTAAGGGTGGGCAATAGGGGCTTGTGCACAGGGCCCAACTTTTTATGGGGCCTATTTTTTTTACTCATATAAAGATAGTCCAACAAATACTATGGATGTGAGGTTACTGGATTTAACAAACAATACAATTTGTCTCTTTAAATAAAAGCAATTGATTTTACTTTAAAATATGCATTTTTAATGGAAATAGTTGAAACGGATAAGACTTTGTTAAAAATGACGAACATTTGATCATAAATCAAAACAAAAACGGATCGATTTAGTTAATTCATCAACATTTTATTGTAATTTTATAATAATTAAATTAATTAGAAAAAATTAAAAAAAATATATTATTAAAATTTTAATTAAGTTTTTCTTTAAACATCACTATTTTTAATAAACTTAATGTTATCTTTAAACTTCAAAGTATTGGATTTGCATGCTTTTGTGGCTGATATATATATATATATATATATATATATATATATATATATATATATATATATATATATATATATATATATATATATATATATATATATATATATATATATATATATATATATATATAGAAGTAAGTTCAAATAAAAATAGTAAATAGTGTGAGAACGTAAAAACACTATGTTTATGTTATTATTCTGTAATGAATTTTGTATATGTGTATTGTTGAAGTAATTCTAATATAAATATTAACTTTCGATTAGTCATATATTCATTACAATGTTATTATTCTATTATAAACTTATATATGTGTATTTTTGTAGTAATTCTAATTTTAATTTTAACCTTTGACTATTCATTTATTCTTTGCTGAATAATGACATAAAGTTGTCGATACAAAATTCATTGCAGAATAATAACATAAAAAAGTGTTTTTACGTTCTCACACTATTTACTGTTTTTATTTGAACTGTCCCCTATATATATATATATATATATATATATATATATATATATATATATATATATATATATATATTGCACATTTAATTCATTGTCAATAAAGCACAACCTAAACTTATACATCCAGAATAAAATCTTAGAGAGTATAGACTACGAAAAGTTGATCAACCAATTTACTATCAATAATGCTAGGAGAGCTTCACGAGTCGTTGGTTAGATGTACGATATGTAATTACTCATTAAAATACTATGATTTTGCTTTCTTTATTGCAATAAAGTTTATCGTCGTTTTTTTTAAAATTATGTATTTTAATTCGTTACACGTTAAGGCTAAGGGTCTTTTTTTTCCGGCTCGTCCTGGGCTTTTGAATCCTCAGAACCGGCCCTGCATGTTACGTGAAAATTTGGCCTTTATAAGGCCTACAGTACATGGGATAAAAGTCAAACAACATGACAACCCCATCGATTAGTGTAATCACTTAATCGATGGGTTAGTCCTACCCACACAAAAGAAAAGGAAATAACATCAAACAACATAATAATCCTAACTAGCAGTACGGTGACACTCATACGCCGAAATAATGCACAAGGAGTTCGGCCATTTCACTCATTTCACGAGTGATCTCACCTTCCTTTTGTTATGCTTGAATTGCCCTAGCTTCGGCTGCAAAGAGTTGTTGGTTGAGGGTGGCTTCTTCCCCCTCTAAGGAGCGTAGACGGTCAGTAGGGAACTCCTGTGCTGTGTGCTGGTCCAGTATTGTTCCCGAAGGGCGGGGTTCGCTAGGGATTCCTCCGATGTCTTCTTCCTCATCTGACTCATCATCAGATTTTCCACCCTCATACTCTGTTTCTTGATATTCTTCACGTCCCGCTTCTGGGTTTCCCCCTTGAACCTCTTCTAGTTCTTCATCAACCCATCCGTTGGCCACCAAGGCCTGGTAGTAGATGTGACATCCCCTAATTTCTCGGCCAGAAAAGACCGATTTAATTTATGCTTTTTAAAATAAAATCAGAGAAATATTTTCAAAAGATATTGCGGAATAGGTCCCCAACATAAAACATGATAATGTTTATCAAAACCCTTCTTTAAGAAGGTATATATTTCCCATATATATATCAAAACCTCGGGATGTCATGTTCCGATACAGATCAAAAGCATAAACAAGACATTATAAGCCTTTCAACAGTTATTTACAACTACTGGCCTATAATAAAAAAATCTCTCATCGTCCTCCGACTATGCTCGGGGTCCACTACCTGTAATCATAAAAAAACTGAGTGGGTCAGGCTTGGGAGCCTGGTGAGCATATAGGGTTTTCAACCCACAATAATAATAACATATTAAGTTCACCAATCAACAATAACCCTGATTACCCATTCCCGTTGTCCTCACTTTACGTCCCTAAACACCTAACACAAGGGACTTAACCTAAGGAATATCATCGGGTTGGACACTACTGCCAAGGGGACTCCTCAGCCATACATGTCCTAAAGGCAACCATGAGGGGGATTGGAGTACACCAATGAACATTTAGTTCATCAACACCTACAAGTTGCGAACTTGCTAGTGTACCACTGGACTGTCTAGAAAGGTCCGTGATCGTCATCTATACTCCGCTAGACGACTACAACGATAACACCAACAACAACACCGACACCGAGGCCTCTCATCATTTTTAACACCCACCGACTATTTTGTCTACCCATGTTCTACCCAACATATTTGTAGATAAAATACATATACAGTTTAAAACTTGTATAAAACATCAATTCAACAGTCACCTCAAATAAACAATTAACATATTTACACATAACATGTATTTTAAGGTAAATACTTCATATCTATGTGTAAATTGAAAGTAACTACACACTCACATGATTTGATGATAATCGGGCAGCAATTCGTTTCCTAAAACGTTCGTTTCTAATAAAACCGGGAGTTTTATTGAGAAACCGGGCTCTGCAAAAGTCGGGCTTCGAAACCGAAAAGATAAATTTTCCGGGCTTCACGGGCACTTCGTGACGTATTCTGGGGCTTATAATTGATACCGGGGCTTCGGGGTATGATAATATGAAAGAAATATGGAGAAAGGGGCTAAAAATGACAAGTTTTCAAAATACCCCCGGGAGGTCTCGTCCCCGGAATCACACACCAATAAACAACTGCGGGTAGCGACTCATCATGTCACTCTCTGTTTCCCAGGTGAGATTTGGTCCATTCGTATGTTTCCAGCGCACAAGCACTAAATCAACCATCTTGCGTCGCAACTTCGTAGTCTTACGGTCAACGATTGCCTCAGGTTCTTCGATCAACCTCTTGTTTTCATCCAACCTTAACTCAGAAATCAGAATTATGTCGGGCACATCTCCCGTAAACTTCCTCAAATAACACACATGAAATGTGTTATGAATGCCCTCCAGTTCTTCCGGTAATTCTAGCTTGTAAGCTTGATTCTCGATCCTCTGAAGAACTTTAAATGGTCCAATAAACCTTGGACTCAACTTTCCCCTTTTACCAAATCTTATAAGTCCCTTCCATGGTGAGACTTTAAGTAAAACCGAATCTCCAACTTCGAAGGATATCGGTTGTCTTTTCTTGTCAGCATAACTCTTTTGTCGATCTTGAGCAGCTAACATCCTCTCCCTTAGCACTTTCAACTTTTCAGCAGTCTGATGGACTATTTCAGGTCCCATAAACTGCTTTTCCCCAGCTTCCAGCCAACATGATGGCGTTCGACACTTTTCCCCATACAAAGCGTGATAAGGTGCCATCTTAATGCTTGAGTGGAAACTATTATTATAGGAAAATTCTACTAGAGGTAAGTGTTCATCCCAGTTACCTTGGAATTCTAGGGTACATGCTCTCAGCATATCCTCCAATGTTTGAATCGTTCGTTCGCTCTGACCATCGGTTTGTGGATGGTAAGCTGTACTCAAACACAACTTGGTACCCAATTCCTCTTGTAGACTCCTCCAAAACCTTGAGGTAAAACGGCTGTCACGATCGGATACAATAGTTAACGGAACACCGTGTAGCCTCACAATTTCCTTCACGTAAGAATTCGCAAGTTTATCCATAGTCCATTTTGTTGGATTAATGTCTAAGTCCATAACTATAATTGGTAAGACTTGACCCGACCCGACATGGTCCATTTGGGTTGCATGGCATCATGCATTTGGATAGACTATAATGAGAGAAATAACACTTAAGGTTGGTTAATATATTATAAGTTCTAATATATTAATAAGGTTATTTCATTAGTATTGATCAAGAATTAATTTGGAATTAATTAAGTGATCAAAAGGAGACTAATTAAATATATGGGTTGATTGTGTAAATCATTCATTCTTATATATGTGGGCTTGTGATCCAAGGTTCCTTATGTTGGACTAAGTCCATGGGGTGACCCATGGATACTCCATGGAGGTTAAAATCCATGGAGCATAAGGAATGAGTAAAGTTATGAGTTACATGGTGTAACCCTAATAGCCACCATATAAAAGAATCCCATGGCTCAAGAAATCGTGCACTAATGTGTGAGTGTGAGGGCTAGACGATTTCAAGGAGTGTTCAAGTTTCTCTCAAGTTATTCCAAGTGTATTTGGTGTTGTGTGAACCATTTGAGGTGTCACACTTGGGGCACTAGGCACTCAAGCTTCATGAAGACATTCTACATCAAAGAGGTATGTATTCTATCTTGTTATATTTATTATTTTGTATGCTAGATTAGGATAATACCTTGGATGTTCATAATTGTATGTATAATAGAGAAAACATAGATCCAAGGTATTTAGGGTTGCATGTACACTTAGGAGTGTTAGAATGCTCATAACCCAACAGTGGTATCAGAGCCTAGGCTTGTTTTCTTGTTATACTTGCAAAAGTAGCTGAAAAATCGAGTTGGATGCATATATTCGATTGTTTTGGCTGGAATTGGACTAGGAACATTACCCTAAGATGTTTTTGGACTTATAAACTTGTTTTTGATGTGGTAATGTTCATGCTAATCCAATTTCTAAGATAATTGTCATAATTTCAAGATTTGTATTAGTTTGTATGTTCATGCTAATTTCTTGAAGATTGATGATTTGAATTATCTTGTTCTTATGAGGTTCTTAGATTAATAGAAAAGTTGTGTGAAATAGTTGTTTTCAATCCATTTTAATCTAAGAGTTGATTCCAAAGTGTGTTTTTGTAACTTGTCCTCAAGTTATATGAAAAGTCACATTTAAGAATCATAAAACTCATAAAAGTTGGCAAAGGTTACAAAATGAAGAGTCTAGTTCTAATTAAATGGTTTTATGACTCCATAACTTGTCCTCAAGTTATGGAGGTTCAAGAGTCTCTTCATTAAATTAAAAAAAAAAGTGTAACCTTAATTAGTTCCATAAGTTACAATAAAAAAAAGTTATTTTTTTTTATTAATTAGTTTAAAGTCTTCCATAACTTGTCCTCAAGTTATGGAACTTGAAGAGTTTTTTTTTAATTAAAACTACTTTAAACTCATAAGTTATGGAATTAATTAGTTTTGAATAGTTTCAAAACTTACCCTCAAGTTTTGGAATTTGAAAAGTTTTCACTTATGAATACTTTAATTCCAAGTTAGCCCTTAGAATTTTAAAAGTTAAAATTCAACCCTTATACTTTATAATATTATAAGTTAATAATATTTATATATATGTATAAGAGTAAAGTCAGTCTTACCGTTAGTAGGCCTCATTCACGAAGCCGGTCTATAAGGGGGGTATAAGGTTACTGCCTATAAAATGGCAGTTTAATGGGTGTCCACTCTCACCCACCGCTTCCTTGACTGGTGGAGGGTCGTTAGCCGAATAGGTAGGACAAGGACTATAATTCTCCTTTCATTAAAAGTATTAATGATAAATACTAAGTAACTAAACTCTTATTAATACCCAATCTTAGTTACTTAGGAAAATGTGAATTTGGTGCTAACCCATGAAATTACACTTTGCACTTTGCTTAAGTCGTTAGTGGAGCGTGTGTGGTTAACCGGCACACTAACCTGGACTTAACAAGGTAGGCAAAGGGTAACTTACTATTTATCATAGTATCGGTGGAACGTGTGTGGTTAACCGACACACTAATTAAGGGGTAAATATTAAGGGTACCAAGTATATTTGCATGGTTATTCACACCTTGTTTTGTGATCCTCGGCATCCCAGTCACAAAACCTGAAGGGCACACTCGAGATTGAAACATGCCTTTGAACAGTTCAATGAATCTCAAAGATCTAGGACTTTCAAATCCAATTAAAACCTAATAAATTATTTCGTTTTTCATGGTGGAAATTGGTGAATCGTCATTCACCTACCTTCAAATATTTTATAGCTTGGATTACGGCATCCCTCTTCTAAGTTATAAAATAGTTTGTTGGGTCCTAGCCTTAATATTTCATATTGGGTGTCATATTAAGGACTTTAAATCAACTATCTTGAATATCTCCCAAAAAGATGTCTGGTCTAGACATTTATGATCTTCCCAAATCTCTTGAAACAAGCTTTCCTAAATGAAGATGATGTCC
This sequence comes from Lactuca virosa, assembly GCF_052849685.1. NCBI lineage: Eukaryota > Viridiplantae > Streptophyta > Magnoliopsida > Asterales > Asteraceae > Lactuca > Lactuca virosa. The sequence continues at coordinate 88,887,887 of NC_136429.1, forward strand.
CATGGATATCATACTTCTTTCACCTCCTCCAATTATTCTCCCTAACCCACAAGTTCCTAAAAAGTTTAAGGTCACTCAAGCCCTATTGGCAAGGCAAGGTCTAGGTGTGATCACATCTTGGAGATGTAGTCACATATTGACAAGCCGGGAGAGTTGGGTGTCAAAGTCTTGAGAAAGTTGGTGGCTCAACTAATTTCTAAGTCACATAGTGAGTTCTTTTGGGAATCCTATGAAACAGACTAAGACAAGACCCTTAATGATCTTATCTATTTGCTAAGATCAACTTCCTAAAACGCTATGGACATTGACAATGATGACATTGGATATCCAGTAAAGCTCTCTCTTCCCAATGGAAAGGGATCGACCATAGTCAACTCGGTTGACCCAATGGTAAAGAGAGAGGCGAAGTCTGAGATAGTCCCATTATCAAGGGTCCATAGGTAACTATTGCCAAAGGAAGGGGCATTGGTTACGAAGCTGCCAAATTTACCTAAGGATGTTAAAGTCAATAAGTTTGGATCTACTTCAGGTAAAGTCCATTGTCTAACTCTATTAAGTACATGCTGATTCTGATCGCGAAGATGGATTTCAATCGCATGGTTCGGTGATCAGAATTTTGGGCTATTACTTAAGAGTAATGATATTTATATTGCTTAGGAATAGATAACAACAAGGTTTTCATATGGATTGTAAGGATAAGTTTTTCCGCAAAGTTTTAAAATAAAAGAAAAAGGTTTTGATTTTATTTATTTTAAGTATCCTTACAATGGCATTTGTGAAAAGTTGTTGCTTATAAGATTCCATTGATAGCAATATTGGAAAAATGGATTTGATTCTTTCGGTTGTGGTAGTGTCTAATATTACCAAATAAGGAAAGATTCTCATCACCCAAGGTTCAATTGGACCGAAACTTGGAATCATGCAAGTTGTATAGTATGATGAATGAGAACTTTCAGCTTGGAAAATTAAGACTAATTCCTTATGTGAATAAGGAAATGACTAAGGGATCGAGTACACATTCTTGTGCACTGGTCAAGTCCACCATAAAAGATCAAGAAGACTATTCGTCATGATTTACTTAAGTTCAGTAAATATGGTTATACTTATAAGTTTAAGTATAAGTCTGTAGCATTGGAGAAGTTTCAATGTGAGACAGAACGAATAAGAAGAATCAAAGTATGGCAGAAAGATAAAAGTTTCTCAAATCTGAAAAGATGGGAGAGTACTTTAGTATCATGTTTATGATCATCTTAATGATTAAGATACCATATCACAATTGGTCCTCTAAAGTCATCTTAGTGCATTCTTATGACTAAGAAGAGGAGTCATGAATTGTTGAAATGGTTAAATCAAAAAGATGAGTCATACTTCGTTCCAAAACAATTCTTAGAGTCATACTCCAAGATTGTAACTTGAGTGACATATCTTAAAGAGGGTTTGTTAACACTAGTCAAATGTAAGAGTAAAAGGTTATCTACTCTTGTACATTTGAAATTGGTAAGTTGTGATGTTTTGGATAAAACAGAGACCAACTTAGGCCAATTGTGTAAAGTGTTAGTCTTGATAAAGAATCCGCACTATCTCTTGAATATTTGACAAGGGAGTCTTATATGTCAAGAGGACAGTGGGAGTCTTAAAGCTCTTGAAAGTTTCAAGACTTAATCAAGAATAAAACCTAAAGTCCTTCACTAGCACACGACTTGAGGTTTATAACCTATCGTGTTGAAATATTTGTGCCTATTCAAGTTGGCTTTGCATAGGAGTTCTGAGAGTTCTCAATTGGTTGCATAACTACTTGGAAGCAATGGCAGGCACCTGAGCTGCCAAATGGCAAGAATTTAAGATTGCACAAGTTTAATCAATATGAGTTTGGCTTTGTCACTAACCTTGTCTTGTGATTATGGTTTTGACAAATTCACATGGATAAGAACACATACATTATTAAATCTAAGTGTCATAAGGTTTCTCTCCGATTCATGAAAATGATGGTGAGGAAACACTTTCACTAAGTAGATTTTAGCTAGATAGCAATTGTGATATTTGCATTCTCAAAGTCGTTAGTGGAGCGTGTGTGGTTTACCGGCACACTAACATGGACTTGTGAGAAGTGGCAAAGGTCTAAACAATTGAGACTATGATTACGGCATCCCTTTTCATAGTTCTAAAATTGTTTAGACACACATGTGAGCTATCTAAGAGAGGTGTATGATTTTGATAAAGTTTTATCAAAACAATCTAGTATCAGAAATCTGAACTTTGGTAAGAAAGTCAGCTGATTTCTGAGTACATGTAAAAGCTAGTGGGAGCATAAATGTTATGCTAATAATCATCATGTTAGTGGGAGCATGATAATTATGACAAAGGTTGCAAGTTAGCAATATTAATTATAGAAAACAAAAGTTTCAATTCGTGAGGTTGCAGGGGTTGAAAAAGTTGTTTTGCTATAATTAAGGGAGAGGAAATTATACTTCATTTCAATTCTAAAAGCTTAGATTGAGATTTTAATCGTATTTAATCAAGGTATATATATGAATTTCATGTTGGAATGGCTCAACATAAGGAAATTCTATATATGGGTCCATTATTTGCGTTCTAAAATTCGATTATGATTACGACATCCCTTTTCATAATCTGAATTTTGAGAACTTGGCAAATTGAAATGGAAATATTATAGCAAAAGACTGGTTTAGTCTTTATGTGAGACATCATGAATCGTGTCCCATATGCTTCGGATATAGGATCGATTACATGTGCTATATTCATCCTTTCTAAAATTTTCCAAATGCCTGGGGCATTATGAAGGGAAAAGGTCTAGAATTGGATATGACTAAAATGATTAAGCAATTGTCGAGGACAATCTAAGGTTTACCAAAGATTGGTTGCTCAAGGACAGTTGGAAGTATAATGTTAATTCTGGAAGGACCATATTGACATAATCTGTAAGGAGGCAACTCTTGTTCAGAAATGATAGTCAAAATGGAATATGGAAATGTTTCAAAGTTAGAAATTATTCAATCTGTGTAAGATTAGGAAACTTAATGAAAGAAGGATGTTTCCAAGGAGCTGATCTCCTTTGGAATGCTCTGTAATGATTGTTGTCAAGTCTTTCTGACTTTGTGCATAATCATTAAGAGGATCAATTCATATAAGTTTAGAATCTAACAGATTTCAGTAAATGGCATGAATTTGGAATTCTTGCATTTGCAGTAAGGATTTGGGACTGTGAAAAGAGGATCATTGGAGTGATGTTCAATTGATCTATTTTACAAAGTAAAGATCATAGACAAACATAGTATGCATACTTAGTGTATGGCATGACTAGTGTTTAGAAAACATAGTGTACATGCTTGGAGCATGGGACAACTATTGTTTTAAATTCAAGTATAAAGTTGATAAAACCGAAACAATGAATAATGAGTAATCAGTATGGTGATAAATAAAAGTGTTTATTTATATTCATAGGGTTTGATACCATATTTGATTCATTTATTCTTGTGTTTCACTTTGCATGTTTTGACTTCCAGAATAACTAAGTCGCTCTTCCTGAATGATTAAGTTATTCAAACCATCCACAGTCGGTCATATGTTGGAAGTAGATATGAATCAAGACTGTCAGGGGTTGGTTTGTAGAGGTCCAAGTTGGTGGACAAAGTGGTGCTACAACACTCATGAGTGCTCATAAGTTCTGAGTATTGGATTCAACCCGCGCTCATTTGAATCACTTCATGGATTTTATCACGAGTGATCATGAGACGATAATATCTTATATTCTTCAAACCTAGAGATATGAGTTGTTACTATGAGTTGGTTATACATTGATTGCACGAAAACGCATTGGTAACTCGATGTTATAAAACGTGCCTTTGTGTATGATTCAACAAGTAGTAGAACAAGCCATATGAGTCGAAGTTTATCCATTCCTTTTACCTTCGGGATAAAAGCGATATCTGTGGGCCCCTCGATGATTTAAAGATGATACATGTGAGTGCTTGGCCAAGCCAGGACTGATTTGATTTGTTCAATCAGTCAGTCATCATGAATCGGAAATCGGGAAACAACAAATGGACAGAGAGAATGATTGATAATCCATGTCTCAGTCCATATGATATCTAGAATGGAGGAATATATGATCCCTTATCTAATGGACAAGTCATTGACAAAGGTCAGAGTTCATCGACAAGGTCAGAGTTCGACAGAAGCTTTTGAGAGCTACGATTGCTGATCGGTTCCTGAAGTCATACACAATAATAGTTTTAGACTTATCCAAGTGGGAGACTGTTGGATTAATGTCTAAGTCCATAACTATAATTGGTAAGACTTGACCCGACCCGGCACGGTCCATTTGGGTTGCATGGCATCATGCATTTGGATAGACTATAATGAGAGAAATAACACTTAAGGTTGGTTAATATATTATAAGTTCTAATATATTAATAAGGTTATTTCATTAGTATTGATCAAGAATTAATTTGGAATTAATTAAGTGATCAAAAGGAGACTAATTAAATATATGGGTTGATTGTGTAAATCATTCATTCTTATATATGTGGGCTTGTGATCCAAGATTCCTTATGTTGGACTAAGTCCATGGGGTGACCCATGGATACTCCATGGAGGTTAAAGTCCATGGAGCATAAGGAATGGGTAAAGTTATGAGTTACATGGTGTAACCCTAATAGCCACCATATAAAAGAATCCCATGGCTCAAGAAATCGTGCACTAATGTGTGAGTGTGAGGGCTAGACGATTTCAAGGAGTGTTCAAGTTTCTCTCAAGTTATTCCAAGTGTATTTGGTGTTGTGTGAACCATTTGAGGTGTCACACTTGGGGCACTAGGCACTCAAGCTTCATGAAGACATTCTACATCAAAGAGGTATGTATTCTATCTTGTTATATTTATTATTTTGTATGCTAGATTAGGATAATACCTTGGATGTTCATAATTGTATGTATAATAGAGAAAACATAGATCCAAGGTATTTAGGGTTGCATGTACACTTAGGAGTGTTAGAATGCTCATAACCCAACACATTTCTCGTTAGCGGCTATGAAATGCGCACTCTTAGTGAAGCGATCAACGACCACCCAAATCATGTCGTGACCGTTCCTTGTTCTGGGCAGTTTAGTCACAAAATCCATGGTAATGTCCTCCCATTTACCCATGGGTACTGGTAAAGGTTCTAAACTCCCATACGGTTTCTGATGTTGTGCCTTAACCCTAACACAAGTTACACACTCAGCCACATACTTAGCAACATCGAGCTTCATTGTCGACCACCAGTAATAGGGTTTTAGGTCCCTATACATTTTCGTACTTCCGGGATGAATCGAGTACATGGTTTTGTGAGCTTCTTCCATCAGAAGACCTCTTACTCCTCCCGTCTTAGGTACCCAAATCCTATCTTTGAATACCTTCAATCCTTGACCGTTTGTATCAAACACCAACGTTTTACCCAAACGTTCCTCCTTCCGGTCATTTTTCTCTAAAGCTTCCTCCTGAGCTTCCTTTATACTTTCCACAATTGTCGAAACGACTTCAATTTTCAGCGCTCTTGGCCTTCTCTTTTCAAGATTCACCTTCCGACTGAGAGCATCAGCAACAACATTTGCTTTACCAGGGTGGTAAAGTATCTCACAGTCGTAGTCCTTGAGTAGTTCCAGCCAGCGCCGCTGTCTCATGTTCAATTCCTTCTGATTAAAGAGATATTGAAGACTCTTATGATCAGTGAAAAGTTTACACTTAGTACCATAAAGATAATGCCTCCATATCTTTAAGGCGAATACTACCGCTGCCAACTCCAGATCATGAGTGGGGTAGTTTTTTTCATGTTCTTTCAACTGCCTCGATGCGTACGCTATCACTTTATCCATTTGGGTCAGAACACATCCTAACCCAACTCCAGAGGCATCACTATAGACTGCGAAGTCATCAACTCCTTCAGGTAACGAAAGAATCGGTGCTTCACACAATCTCTTCTTTAACTTCTCAAAGGCTTCCTTATGCTTCTCATTCCAAGCATAAGTAGCTCCTTTGTGGGTCAAAGTTGTTAATGGAGTAGCGATCGAAGAAAAGCCTTGGATAAATCGACGATAATATCCGGCTAATCCTAAAAAGCTTCGAATCTCCGTGGGACTTTTTGGTTGTTCCCACTTCATCACAGCTTCAATCTTTGCTGGGTCAACCATTATCCCTTCTTGGTTAACCACATGACCCAAAAATTGGACTTCTTGAATCCAAAATTCACATTTGGAGAACTTTGCGTACAGCTTCTCCTTTTTCAGAACTTCTAGCACTTCACGCAGATGCTTCTCATGCTCCTGCTTGCTTTTCGAATAGATCAAGATATCGGCTATGAATACTATCACGGATTTATCAAGGTATGGTTTACAAACTCTGTTCATCAAATCCATGAAAGCTGCTGGGGCATTGGTTAATCCGAACGACATAACCAAAAATTCATAGTGTCCATATCTTGTTCTGAACGCGGTCTTCTCGATATCCTGCTCCCTCACCTTTAGTTGATGGTACCCCGACCTAAGATCGATCTTCGAAAAATAGCTCGATCCTTGCAACTGATCGAACAAGTCATCGATCCTCGGCAACGGGTACTTGTTCTTTATCGTCGCTTTATTCAGCTCTCTGTAATCGATGTACATTCTCATGCTCCCGTCTTTCTTCTTTACAAATAACACAGGGGCTCCCCAGGGTGATGAACTAGGTCGAATGAAACCTTTGTCCAATAACTCCTGAAGTTGTGTCATAAGTTCTTTCATTTCGGTTGGTGCTAATCGATATGGTGCTTTGGCTATTGGCGTCGTTCCTGGTAACAAGTCGATACGAAACTCTACTTGTCGATCAGGGGCAATCCGGGAAGATCTTCGGGAAAGACTTCCGGATAATCACACACCACCGGAATATCCTGCACCTCCTTCTTTTCCTTCTTAGCATCGATCACGAACGCTAAATATGATGTACACCCCTTGGCGAAACACTTTCTGGCTTTCATTAGGGAAATGATTCCAGAGTTTACTCTGCGTTTGTCTCCATACACCATAAACGACTCTTTCCCTGGCGGATTTACTTTAACTATCTTCTTCCTACACATTATTTCGGCATCATTGGCGCTAAGCCAATCCATTCCTACAACTATGTCGAAACCATTTAACTCGATAGGCAATAATTCCTCGTGGAACTTATTCCCATCCAAGTCAATGATGATGTTTTTCATACGATGGCTAACAGGTACAAACTTGCCACTAGCAATTTCAACTAATAAAGCATTAACTAGTCTATCAACAGGCAAAGCTAGTTTTCTACCAAATTCATGCGATATAAAGGAGTAATTGGCTCCAGAATCAAACAAAATTTGGGCAGGCAATTCGTTTATGAGAAAGGTACCTGAAGTGACATCGGCTTCTTCTTTCGCAGCTTCGAGTGTCATCTGAAAGGCTCTCGCCTTCGGCTTTGGTGGAAGATTGGGTTTTGCTGCGTCTTTCTTCTTCGGGAAATCCCTCAAAATATGCCCTTCTTCATGGCACCCATGACAGACGTTATTAGTGAAGGTGCATTCATTGGCATAATGCCCTGGCTTTCCACACTTGTAACAAGTGACTCCCACGCTGCACTTCCCAGCATGTTTCTTCTTACACTTGTCGCACCACTTGGCTTCGGCTCCTCCTCCAAATTTTCTCGAACCAGACTTCGAGAATTTGTTCTTTTTATTGGAACCTGACGTTTCTTCAAACTTTCTTTTTTCGCCAACTTCAACCTTGCTGGCGGCTCTCCCCTTGATCATATCTTCAACAGACTTGGCAGCCCAGATAGCTGCCTCCAAAGTAAGTGCCTGACGTACTGGCACCGCATACTCCCATGGAAGTCCCTTTGCGTACCTGTCAATTTTCGCCAGCTCATCTGGGACAATACGCAAAGCAAACTCCATTTTGTCTGTGAAGTTATTCGTATGCTCGTCAACAGTCATACTCTCCTTCTTCAACGTTAGAAATTGGTTTTCTAACTCAAGTACGTTTTGGGCCGAGCAGAACTTGTGCTTAAAGTGCACCAAGAACTTTGCCCAAGTAATTTGCAATGGCTCATTAGGGCTTAGGGTTTTCCCCAATGTGTTCCACCAATGAGCAGCACTACCCCTGAACTGACGTACTGCAAAGGTAGTTTGTAACTTGCCTTGGCAATCACAAGTCATGAAAGCCAACTACATTTCCGAGATCCAGTCCATAACTCCGACAAGGTCGATGGCTTGCAAGTCATAAAGTCCTTATACTTGCACCCATTTCTCTCCACTCTACTCTCGTGGTTATTCCTCCCAACCACAAGCGGTTCACTATGACCAACCGATCTGCTGTTGTTCCCTTCTTCAGATCGATCGTCGTTTAGTTCACGTTGTTCAACAGGAACTGAAGGTTCATCCCTGTTGTTCAGCAACATTTGCCTCAACTCTTCCCTCTGTTCAGCCATCATGGTCTGAATCACATCTCGTACTCCAGCCATGGTGATGGGTTCGGGTGCAGCTCCTACTATAGGCACCTGTTCCACCACTTGAGGTTGAGGTTGTTGGTTTCTGTTTGCATTTCCCGTTCCACTTCGAGTTCTTGCCATTACAATCTATATACTGAATAAGGCGAATTTAGGTCTTTATCCTTGTTAGACATGTCAATTCCCTTATCACTCCGAAATCTTTACATGTTAGTTCTAATCTCGTAATCATACGCTTAGAATCCTACACACATAAGGTTTCCAGATCCGGTCGGCAACAGACCATAGATCCGAACAAATAATGGCATATAGAGCAACATATAGCATTTAGCACATAAAGGCATTTTAGGCACCTTTCCTAAAATAAACTAGTGCTCATGTCTAAAATATGGTAGACACTCACCTCACAATCATCACTTAGCATTCTAAGTTCAAGTCTAGAAATTCTACAATTTCTTAGTTCGCTTAAACTAATGCTCTGATACCAACTGTGACATCCCCTAATTTCTCGGCCAGAAAAGACCGATTTAATTTATGCTTTTTAAAATAAAATCAGAGAAATCTTTTCAAAAGATATTGCGGAATAGGTCCCCAACATTAAACATGATAATGTTTATCAAAACCCTTCTTTAAGAAGGTATATATTTCCCATATATATATCAAAACCTCGGGATGTCATGTTCCGATACAGATCAAAAGCATAAACAAGACATTATAAGCCTTTCAACAGTTATTTACAACTACTGGCCTATAATCAAAAAATCTCTCATCGTCCTCCGACTATGCTCGGGGTCCACTACCTGTAATCATAAAAAAACTGAGTGGGTCAGGCTTGGGAGCCTGGTGAGCATATAGGGTTTTCAACCCACAATAATAATAACATATTAAGTTCACCAATCAACAATAACCCTGATTACCCATTCCCGTTGTCCTCACTTTACGTCCCTAAACACCTAACACAAGGGACTTAACCTAAGGAATATCATCGGGTTGGACACTACTGCCAAGGGGACTCCTCAGCCATACATGTCCTAAAGGCAACCATGAGGGGGATTGGAGTACACCAATGAACATTTAGTTCATCAACACCTACAAGTTGCGAACTTGCTAGTGTACCACTGGACTGTCTAGAAAGGTCCGTGATCGTCATCTATACTCCGCTAGACGACTACAACGATAACACCAACAACAACACCGACACCGAGGCCTCTCATCATTTTTAACACCCACCGACTATTTTGTCTACCCATGTTCTACCCAACATATTTGTAGATAAAATACATATACAGTTTAAAACTTGTATAAAACATCAATTCAACAGTCACCTCAAATAAACAATTAACATATTTACACATAACACGTATTTTAAGGTAAATACTTCATATCTATGTGTAAATTGAAAGTAACTACACACTCACATGATTTGATGATAATCGGGCAGCAATTCGTTTCCTAAAACGTTCGTTTCTAATAAAACCGGGAGTTTTATTGAGAAACCGGGCTCTGCAAAAGTCGGGCTTCGAAACCGAAAAGATAAATTTTCCGGGCTTCACGGGCACTTCGTGGCGTATTCCGGGGCTTATAATTGATACCGGGGCTTCGGGGGATGATAATATGAAAGAAATATGGAGAAAGGGGCTAAAAATGACAAGTTTTCAAAATACCCCCGGGAGGTCTCGCACCCCCCTATTTATAGGGGCCGAAGCTCCTGATCCAACCGCTGAGAAGAGGCCACGCATTGCAGATCCGGAGTTCGCAGGGGAAGGCTCGCACGAGGCTCGCACATGGCTCGCACCTGCGAAGGCTTGCTGGCAGCCTCCTATTGGACCGATGTCTACTGGTCCGAAGTAGAGGCATCGTGGCATGCAGGCGAGGGTTCGGACACGCACCAAGGGCACGTGTCGGATTCTTAGTGGACCGCGGGTACTGTTCATGCGAGGATGACTCAGCAGCTCGGACACGTGGCACGTTCTAAGCGAGGGTGACGTGGTAAATCGTGACTATGCGAATTTTCTCGGTTTTTGTGCAAAAACTTCTAAAATCCACAACTTTCGCATACGAGCTCCGTTTTTGACGTTCTTTATATGCACGCGTAGGTAAAATTACGCTCTACAACTTCCGTTTAGACTTCGTCGGCTTATTTTGAATTTAATTTTTATATTATTATTTTTAACAGACCAGGACAGGAAATCCGTTAAAAATTCATAACTTCTTCATCCGACGTCCGTTTTCGTCAGACTTTTTACCGTTGTGCTACTAATGACGAGACCTTCGATTCTCGTTTAGGTTGTGTCGGGTAAAAATCATTCGATCTAAAATTCGAGTTTTTTTAGCTGTCTACTGCTAAGCTGAAACTTCGAAAAATCATAACTTCCTTATACGAAGTCAGATTCGGGCGTTCTTTTTATCGAACTTCTCGGTTTAACGAACACTACAAGTTTCGTTTAGATCACTAAGGCTAAAAAGTAGTTTATCGAAAACTCACTTTTTACGACATTCAGCACCGAGCCGGTTTTGTCGTGAAACTTCGACATGTCATAACTTCTTCGTTATAACTCGGATTTCGGCATTCTTTATATATCCGTAATCCTTGTCACGACCACTACAACTTTCTTAATAGATATCGGCTTTATCTAAAATTTAATTTTGACGCTTATTTTTATTCTTAATTAATTAACTCCTAGTAATTAAGCATAAAACACATAAAACACATAGAATTCACATAATTCCTTTTTCATTTCTTCAAAATGAGTTACAAAGGTTAACCTAGACTATCACCTTAATATTAATGCGTAGGCTAGAAACACGAGTGTTACAGTAGAGGTCTCCGTGTTTGAACTCAACCATGGTGTCTGCACGAGAATGGAGGTGTGAGTAGCGTGTAGAAAGTGTACGTGCGAAAGTTATATGATATCCTAAAATAGTCCTATAATATGTTAATTATTTATGTTTGGTTCCTTCAATCCTTTGGGTATTAGGTTGACAAGTTTCAGATTCGTTGTCCACCCCGATCACTCCCAAACACATGTTGGTCGTATTTTGAATAAATATAGTTGATCAGGCTATATTTATCCCCAATACGATTACATAACTGGCTGAGTTTAACCACGATGTCCAACTCTTCTAAAATTTTTTAATTGTTTCTTACTTTTGTTCAGAGTGTTTTAGTCCCCTTGTATTTATAGTTGCATATCTTGTATGGTTAGATATGCTAGTTCACTATAAACAATGCTCTGATACCAATCTGCCACACCCCCGAGCCGGAGCCGGAACGACGGAAACGTCCGGGGGCGAATGACTTCATCTTGTAATATCATAACAATGTATATAAATGAAACATAGCCATCATCATCATCATACATTCAAGATTACAACATATATGGTTTACAGTATTGTGTTTGTCTATAAAATTACATCCCAAAATAACAAATGTATGATGAAACCCAAAATACAATATTCATTCAAAGTCCATAGCTGTAAAGAATCCGGCTCACTGTGTTCCTGAGAATACAAGTCGTTTGAAAAGCGTCAACATAAAAATGTTGGTGAGTTCATAAGCACATTTGTATAAAAACTTGGTAGTAGTTTGTAAATCTCCAGAAAATCTGATATTTTCTTGTAAAAATAGTTTGTAAGTCTTGTTTCCAATCATGTATAATTGCATATGTATTCTTTGTTAACCCTGTTTGAAAATGTAGAGTGAGTGGTTCCCATAAAATCCTGTATTTTCTTTAATATGAAATGTATGGTCTTAAACCCTAAGACCCGAGTAGTGAAAGTAGATGTAAAATAGTTGATGCATAGGTTCGTACTTCGTAACATGAGTAAAGTGTAGGTGTTGCGTAAAGTTTACTATATTATTATATAATATTGTTATTCTCTATGTGAGTCGTTATAACCATACTAATATGACGGAGTGCTTGTCTTGACGTTCTTCAGGCGTCGGTTTCTGAGAAGATATTTGTCAGCCTAAACTGCCCTGTCTAGCTGTAGCGAGCAACTCAGGTGTAGGGTGTCAACCCCATATAGATCTATACACAAACTCCCGTTCTCCCTCCAGGAGACTCTGGTTATAACTACAAGGCTTATGGTGTACACTAAAAAGGGTACGGTGAAGGTGTGTCTCACAACAGCCTTAACGAAATTTACGCTAACATTGAGTTTCATTATTTAACGTTATAAATAATGTTACCAGTGTGTATTTTTGACTACGACCATAGGTGATAAAAATAAATATAATCTTTTTACCGAAGGTGTCAAAATATCGCATAGTTATTCATGACCCAAATTTTTTTACCCAAATTATTATATGAGGCCCATTTCTATAAAAATATTCACAAATGGCCCAACATTATACAAATTATTATACGAGGCGCATTTTTACTAAAGTTGTTCAAAAATAGCCAATTTTAACAAAAATGTTCATTTAAGGCCATTTTTTACTAAAATGTTCACTTAAGGCCCATTTTTTACTAAAATGTCACTTAAGGCCCATTTTTGCTAGAGTTGACAAAATATCCCATATTTATGAAAGTATTCCAAAAATGGCCCAAATTTATGGAAAAGCCCATTTTCGGCCCACTTTTGTTAAGATGTTCAAAAATGGCCCAAGTTTATTAAAAAGTCCATTTTCGGCCCTTTTATGCTAAAATATACAATAAAGGCGCAAGTTTATCAAAATGTTCAAAAATGGTCCATATGTACTAAAAAGACCCATTTTACCAAAATGGTCAAAAATGGTCCAAGTTTATTTTTATTGTAAAAAATGACCAAGATACACATTTTTCCAATTTATTGTCAAATAAAGTCCCTTTTTAAGTTTTCTTTAATTTCATGGTGAGTTTTTAAACATACTTAACATATTCAACCAAACATAAGAAGTTACAAAGGGTAACTTGTTCCAACAACTTCAAGACTTGGATAAGTCTCGAATTTATGGAGCTTTTAGCATAATATCACAACATTTTAACACACATAACATGCAAAACATACACATGCAAGCAAATATACATAGATTTTTCACAAGATTTGACTTGTATCCTCCCCCAAATGAAAGAAAAACTCGAAAATAGGGGTATGAAGCTCACCTTGGGCTTTTTCGGTTTTGAAGAGGAATGTAGAGGTGATTCTCGGCCTAGTTTGCTATCTTGAAGAGATTTTTGAACCCAAGATGGTTTCTAGGAGCATATCACGAAAAGAGAGTGGTTTTTAAGGAATAATCTTAGTATAAAATGTAAATGGAACACCTTAAGTTTGTTAGAAGCTTACCAAGTTGATGAAAGGCTTGAAGAGAACTTCTTGTGAAGCCAACACAAAACCCACGGTTTTTGGAGCAAGAAGTGAAGGATGAGAAATTTTTCTTGAGGATTGAGAGGGAAATGAGAGAGTTGTAAGTGAGTTTGAAGTGAGGAATAAAGGAGGTGATGGTGGTCTCGGCCGTAAGTAGAGATGGAGAGGAGAGAAAGAGTGCCTAGGAGTATGTTGGACAATTCTTTGATACATGGTGGACTCATGCATGGATACCTTCCATGCAAAAATGAGGTGTCACCCAAAGTCAAACCCCTTGCATTTGATTTCTTTTTCTTTATTTATTTATTTATTGGGCCGATCGGTTATGGAGAGAGGAGAAAGTAAGAATTTTTGGGCTTGGATTTGAAGTGTAGCCGAGAACACATTGGCCCAATAAGGGTTATCGGCCCATGAAGGCCCATTTAAGGGTTTTCGGCCCAATGAGGCTAAATGGAAAGGGTTCTCGGCCCAAGAAGCTTGAAATAATTCTTCATGGCCCAATAAGGCCCAATATGGGTCTTATGGCCCAATATGGTATTAGATAGAGAGTTTTGGCCTAATTATGGCCCACAAGTGGGTTTTCGGCCGAAAGGAAACAAGTTGAGAGGTTATCGGCCCATTAGGCCCAATAAGAGAGCTTTGGCCCATTAAGGGGTTTCGACCGAGAGAGTTTGGGTTAAGGCCCAAAGTTGAATGGACATATCTTATGGGATTAGATTTTGGGCTTACACGGGAAGGTTTCGACCAGAAACACAATTTTGGATGTATAAATTTGTATTGTATTGAAATTAACTTATACTGCACATAGTGTTACATAGTTACATAAAGGAAGCTAGTTGTACATGGATAGAAATTTCTAGTCTTAAGATGCTAGTTGTGACAACAATAGTTGCTAAAAACATTTGAACCTAGCTCTCTCTCTCTCTGTATATATATATATATATATATATATATATATATATGAAGAACGATAGTGTATTCTAGTAAAATACACTCTCATTCTTCTAGATACGAATAATTATGGAAATCAGTTAATATCTATCTTTTTCTGATTAAATAATAACTTAATTTTTACTAAATTCTTATTAGTGCATTCTAGCACACAATAAATGTGAGAAACATTTGAACCTACCCTCTCTCTCTCTCTCTCTCTATATATATATATATATATATATATATATATATATATTAAGCTAAAAAACAAGCAAACATATTTGTTCTTAATGCTTATGTATTTTTACAAAGTTTAATTTGTATATTTGAACTTAATGTATAGACATAGCAAAGACACAGATTAAAGAAATGATGACCATGATAATCATATCATACACGAGATTAAAGTGAATGAACCGCGTGAATTATGAAATATATATGCTTCACATTTGTGTAATTGTGTTATAGTATCTATATAAAGTTGGGATTGGCATTTTCTACTTGTAGAATTCAATATCGATCAAGAACAATTATCACATGAACCGTAACCGAATCTACGTAAAGTTCTGTTCAAAAGAAGTGTAAACCCCCTACTATATTAGAATTGACACAACAAGCAGCTCTTGTAAAATGATCGATGTTTGGAGCAAAAGAAATCAATACAAAAAAACGCACGATAGTTGACTGGAAACCTAAAATGAGAAAACCACAAAGCACTAATAATAATTACGGAGATGTTGTGGTATTTGATACTACATACAAGGTGAATTCATATGACATGCCATTTGGCATATTTGTCGGTATTGACAATCATGGAAGAACTATATTGTTTGGTTGTGCACTTCTACGTAATGAGAAACTAAACACATTCGAATGGCTCTTTAAGGTAACTATATTTTTTTTTGATTTTTTTTGAAACCTATTTGCACTATTATGTGATTAACTTTATTAAGTTTACTTTATTTTCAGAATTTTACTCTATTGATGAAAAAGTCACCGAAAACGATATTGACCGATCAGGATCCTTGGATGAAACAAGAAATTGAAATGAAGATGCCTTATACTAAACATGCATTTTGCATATGGCACATGACCACTAAGTTTAGCAGTTGGTTTACTTCGGTGCTAAGAAGTGAATACTCAAGTTGGTGCACCGAATTTTACAACTTATATAAGTTAGACTCGGTTGAAGAATTTGAGCAACAATGACCATTTGTAAGTGCAAAATACAATATTGAAAAGAATAAGCATGTAACAGCGTTGTACCAAATTAAATTTTTTTGGGTTCCAAGCTATCTTCGTGGCTTTTTCTTTGGTGGCATGATGACTAGAGGAAGATCAGAGAGCATAAATTCATTTATAAAAAAAATTATATCTTCCCATATATGTCTAATTGAGTTTATTAGACAAGTAAGTACCAATATTTAGTTTATTATATTTTTTTAGGTTAAGCATTTTTTAATTAATCTTTTTTTACTTATAATTGTATAGGTTGATCTTGCCATTGAAGATGTTGGGCATAAACAAATGCATGATAGTATGGTGTCAAAATGTCAAGAGTCACATTTGAGATCATTATCACCATTAGAAACACAAGGCTACCACGTTTTGACTCCATACGTATTCAAAAAGTTTCAAGATCAGTTTGCTCAAGCGATTCAATATTCGGTTCGAGAAGAAAATGGTACAAGTTTAATTGACAAACATTACAAAGCGACTCGACAACATCAGGTGGTTTGGGATGGTAAGATGGCTAAATACATGTGCAAAAACTTTGAATTTGTCGGGATACTTTGTCGTCACATCTTAAGTGTTCTTCTCCATAAGGGTTCCTTTGAAATTCCTTCTAATTATTGGTTGTCACGTTGGAGTCAAAAAGAGGCTCAATTTAATGAAATTTCTCAGTTACATGTAGAAGGAAATGTTGATGCTTCGTCATATTGTGGAAAAAATAGTGATCTTGTAACTAATGTAATTGAGTTGGTTCGATGCCCAGTTATCTCAAAAACAAAAGGACGCCCTAAACAAAAGCGTATGAAAAGTGGAAAAGAATTAGCAAGACAAGTAAAGCGTTGCTGACTTTGTAGATCTTCTAGTCACAACTTCACCACATGTCCAGAGCGTGAGTCTAATAATGCTTAACAAGCAGCTAAAAAAAAGAAACATGATATACAAAGTGAAGATTTCAATCCAATATTTCATTTTAAATGCTAAATTGTAATATTACTATTAAACTTTACTTTTTGTTATCTTTTTGTTATCATGTGAAAACCCTTTTATTTTTGTTTTCAACATTCCATATTTTAATGGCAGTATTTGAATTAATATAATGTAAAATAAAGGAAACCAAAAGCTATTAGTTGTTTAAGAACACTAACACGAAGATATAATGTAAAAAGAAGAATTAAAAAAATCAATGTATAAACATAGAATATATGAAGGAACTAAAATGAAAATATACTATCTATGTTGAGTGGAGAAAAAAACGGAGAGAATTAAAAAAATAAAACCAATATTTATTTTTAGAATATGGATAATAGGAAGGTCAATATGAAAAAGAATAAAAGAGTTTGTTATTTAATATCAAATCCTAGTTTTAATAAAAATTACCATAATTATTATTTCTCATATGTGCCCTTAGGGCACATATTAGAAAAACCTATATATATATATATATATATATATATATATATATATATATATATATATATATATATATATATATATGCTTAGGTTATTTTGTTTAAAGTAATTATTGTGTTATTGTATGCATAAATGTGTGCCAACCAAATTTACTTATTTAAAGAAAATGATTAATATATATTATTGAATTAAATATAATTGAAAAAATCATCATAATTAATTACAAGGGTAATTTAGTCAATTAAGATAGATTTAATAAAGGAAAATTGCATTTTTTAAGGGATCATAGATTCTATTAATTTTAAAAATCCGATTTTATGAATTATAAATCTTTTAATTCGGACATTCTGACAGAATATGTTTATGAGTATATTCAAAAATAAAAATATTCTTGAAGCATAAATAATAAAAATATTCTTGAACCTATTTCTTGATGATGACTTTAAAAACTTCTTGAAGAATATCAATTTCTTGTAGAATACCAAAATCTTGAACAATCAATTGAAAAATATAAACAAAAAATACATTATTTCTTATACAATACGGGTAACAATTGTTAAGAATTACATTTATTGTTAAAGAATAAAATAAAAAACAATCAAAACGGGGAAGAAAACATCAAAATCTAACAACGACTAATACATTCTAAAAGAATAATGTGGTCCGTTCTTCAAGCATCAACTTCTATGATTCCAACAGACTTGTAATTCGTCACTCCATTCCAACAGAATTGGAATCGCAATCCTTCGGGTGGCTGCTGAGCCTTTCTTTGGTGGCCTAACAATCCTTCGAGTTGCAATCACAACAACATTCTGCAACAAAAATGAAATTTTTAAATGATTATATGAGTTTGGTTTTCAAGAAAGACAAAAGGGGTGTTGTAAATATGAAATACCTTTCCACTGAACTTCTTTTCGAGTTCTCTAACAAGCTTAGTGTGGAACTTGCGGAATGGTTTCCTTAATCTGTATGGGACGTGAATCAAACAGGTTTTCAGCCTTCAACATCCCAACTATAAAACCACTTAGAACAGAGCATGAAAGCAACAGAGGCAAAACCAAAATCACCAACAACAACCACTGCAAAAAAAATGCCACAACTGTAAAAGAGCATAGGGGTAAAATCGTCTAGACCCCCTAAAACACAGCAAAGCACCAGTAGAACACGTCCAAACAACAACATAACAACATAGAAGTCCAACAAACACACACACACACCCTAGCTTTTGTTCAAATCAGGAAAATCAAACCATATCTTCGTTTCTCTTCCAGCATACAATGGCAAACCACCGTGGTGGTGGGTATGCGCGCAAAAATACTTACAGAGAGAGAGATAAAGAGGAATATCTACAAAATAATCAATTGCAAGAGAAGAAAGGGGGGATTGAAGAATAAAACGGAATAGGTTGAACCTTGTTCTACTGAACCCTTTTCTGGCATCTTCCCATCGCAACCTATTATCACCGAATCCCCTGCCTTCGCACCTCACAGCCGAACAAGATCAAATCCGACAAACAATCCTCATAATCCTCTTCTGGATTTTCTGATCGACGGGTTCCAGAGAATAACCTTAGACATGGAATCAAATAAGTCATCGCTCAAACAAAATACGCCATCACAATATCCAACAACCCTAAAATAGGCGCTTGTGCTCGCATATTGGAAATCAATGTTCGATCGGAATACCTGATGAATTGCTCGAGTTTACGTGTTCGATCGAAATACCTGATTTCCGTTTTCGATGATCGATTTGGTTAAATTGTGATGAGCGGAGATGAAATTGAGAGGGGACCACGCATATTTATTTAGGTATATCATGATTATAGGGATTATTTTTGGAAGTTACTAAGCAAATTACTAAATTACCCTTATTTATTTATTTAATTATTTAAATTTTTATTTAATTTTGATTGGCCCATATTCATGCATACAATAACACAATAATTAGTTTAAAAAAACGAACCTAGCTCTCTCTCTCTCTCTATATATATATATATATATATATATATATATATATATATATATATATATATATATATATATATATATATATATATATATATATATATATATATGAAACATTCGTAATGGCTAACGCCAACAAATAACTCTATAATAGATGATATTTCGATATTTACATAAAAATTAAAAGATACAACAACAATAAGTAAATGTTGTATAAAAGAAAAGTACTATGGTGATGCATCGTAATCTAATGGAACAATTCTGAAAAAGTTGTTTGTTCGATAACCACATATTGTAATGCATGAAAAGTTGTTTATTCGATAACCACATATTCTCCTTGAAATGAAACCAAAAAACAAACTCTCCAAAAGCACCTTTAAGATTTATAAATAGTCAATAATTGTACTGCTAAAAGCCTACAAGCACTAAACACTCTCGAATGACATTGGCAAAAAAAACATTGTGATATATCACTTCATCCAATTGCCACCGGATACGAACTTTCAAACTCAAAGTATCTCAAAAGTACTTTTAAAATAAATGCATCAAAATTGTAACCAGGGCCGACCCTGAGGATTCAAATGCCCAGGACGAGCCGAATAAAAAAGGCCCTTAGTCCTTAACGTGTAACAAATTAAATTATATAAACTAATATTTTTTTAAAACGACGATAAACTTTATAGCAATAAACATATCAAAACCATAATATTTAATAAATAATTGCATATCGTAGCAGTTAACCGATGATCCGTGAAGCTCTCCTAGCATTATTGATAGCAAATTGGTTGAGCAACTCTTCGTAGTCTATACTCTCTAAGATTTCGTTCTCGATAGATATCATCGCCAAGCCGCTAAGTCTTTCTTGGGACATTGTGGAGCGTAAGTAAGATTTCAATAACTTTAATTTTAAAAAACTCATTTCTGCAGATGCCACCGTTATTGGAATAGTCAACAATATTCTATATGCAATGCTTGCATTTGGGAAATAATCAAGTTCTTTCAAAAACTTCAAAACATCTACAGAGTTGCTAAATTCATTGGTTTCCAATGTCTCAAATAATTTCAACTCCGTATAAAGTTCCTCGGCATCAATATCCGATCTTTCTTCAAACTTGAGTGCTTTTTCAAGATGATGACAAGACGACTTAAGATCTTTATCTTCAATTCCCCTCAACTTATGTGGAAATAAAAAACCAAATACTTTGTCATACTATTTGAATTGTTCAAATCTTGTCTCAAGAGAAGAAATAGCTTGATCAACAATGTATAAGAAATAGTTGACTCTGAAATTCTCTTCTGGTGTAAATGAAACTTCTTCACTGCTTGAACTCTCATCAAACCTTTTTTTCCTTTCAATTAAACGCTTTTGTGGAAATATTGGATCAATACCCATTTCAATAGCAAATTCCTTAGCTTCACCAATCGCTTTTGAAAAACCAGTTTCTCTATAATCCTTGAAGTACCCAATCAATTTGTTTATTTCTGTAATAGCATTATCAAGATGCATATCCTTTGATTGTAAGCTTTTACTCACAATATTCACATGGTTTAGTACTTGATGTCAGATAACAGTTAATACCAAAAATTCAAAGTCACCAAGTTCTTTATCTGCTAATGAAGTTGCTTCACTTGCAATTGCAGTATCATTATCTTTTTCTCCAACTTGAAGTAAAGCTTCTCGTACATCAACAAGTTGCAGTTTAATAGCCTTTACACTCTCAACCCGACTTTCCCAACGAGTTTGACATAATGACTTAAGACTCCATGCTTTAACATTATCTTTCAGAATTTCCCACCTCTTGGTAGAATTTGCAAAGATAGTATAAATACGTTGGATGAATCCAAAAAAACTCTTTCCTTTAACACACTTGTTAGCCATATCACATAATGTTAGATTAAGAGAATGACAACCACAAGGAGTGTAAAATGCTCTAGGATTTATATCTAAAAATCTCTTTTGCACTCCTTGGTGTTTTCCTTTCATGTTTGCTCCATTATCATAGCCTTGACCACGCATATCATCAATTTCAAGACCAAGAGACTTTAACTCCTCAAGTGTAATATCAAATAGTCCTTTTCCGGAGGTATCATCAACATTCAAAAAACCTAAAAAGGACTCCTCGACAGTAACAGAATTATATGATAACTTTAAATACCTCACTATTATAGTCATCTGTTCTCGGTGACTTGAATCAGGAGTACAATCAAGTATGATTGAGTAGTACTTTGCTTCCTTTATCTTCTTGATAAGTTCCTTTTTAATTTCTTGAGCTATCAAAAGTATTAGTTCGTTTTGGATTGTGTGCCCAAGATAATGCACATGAAGCTCGTCATTTGTGATGCGTCGCACATGCTCTTTGATAACCGGGTCAAACTCTTCCAACATTTCAATGACACCCAAAAAATTTCCATTACCTGTTATACATTTTACATATAAGAAATGAAATCAGTCATAATAGTTAACAAAAAAGTATTTGTTGGAATTGGAAAAAAAAATATACAATCTATAGTTACCTTTTTGATACAACTTTTCATTTGATCCACGGAATGCTAAATTATGTTTAGCAAGAAACTTCACTACTGCAATGATTCTCAAAAGGACTTGTTTCCAGTAGTCTCTTTCTTTCTTAAACTGCTCATATTGAACTTTATCAATTGTTTCGTTCAAGTTCAATCTTTTACGCATATCAAACCACTTATTCCTATTTGTGAGATGATATAAGGAAATTTCATGTTCTTTAACTCTACTGGTAACATGGTACCAATCTGAATAACCTTCATCACCCAATTTACCTTTCGAAATCCCTTTTCTAAACACTTTACAACAAAAGCAAAATACCCTGTCGAGCTCTTTCGAATATACTACCCATTCTCTATCACACTTCTCCAAATTTGATAAAGTTCTTGTATATAAAGCTGCAGAAAATCGTCTACCAGATTTATCGTAGGGACCATACATAATACTAGTATCTCTTTTAGGACCTTTTTCGACCAAAAGTTTAATCTCCTCATAATTAAGTTTATCCCACCTTCTTGGATCACATATATCAATAAGCTCTTTAACGGGCTCTTTCTCTTCTGTCTCTTCTACTTCTACTTCTACATGTTCTTGGTGTTCAATATCATCTTCAACATGCTCTTCAACAGGCTCTTTAACATGTTGTCTATGGATAAACTTATCTAGAGCACCGGCGTCGGCCTTTCTCTTTTCTTCATCTAGTTTTCTTTTTTTACGTTTTTGACTACCGGATGGTTGTTTAGACTTCATCACTACAAGTTCATTACTTTCAAGTTAGGAATTAAATATGATATTGTATAAATGTTTTATAATCTATCACTAAAGTTAATAAGGTAGTATCAATGTAATGAGGAAATGTCATTACTTAAAAGTTAAAACAACATATTTGGTGTTTTATTAATTGAAGGCCTGACTTTGATACAAGCACAATTAATGATTATTAAAAGAAAAATGGATTGGTCAAAGTTGGGGTTTGATTGTCTCTAACTCTCTATGACCAATGAGATTACTTACTTTATGTAATTTGGGGAAGGCTTATTCTAAGTTGGGGTTACATCCACTTGCGATTCTGAGTTCAAGGTTACAAATTTACAATCAAAGAAAGAAGTTTTTTTTTAATCAAATTAGGAGTTCACTATTACAATCAATTAATCAAAGCTGATAACTGCTAAATGAAATTGCGATTTCTAGTTGAAGAGTTTTCTACCTTATGAGTTATGAATAATCAATTACCTTGAATACTTATTGATTTATGAACAATCAATGCTGTAATCAATTAATCAAATGTGATAACTGCTAAATGAAATAGTGATTTCTAGTTTAAGAGTTTTCTACCTTATAAGTTATGAATAATCAATTACCTTGAATGGTTATTGATTGATGAACAATCAATGCTTATGGACTGCCGTCTACTGCGAATTGGTAACCTCCGATGCCTCTATTGAGTAAATAGTAATGTTTTCTTTTTGTTCCCTGAAGCCTCTACGTGTGGACTAAGGAAAGTAATTATCAAGGTTTTTAATTTGGGCTGCTGCAATTGAATATACTAATTTTTTTTTTGGGCCCCTTAAAAAACAAGGCGCTGTGCACAGGCCCTTCTTGCCCCCCCCCCCCCCCTTACCACCGGCCTTGATTGTAACATTACTAACTAAATCGTTCGTGCCCACCCTAAACACCCTATTATTAATAATACGGCAATTGTGCAATATCAATGAGTACTAAATCACAAAAATATCAAAATGTCTAAATCTTAATTCATAGTGTTACATTGTGAACTCTAAGAGTTGAGAGATGAATATGAATAGATGTTGAAAACTGGTAAAATTACCAAAAGTAAAACCCACTGAAGACACCATATGTAATGAGACTTAACCATAAAACTATTTAAAATCGTAAAATTTAATGATTTTTAACAGGCTTGGTGCAACTCAACCTATTTTGTATTGAACATGTGCAATCGAAACTAATTTGTACTCCAAATTATCAGCACTGCCGTAAAATATGTAGTTGAAACTACTTTATATACCGATTATCCAAGAGTATTATACAATGTGCAACTGAAACTACTTTGTACTCTAGTTATAGATAATAATTATGTATGTTGCTATCATGGATAAACAATATAAGTAACATATATTGGTAAAAAAAATTAACTAGGGTGTTCTTATGGATAAAAAAATAAAGTATATTGCTATTATGGATAAAAATATAAGTATGTTGTTGTTATGGATAAAAACTGCAAACATATTGCCCATATTGGTAATAATAGTAAACTTGGTTGCCATTATGTATAAAAAAATATGTTGCTATTATGGATAAAAAAGAAGTATGTTTCTATTATGGACAAAAAATATAAGTATGTTGCTATTATAGATAGAAAATATAAGTATATTGACTATATTGGTAAAATACTAAACTACATTGTTACTATATAAATTATATGTTGCTATTATGGTAGAAAATGTAAGTTTCTATTATAGAAAAGAAAATATAAGTTTCTATTATAGAAAAGAAAATATAAGTTTGTTTCTATTAATATGATATGTTTGGTTTGTTAAATTGATAAAGTGGTATGTTTAATGTTTGTCAAATTGTTAAAATGGTATTTTTAGTTGTTAAAGTTGTATGTTTAGGGTCTATTAAATTGTTAAAATGGTATGTTTTGGTTTATTATATTGTTAAAACGTGTCACGTCCCGAATTTGCAAGTAAATTTTTCGTTTTATTAATTAAAATATGTCTTACAACACCTTACAATTATTACATAGGTAATTATAAATGAGTGTTTCATCGGAAATCTATAAAACTTTATTGGAGCTTTGATGCATACAGTCATGTGTGAGTCTTCCCACGATTAGTTGGACAACCTGTAAAACAGTTATTCAACAACTGTAAGCCGAGACTTAGTGAATTCCTCAAAGTATTCCATACCACAACATATATACATTGCATACAAATACTAGTCTTCAACTTATAGCTGGTCCGCCACTTGGCCTTCAGCAAAAAGTTGGTCCGCCCCATTTTGCCTACAACATATAGTTGGTCCGCACCTTGGCCATTAGCATAAAGCTAATCCGCCCGAGTCTATTGGCCTTTAGCATGAAGCTGGACTGCCCTCAACTCCCATATAATATACTAACACATATAGCAAGCAATATTCCAACATTACAAGAAACTATCTAGCCTAATTGCTTAAGTGTATACCGCATGAAACTATATCCTAACATATAAACAGTTAACCGGACAATTCGACTGACGAGCATCACTCCAATGATGATTAACCTATATTACTATAATTTATTAGTTCCTATGGGAATCTGGTAATGTAGGTTAGACCTAGAACTAATCCCAAGGAATATTGATAGTTCTATCATATAAGGATCAGCCAGGTTGGATAGTTGGGAGACAAGACCATTTCAACGTATAATCTTTCTGAAATCCAACAACCAAGCCAACATGACAATTCTAGACACCTCTCCCGTAAGTAGATCGATCAATATTTTGACTTGGAATTACTGGTAAATCTTATCTATAGGTCCATAATAATGACCTAAGACTATAAATATAAGTTACACTGAAATCGAGAGAGTTTATCTCAACTTACAGAGGTTTTAGCGAAAATGGGGAAAAATACGTAGACATAATCCCAATACCGAAAGCTCCCTTCTTTTCGGCCTCTCAAATATTTTAGAGCCCCGCTAAACTATTCTAAAACTTAGGGAAAGTCAGACCTCAAAGAACTAAAGAGATTAGAGATAGATATGGAATTTGGGGTAAGAATGAATGATTTTCGGAGGAGTATTTATAGGGGAGAGGGAGGCGCGTCGCACACTTGGACCTTGCTGGCTCCTCCCTCCTTTTCCACGTGTGCGACCAAGTTCTGCCACATCATCACTTCTAGAAGCATGACGTGTGTTCCCTTTTTTTGGCACCATGTGGCACCTTCTCGTGGTGCCACATCGCTTGTCTCTTGGAGGAATGAAAGGCCAGTGTTGCCATGTGGCTCACTCCGGTGCTGTCACGTCATCTGCACATACGGTTTCTTGCAGATCTTCAGACAACCATAACTTTCGCATACGAGCTCTGCTTTTTGATATTATTTATATCCCTGGAATCCTCTCGACGAGATCTACAACTTTTAATAAGGCCTTAATAGTTAATTCTTGCTCTGTCAAAAATTTATATTTTCATAGGCTTAGACTGTTAAGATTGCTACGAAAATCATAACTGCCTCTCATGAAGTTGGAATTGGGCGTTCTAGATATGTACGCTCTCAGTTTTACGACTACGACTTTCATTTAGATTGCTTAGGCTAATAAGCCATCTATCTAAAACTCACTTTTTACGATACACAGAGCTGTGTTGGTTTAAGCGCGAAACTTCAAAGAAGCATAACTTCTTCATACGAAGTCGGATTTAGGTGTTCTATATATCTACCAAAATCGTATTGACGTTTCCTAAGGATCTATGATGATTATGTAGACTCAAGAGTAATACATTTTTATTTTGTATTTTATAATAATTAAAATATATGGTTATAGTAAAATGGGGTGTTATAACTCTCCCACACTTACAAGGATTTTGCCCCTAAAATCTAACTAAATAGCTGTGGGTAGTGGATTTTCATTTCTTCTTTTGGCTCCCATGTCCATTCTGATCATTTTCGGTGTTGCCACTAAACCTTCACTAGGCTGATCAACTTGTTGCGCAAAGTCATTGTTTTCTTATCCAAAATTACCACCAACTTCTCTACATAGTTCAGACGCTCGTATATGTGAATTTCTTCCAGCGATACAATTATGGATTCATCCGTAATGCACTTCCTTAATTGGGAGACGTGAAATGTATTGTGGATCTAACTAAGCTCTTCTGGAAGATCCAGACGGTAGGTGACCTTGCATACTCGAGTAATGACTCGAAAGGGTCTGATATACCTACAACCTAACTTTCCGCTCTTCCGAAACCTGATGACACCTTTCCATGGAGAAACCTTAAGTAATACTAGATCTCCTACTAGGAACTCAAGATCCGACCTTCGTCAATCTTTATAAGTCTTCCACTGACTCTGATCAGTCTACAGTCTCTCCCGTACTTATTGAATAAGTTCGGTGGTCTTGATCACAACATCAGTGCTCCCCATGACTCGTTGGCCAACTTCTCCCCAGCATATGAGGTTCGACACTTCTTTCCATAAAGCATCTCAAAAGGAGGTCTATGAATACTGGACAGGCAGCTATTGTTGTATGAGAATTCTGCCAATAGTAGATATGTATCCCAAACTCCCATGAAGTCAAGTACACAAGCCCTTAACATACCCTAAAGAGTTTGTATAGTCATTTCACTCTGCCTATCGGTCTGAGGATGATAAGTTGTGCTGATATGCAACTGTGCACCCAACTTATCATGAAACTTTCTCCAAAACCAAGAAGTGAAATAGACATCTCTAACAGAGATTATTGAAATTGGTACTCCATGCCTAGCGACTACTTCCTTAATGTAAATCTCCACAAGCTTCTCTACCGAGGAGCTTTATTGGATAGGCACGAAGTGGGCACTCTTAGTTAATCTATATACTATCACCCATATAGTATCTACTCCATGAGGAGTCTTTGGTATCTTGGTGATGAAGTCCATCGTTATTTGTTCCCACTTCCACATCAGGATGCAAAGAGGCTGTAATTTTCTATGGGGCATTTGGTGTTCGGCCTTAGCCTTCCGACAATTCAAACACCTCTCGACATACCATGCTATATCCCTCTTCATACAGGGCCACCAGTAACAGTATATGAGGTCCATGTATATCTTTGTAGCTCGTGGATGAAGTGAGAAGTTGGATTTGTGTGCATCATCCATTAGTACTTGCTGAGTTCCTCCTGAGTATGGACCCAAATCCTTCCATGCAAAGTCAACAACCCACGACTATCTATGTCGAAGGCTGAGATCTGACCTATAATTCTATCACTTTTTCGGTTCTCTTCCTTGACTGCTTTACTCTGAGCTTGCTTGATCATATCTAGTACTCATGTAATTACCTTTATCCTGAAGCACATGCCCTTCATTGGCGTGTTAGTCGTGTTTCGACTTAATGCATCAGTTACTATGTTGGCCTTACCTGGGTAGTAAAGGATTTCGTAGTCGTAGTCTTTTACTACATCCAAACATCGATGTTGCCTCATGTTTAGGTTGGGCTGATCCATTAAATATCTTAAGATTTTATGGTTGGTATAAATGGTATGCCGAACTACCTACAGATAATGCCTCTAATCTTGAGAACGAAGACCACTGCTCCTAACTCCAGATTGTGCGTCAGATAGTTAGCTTCATGAGGCTTCAACTTTCTGGAGTCATATGCGATTACTCGACTTCACTACATGAGGAAGGCTCCAAAACCCATTATTGAGGCCTCATATTAAACTACCACACCATCAGCACCTTCTATGAGGGCTAACACTGGAGCTTCACTGAACTTTCATCTTAGCATTTCAAACGCAAATTGTTGTTCAGGACCCCAACAAAAAGCAACTCCTTTCTTCGTTAAACGGGTCATATGTACTGCAATCTTGGAAAAGTCTTGAATAAATATTCTATAGTATCGTGTTAACCCTATAAAGCATTCAATTTTCGACGAAGTATTCGGGACCGACCATTACATTACTCCTCTATCTTGGCTGGATCTACTAAAATACCATCTTAGTTGACAAGGTGCCCAAGGAACTGGACCTATCGTAACTAGAATTGACACTTGGAGAACTTTGCATACAACTTCTCTGTTCTTAGAACCTCGAATACCTCTCTCAGCTGTTCCTTATGTTGCTCTTGAGTCCTTAAAAAGACCAAGATGTCATCGATGAACACAATTACTAATCGATCAAGAATAGGTCTACATACTCGGTTCATTAAATCCATGAATGTGGCGGCTGCATTCGTGAGCGCTAAAGGCATCACTACAAATTCATAGTGACCATACCGAGTTCTGAAGGTAGTCTTTGGTATATCTTCTTTCCTTAATCTTATCTAGTGATATCCTGAACGTAAATCTATCTTTGAAAACCACGATGCTCCTTGGAGTTGGTCGAATAAGTCGTCAATTCTAGGTAAGGGATAACGGTTCTTCACCGTGAGTTTGTTTAGCTCTCTATAGTCGATGCACATCCTGTGTGACCTGTCCTTTTTCTTAACAAACAAAATCGGTGCTCCCCATGGAGAACTACTTGACCGAATGAACTCCTTTTCCATAGTCTCTTGAAGCTATTTAGACAATTCCTCCATCTCTGGGGGTACAAGATGATAAGGTTCCTTGGCTACAGGGGCCGCTTTAGGAACTAAGTCGATCCAAAATTCTACTTGATGCTCTGGAGGCAAACCATGCAGGTCCTCGGGAAACACATCGAGGAACTAAAAAAATATTGGCACTTCTGTCAAGTTTCCCTTTTTCTCCTCTTGGGTGTCGACAACATAGGCCAAGAATCCCATGCATCCATGTTGTAGGTATTTTTTGGCCTTTGCGGCAGAATAAAACACCGAATTACTTGCAATACTCTCACCTTGGATAGTAAGTTCTCCCCCACTTGGCGTATGAAATCGTACTATCTTCTGCCTACAGTCGATCAGAGCCTCAAACTAGTTTAGCCAATCTATGCCTACTATTATGCTCATCTCTCGCATGGGAATGGGAATAAGGTTTATTGGGAAACTATTGTTGTCGATTTCTAAGGTAAAACTACGGTAAACTTTGGATGAATTAATTTGTTCGTAAGTCGGCTATTGCTACTCTTAAGGGATGATCTAAATCTCCAATGGCGTTATTAAAGTTTTTTCTAAACCTATGTGTATGAAAGAATGACTTGCTCCAAAATCAAATAATACTAATTCAGGCATGGAGTTGACTAGAGACGTATTGGCTACGACATCGGGTGCTTCTTTGGCTTCATCTGCCGTTAGCTGAAAAGCTTACCCCTTTGCTATTGTAGCTTCAGCTCACCCCTTGGCTATTGGAGCTTTAGCTATGCCCTGGAATCCATCGGTTATCCTTAGGGTTGCAGGTGCAGGAGCCTCTATTGCACCAATTGACTTTAGAAGAGGACACTCAGCCTTGTAATGTACCAGCTGGTTGCAATTGAAACAGACACACATGTTCTATTTGTAATCCCTGGCATAGTGCCCTACCTTGCCACACTTGTGGCACCCAAGCCCCATTCAACATGCACCATCATGAAACTTCCCACACTTGTCGCAAGTACGTCCTTTCTGATTTCAGAACCTTGAACCATTGGGTTTGAACTTTTTGGATGATGATTGCGATGGAGCCAGGGTCGGCCTCTTCTCCCTTGAATGGGTATCTAGTTCAATTTCCTTCCTCTTGGCATGATCCTGCATCTCTGCTAAGGTCGTGTATCGATTGTTCGATACAAAATATCTAATGTCGGTCTTAAGCATACTCAAGTACCGAGACATTTTCACTTGCTCCGAGGATGCATACCCGGGGCAGAACAAGGCTCTCTCTGTGAACTTCTTGGTGATATTTGTCACTGACTTAGTTTTTTGTTTGAGCGACAAGTATTCTTGGGCTAATCATTCCCTTTCCACTAATGGAACATACTCCTTGTAGGGTGCGAAATTTCTAGTGAGATGTCGAAAGTACTTTTGCTCTTTGTAGGTACGAAATCAAGTTCTTCGTTGTGTATGTATTTTGTAAGGCACTTTATGATGTCGAAGTCGAATGTGTAGACCTTACATACTTTTTGAGTGTCTGTATCACTCTATAAATAGAGTTAGTATAAAAGTAGAGAGTATCTTTTTGGGCACGTTCATTCTCATTCTCTCTCTAGAACTTTTGTACTCTTTCAGACATTTAATGAGCCAAGCAGATATTATTTACGATCATGTTCTTATTGCTTTCAGTGATTGGTTTCTTTTTCTAAACCTGATTTAACAAACTTCATTTGGTATCAGAGCAGGATACATTCAGTCAATACCAGTTTTCTCGCACTTTTTCAATAGTTTTGAATCGCTCTTTCCGATTCAAAGTTTTCCGCATTATTGATTAAGTAAACTTGTGTTAATTGATTTATTTGTTTCGATTCTGCAATTAGTTTGTTAAATCGAGTGTTTCCTAATTGTTTTCTGGTTGACTCTTCCGTTAGACCTATTTTCTGAATTTAAACATCACTTTTGTCCGTACGAAAATGGCGAATTTCTACTTGAACACCATGTCAAGCTTTTCTCATTTGCTTGGATCTTCCACGAAGATTCCAATGCTCATTCTGGATTATTATGAGCAGTGGGTGGATCGTATGGAGGATTATCTCAACGGAATCGACGAAGATCTCTGGCGATGCATTACGAGTGGGATGTATCGTCCTGAAAGGCTTGATCAAGTTGGAAATGCTGGTTCATCTATTGGTATGACAGCACAAAAGGAAATACATGATGCGAATGATAAGAAATGCCTTCGTGAACTATGCGGTGCTCTTCCACCGGTTGTTTACAACTATGTTCGAGGATGCAAGATTGCGAAGGAGATTTGGGATACTCTGAAAGAGAAGTATCAAGGAAGTGAAAAGACCAAGAAGAGTTCTATGAGTCAATGCCTGTTGGAACTAGGAGAATTCAAGCAGAAAAATAGCGAAACAATTGATCTTTATTATGATCGCTTGAATGAGTTGATATTCAAGTGCAATCGCTATGGTGTTACTCGTTCAACTATTGAATACAACCTTACCTTTCTGATGGAGATGCGAAAGGAGTGGAGAAACATAAGTCTGATGATCAAAACTCAACAGAGCTTTGATGGATATTCTTTGGGTGATCTGTACAATGTGCTAAAGGCTCATGAAAGCAAAGTTAATGAGATAGCTGAGGAAGGAAAATTGAGCTTGGGAGGACCTTTATCATTAATGTTGAAAGTGAATACAAAGGACTCTGAGAGCGAAACTGGTGAACTAGATAATTCTGAAGAAGAAGGATTTTTAGTAAATTCTGAGGATGAGGTTGTTGCTTACTATTCTAACAACAAGGTGAAAAAGTTTTTCAAGAAGCCATTCAATCCAAAGTACAAGAACAACAATGAATTCAAATCAAACAATTCAACTGAAAAAGGTTCAAGAGTGGAGTCGAAGGAGGAGAAGAAGGATGGAAAGACTGCGGTAGAGAAGAAGCCACTGAAGTTGAAAGGTGATTCAGGCTATGATTGCAACTATTGCAATAGTTCAAACCACTTGGCCAAGGACTGCATGCTACGGAAGAAGGAAGAGAAGAAGGAGAGCGTAAAATATGAAGCTTACTATGTTGGAAAGATAGAAGAGATAAGGGAGAGAAACAAAGGTCTTTCATTGGTTGCGAAGGGAGAAAATGAAATTGATGGAACTTATCATATTTGATCGTCCGGATCTGATGACGAAGAGATGAGGAATCCAACTCATGGAGCGATGTTTTCTCAGTATGAAGAGGGCGATTTAAAAGATGAGAAGTCACGGGTAGATGCTTTGTATTTACTGGCACTGATAAGTCACCCATGATTTCGAAGGTACGTACTCTTTTTGAATCTTTTATTATTCCTTCAAGCTCTTATCTTACAATTTTATCTGATTTTGATGATACTCTCTCGTATGTTAATGATATGTTGATTTCTATTAGTAGAGAAGCTGAACGTTCAAAAAAGTTGTTGTTTGATATTCAAAATCATTTGGAGAATAAGAAGAGTAAGATTGAGAATTTAGAGCTTCAGTTGAGAAACTGAACTTTAGATAGGGATTCAGTGAGAAATAACATTACTCTGTTAGTTAGGAAAAGAAACATTTATTGTAATAGTGTTAAACGTTTGTATGCGAAACTAACTAAACTTCATCATTCCTCTGACATCTGCAAGGAACAACATTGAAAATTATTACTATTCTTAGAATATGAAAGAGAAAAAGTAGATGCTACTTCTTATGACTACGAAAAGAAAATTTCTGAATTTGATAAAGTGCCTAATTATTCATATGCTTATAGAATAGTCAAAATTGATGAATGCTTCAATGCTGATGACTTAGTGCATATAGTTAACGAGACTTTAACTAAAAATGAACAAGTTTAAATTTTGAACATGACTAAGAATTCAACATTAGATTCTCAACAAAATTTTGCTGATATCAAAGATGATTCTAATAATATGAGTGAAGATGAGGAGGAAAGTGTTGATTGTTCTCAATTATCTGTTATTAATGTCAATTCGATTGCAAAAGGCAAAGAAATTTATTATGATTCAATGGTGAAGGTCAATAGTAATCAACCCTCTACATCGAAAGTTTGTGATTCTTTAGATCAAGTTGTAGGGGAAGATTATGAAAGCGATGAGGATGATGTTTCGAATGAAACACCTATTCCTCGGGTCGTTTTCGAAAAAGTCAATGAAGAATCAAAGGAGTTCGAAAAGGTGTTAAAAGATAAAGGTCCACATTATCTGGAATCTAATTCAGTTGTCTATCCGTCATTCAAATGCATTGATGAGGTGATATTTCCAAATCAAGTGTTCATCAATTCTGGAAATGGTGACAAGGTGAATCTACAAATAAACAAACTTGTTGAAGAAGACAATAAATTTGTGACAAAAGCAGGTTTCTTTTCGAACCAAAGCACAGTTGAAAATGGTCTGAACAAAAACTCAACAACTTTTAAAGACAAAAGCCAAAACGTGTTTGGGAAGTAAAAACTAAATAGTAAAAAGTTGTTAATCAAACCAAATAAACTGTTTCTAAGACTCAAAGACTAAAACACAAATTTTCAATGAAAGTGTTCAAAAATTTGTGAGTGAGGAAGGTATCTCGACTTCAAAAGCTCGAAACAAAGTTTATTGGAAAATTTTCAAGGATTTTCAAAAAGAAAAAGTTTTTAAACAAAAATCAACTGAACAAGTTAAGACATTTTCTCAAAATACGACGTTTGTTAAAACAAAACCGTCTCAAAAGAAAAATGATTTTTCAAAAAGTTAATCTAATGTTCAAAAACAAGTTCAACCTCAAAATGTTCAAAAGCAAGGAAATGGAAATGTTGGTCTAAACCAACGTCCAAGAAATTTTAGTCCAAATCATGAAAATGAAAGGTTTGCTCAAAACAAACATCAAAGGAATTTTATTCGAAGTAATGAACAAAGTAATTTCAATCCAACTCATGGTTAAAGATGTTTTCAAGAAGGTCAAAGAGTTTTCAATCGAAATGTTGTTGGTTATAATAATCAATATCAAAATCGATTTCAAAGTTTACCTAAATCATCTTTTCCAAAAAGAAACTTTGAAAATTTGGATGTTAAAGGAAAGAAAAATGAACCTTTTAAGCCCATAAATCCACATTTTCCAAATACTTAGTCAAAGAAGAAAGTGAATGCATCATTTGCAAAAGGAAGAAATGATGTGAAAAACATTAATCATTGGCTCGAAGGTAAAGGGAAACAATATCATTCAAGAAACTACTCTCAAGAGCAAATCAAGACTTCTTACGAGAGCTACTTAAACGATTTGATGAATGGTAGTTCATCATCTCAGGAGTCGAATCCCTCAGTGAAAAAGTGGAAAGAAATTACCAAGAAGAAGGTTGAAGGAAAATGAACTGGAGATGAAAAAGGGAAAATCAATGTTAAACCTTTCCCATTGAATGATTACATTTCAATGCCTAAAACTGTCGAAATTGACTTAACTGACAGTTCAAAGTCAAAGGTTTGAAATTGGGTACTAGGTTCATCTTTTCACAATGTATTTCAAACTAATGTCAAAGGACCCAAAAAGCCTTGGGGACCTAAAGTTTTCTGAATGATCGCATGTACTATGTGACGAGCAATACGATGAACATTGGTATGTTAATAGTGGTTTCTCTCGTCCCATGACTGGGCGAAAGGAGAACTTGCGAGACTATCGAAAGTTAGATAATGCAGGGGTAGTGAAGTTTGGCAACAATAACAAATGCAAAGTGAAAGTATATGGCAAGGTGACGAATGAAAAATTTATTGTGAATAGAGTGGCATATGTCGAAGGCTTATAACATAATTTGATAAGTGTTTCGCAACTTGTTATGGGCATTGACAATCAAGTTGTGTTCGATGAATAAGGAAGTGTCATCTCTAAAAATGAAACGAAGGAAGTTCTTCTTAAATCAAAAAGAAAAGGAGACATATTCACACTCGACATGAAACCAATTGTTGGTGTTCCTTCTGTATGTCTACTATCAAAAGCTTCATCAGACCTTAGTTGGTTATGGATTTGTCGACTCTCTCATCTGAATTTCAAAAATCTCAACAAGATGGTTTTACATGATCTTGTTCGTGGTTTACCTGTGTTAAAATTTGATAGCGATTTGTTATGTGGTGCTTGTGAACAAGGAAAGCAACATCGACAAGGTCATCCAATTTTCATTGACTCCAAGATCATCGAACCCTTGGAACTTCTTCACATTGACCTATGTGGACCTTCGACTGTTGAGACTCTCAAGAAGAAGAAGTACATATTGGTTATTGTTGATGAGTTTTCTAGGTTTACTTGGGTTTTCTTTCTTCGTCAGAAGTCTGAAACAACTCAAATGATGATAGATTTCGTCAAAAACATTGAGTTAAGTTTAAGAAAGAAAGTTCAAAGAATTAAAAGTGACAACGGTTCAGAATTCAAAAATCAAATTCTTGATTCATTCTTGTATGGATTGGGGATTTCGCATAACTTTTCATCTCCTTACACACCAAAAAAAAATGGTGTAGTCGAAAGGAGGAATCGTTCTCTATGCGAAGCTGCAAGAACAATGTTGATATATGCGAATTTACCTCAATGTCTTTGGGCAGAAGCTGTTTCAATGACGTGTTTTACGCAAAATCGTTCATTCATTCATCGTCGTTTTAACATCACCCCTTATGTGATCGTTAATAAATGGAAGTCTAATGTTAAATTATTTCATGTTTTTGGATGCAGGTGCTTTATCATGAATCTCAAGGATAATCTTTCTAAATTCAGTCAAAAGCTGATGAAGGAATTTTCCTGGGATATTCGCACAATTCCTTTGCATATCAGGTGTTGAATAAACGAACAAGGAATATTGAAAAAAAGTTCAATCTTACTTTCGATGACTATTATGTCAAACGTGTCGAACAGTCCTTCGCACAAAAACCAATCATTTCTGAAAAGAATGATGAGCCAGAAATCATAAATTCTTTTGAGGCTGACTATGATTTGATTTTTGGTGTACCAGATAGAACTATAGATGCAGAAAACCATGTTGATGACAACCATATTCCTGAAGAATCAAAGCATTCAGATGATTCAATGGTTACTAGGGAAGTTGATGATTCACATTCTACCTCAACATCTCCAGTGAATGTCGAAAGCACACCTGTTTCAACGGGTGATCAAGTGGAGGGGGAGCACTTGAGCTCGATGTCACATGATCATATTCATGATTCAACAGTTGAGGGGGAACATGATTGAAATACACATCAATTCAAAGGGGAGCATGGATAGAACAATGATGATGTCGAGGGGGAGCATCTACATTCGAATCCATTAGTTGAGGGGGAGCTAAATGGGTCAATTCCTAATGATTTAATTGATCAAACTTATGAATTTCATGATGTTAGTGATAATGTTTCGAATGCAGGCGAAGGTTATGAAACGGATGAGATATTCGAAGATGCTCCCTTAGATTTTGATCTTGCATATCCTCCAATGGATAAATGGACACGTAGCCATCCAAAGGAACAGGTTCTTGGTGATCCACATGCTGGAGTCATGACGTGAGCACAAATTCGAGCTAAGAATTGCGTACTAAATGTTCACCAGGAATACTGTATGTTCAATGTGTTTATTTCAAAACTTGAACCCAAAACAATAAAGGTTGCATTAGAACACTCAGATTAGGTTGTTTCAATGCAATCTGAACTGGCAGAATTTGAACGTAACAAAGTTTGGAGGTTAATTCCTAAACTAGACGATGTTTCATTAATTGGGTTGAAATGGATTTTTAATAATACGACTGATAAAGAAGGTAATGTGATTCGCAATAAGGCAAGATTAGTTGTTAATGTTTATTTTCAACAAGAAGGAATATATTATGAGGAAACCTTTGCCCCTGTCGTAAGACTCGAGGCTGTTAGAATTTTTCTTGCTTGTGCAGCACATAAAGATTTCAACGTCTATCAAATGGACGTCAAATTTCCCTTCCTGAATGGTGTATTGGAGGAAACAGTCTATGTCGAACAACCACATGGTTTCGTCAATGATAAGTATCCTGATTATTTTTATGTTCTCGATAAGGCAGTTTATGGGTTGAAATAAGCACCCCGTGCTTGGTATGCCACCTTAACCAATTTTTTGAAAATTCCTAAATTTAAACAAGGATAAGTTGATCCCACATTATTTCGAAAGAAAGTTGGGAATCACCTGATGCTTGTTCAAATTTATGTCGATAATATAACTTTTGGTTCAACTGACCTTTTGTTGTCGAAGGAATTTGAAGAGTTAATGAAAAGTAAGTTCGAAATGAGCATGATGGGAAAAATAAATAATTTTATGGGTTTACATATTTGTTAGAGCAAGGAAGGCATCTTCATAAATCAAGAAAAATACACGCGTAACCTGCTAGATAGATTTGGAATGACGAATAGCACAAAACTGAAAGTAATGATGGCAGTTGGCACACACTTGAATCTTTCGTTGGGCAAGCCAGCAGTGGACTTAACTACATATCAAAGCATGATAGGTTCACTTTTATACTTAACTGCAAGTCGACCTGATATCATGTTTGATGTATGTAGCTGTGCCAGGTATCAATCAAACCCAAGAGAACCCCATCTTACTGTTGTGAAGAACATCTTTCGATATATTACAGGAACAATTTTGTTGGGTCTTTGGTATCCTTCGAAGACAGGATTCTTTGTTCAATCTTTTTCAGACGCAGACCTAGGTGGATGTCAACTGGATCACAAAAGCACAACAGGTGGCTATCAGTTGTTGGATGGGAAGCTCATAAGCTGGCAATCAAAGAAGCAAACATGTGTTTAAATTTCTACAGTAGAAGCAGAGTATGTGGCTGCTGCAGCTTGCACTTCTCAAGTAATTTGGATTCAAATCCAACTTCATGATTATGCAATCATTATGAAGAAGATCCCTTTATATTGTGAATCAAAAAGTGCTATTCGTATTTGCCATAATCCAGTCCAACATTCAAAGACTAAACACATAGCTCTTCGCTATCAATTTATCAAGGATCATGTCGAAGATGGTAACATCGAAGTTCATTTTGTAAAAACAACGGATCAACTTTCAGACATATTCACAAAACCTTTAGATTAGAAATCATTTTTAATGATTTTGATTGGTTTAGGAATGATTGAAGCAAGCTCTGTTCCTGGTTCTTCGTGAGTGAAAAGATGTCGATGTGATTGGTATGTTGCTTAAGAGTTCAGAGGTTACTGTTCACAGTTCATCGTTCACATACATTCGCTTTCGAAATTCCTCTGAATCATTATGATCTCACTTCGCTTTATGGGGAGAAAAGCTATTCGATGTACAATATCTCTGGGAGTTGCTACTTCTTACATCGAATGTCACTGGTAACACTTTATTACTTTTTTTTGTCTTTAGCTTTTCAAAACAAAAACCCAAAAAGATTTTATTATTTTTCTTTGTCTTTAAATTTCAAAATAAAAAACTCAAAAAGATTTTCTTAATTTTTATCTTTCATTTGCAAAAACAAAAATCTAAAAAGATTTTTTTATATTTTTGTCTTTAATTTTAGAAAACAAAAATCTAAAAAGATTTTCTTTGTTTTTAATACATATTATGTTTAATCTTTCGTGCATGGCTCATTATAACAACATGATGTGGTGGCGAATGATCAGTTATCATATTCAAACAGGGGAACAAGTATTATTTCGAACTAATGTCCATATTAGGAGTCCCTAGAAGCATGCTGCTGTATGTTGACCTCAAGCCTCAAAAACTTTATGTGTTCGAAGCCTTAATGGATCTCTCACTATGAGTGTTCCTTCCCAATCAGGCTATATTCACATTAGTCGAAAAGCTACCTTTCTCTTCTCATACTGCGTAAAGAGATTTATGCAATGTCCATATTTTTTGCTGAGGTACAATGAGTTTCTTTAACCAATCTTTTTCACTAACATTTTCTTCACGATCACATACAACTCTGCATATCCTCGACATCTCTGGTAGAAACCAACCAGAATGTAAATATTATAATAATTTGTGTTTATGATCCTAATTCATTTTTCCATGATGATGGTGAAACCCAACAATCCCAACTACTAAGGAAATGACGGTGAACATTCTTGTTCAAGATTATAACGAAAAACTTGTTTCAGTACCATTTTTCGATATTCAAAATCACATTCTTTCGTAATGTGTGATCCTGACAAAATGTTCTATAACCAAAGCATTTTTTCCCAACAAGATTCAAATCTTATTTTTTTTCTTGGAATGTGATTTCTGTCTGAATATCTTTCTCAGATCATGTTACTTCAATACATATCAAACCATACTTGTTCTTGACTACACTAGTCATCCAAGTAATTTTTTTCAATAAACTCACACTTATTTTAAGTTGTGGTTTTGAGCAAAATCGTGCCTAGCTTTGAAACCTATGCAAAAATAAGCCCTCATTGCTTATTGATGAGTATTCAATTGTACTTCACGGGAAACCACGCAAGCAGTTCGTCATCTCTCTTGATGTCGAATGAAGAGATCTTTGCCTGGGATCCAACTTCTTTTGTATCAAATGCTATTTGATATCACTTATCACACATTTTTTTTAAAATTTGATTGCCACTTATTCTTTGGTACACATTTCCACTAGAATCCTTGAGGTTTTGGGTACTACCTTTTCGAAACCTAGATTTCGCAAAGACTGGCATATGATTTCTCTTTACAATCCCAAAAGCGAATGAGCCTAACCTCAAAGCAAAGTCCTGGAGTTCTCTTGATGAAGAAACCATACGGTGCACTTGTTCCAAAGTTTGAAATATATGAGGGTTCTTATCCTATTGGGAACAACGAAAAAGTTCGGCGGATGTGATGGTTCAGTATTTCACGGGATTTGAAGAAATCGTAATGATCACTTTTTCTGACATGGCAACTTTTACGGTAACCAGTCCCATAAGCAAAACAACACGTGCCAATATCTTATTGGTTACCGGTTCAAATTCAAATTAACCGTGGACTATTAAAGGAAATTGGTGGTGTAATTTGAATACTTTATGCTCTATTTTGAAATTTTCCCTAAATTTCACCAATGATAATCATCTTCAAACAAATTTTGCAAACCTAACAATGGTGGCTCCTGGTGCAAATGTTGATCCTTCCAACAACACCAATGAAGAAGAGATTTCACAACCGTTGTTAAAGATTCTGAGTTCGAATCTTCGTTTACTGCCAAATGTTAGTCAATATCCAGAACAGTAGCAAATGCTGATTGTATCCCTAAATCACTTTGTTCTCTCAGTTGTGTTATCATCGTCGTTTATTGTTCCAATGACGTGGTTATATCTTGCTAGATCAACGACGGTTTTCAATAAGACGACTAAGGTGGTTACCTTCCAACTAACGAACAGCAAGTTGCAAAAGCTCACCAAGCGACAGTTTTCTCTGATTATGAAGTTACCATACTCAGGTCCGTTTTATGAGGTTACGAATGAACAAGTTCTTTTTATGTTTAATGAGATGGGTCATCAACCTACTCTTACTGGGATTAGTCTGTTTCGCAAGTCGAGTTTGCCTTGTGTTTGGAATTTTTTGTTTGGGATTATATTGCGATGCTTGACTGGTCGTAGTTCAGGGCTCAATAAGGCGAAGTTAGAGGTGTATGTGATGATTGCAGGTCCTTATTATGACTTGAATGTCGATTATGTTACTCAAATTTGGGAGGCGTTTGGTACGACAATCACTCACACCAATGTGTCGAATGGTGTTTCTTGTGAAAGATACTGGAGTTTAATCCTTAAGGATGTGTATGAAAAGGAAGGTATTTTGGTTCCCTCAGAAGATGATAAGGCGGAGTTTTCGACTTTGCAGGCTCCAAAAATTGTTATTGATTATCCATTTATTTTTCCCAGTGTAACTTGCATTCCAGACACGATGATAAGACAAATTGATCATCTCAATCCAATTCTGGTTCATTATTTGGCATCTGTTAATACAAATGTCACGATTGGAGTTCTTTTGCCAAAGGGGGCTGAGGGTTCGTCGAAGGTTGTTAAAGCACCAAAGAAAACGAAGAAGACTGAACAACCACACCCTATTCAAGAACATGTGGAGGAGGAAGTTTCTAAGGAAGTCATTCCTTCGAAGACATGCATTCTCAAACGCACAAGGAAGCCAACTAAAAGACCTCAACATTTTCCTGTTAGACCATCTGTTCCAGAGGTTGAAATTGAAACCCCTACCGAATCCCATCAAACTCATTCTTCTTCCAAGGGGATAAAGAAAATTCGTAAACCTCAGCTTAACAGACGAGGTGTGCTTGTTCGAGAAATTCCTGCTCCTGTTTCTCTGACTTCAAAGAAACATCAAGCACATGTGATGGTTAAAAAGCTTAAGAAAAAGCAGAGAAGACTTGAAGACCCACTTGAAAAAGTCATTGTCGAAACAGATCATAGAAACGATAGAAAACGGTCTGATATTCACATTGCTGATTCTGGCTTTGGGTCACCTCAAAGGGATTCTCCAGTTAAGTCGATTTTCGAGAAGACTGGAAGTCTTGGTGCCAATATACACGTATCTAGTATGGATACAAACACCAATTTAAGTGATCTTCCATCTACTTCCATCCATGGGAAGGCCACGGTCATACCACCCGAGGTTTCTTTAACAGAGTCCAATACGGAGGAGGTTCGAACTTAATGCATTAATGTGCAGGTACTGATACGGACACAAATGTCACTATGGGTGAAGAGATGTTGCATAACGAAGCCATTGGTACTTCCCATCTTGAAACTTCTACTGTTTCTACATCATTCATTCTTTCATCTACCATTGAAACCATAATTCTTGATACTTCAACTTCATTACCACCATTATCTTCTCCTATCCCATCTTCACTTCCTGTTTCCACAATCTCACCAACATACTCCTCAATAATGCGTGAACCAATGACTACTTTTTATCTTCGAAATCCACAGAAGAAGAAAGGAGAGTTAAAGACGATGAAACGAATGACGATGATATAATGGTTTCTATTGCTGACTTAGAATTCGACCCCGAGGAGGATAATGTTCCTGAAAACATGCTAATGGAAGGTAAACACTTCAAAATCCTCAACAACAAACTAAATTCTATGTTACAGATACAATCAGACACTGGGGGTCGAAATTTTGTGTTTGGGGTCAAAATGGAGTATCTGTTAAAGTCACAAGAGAGTCATTTTAGGATTATGGTGGAAAATGTTGAGAAGCAACAGGATGACAGACTGAAAGCTCATGTTGATAATTTTAAGAATGATATTAAAAAGCTTTGTGATGTGGAGAAAGAGTGTCATGCACTTTTCGTTGAGCAAGTGAAGTCTATGAAAGAGTCTCTTGATCTCAAAGTTATTGAACTCAAAACGGAGATGGACAAGGAGGTTGAGAAGATTGAGAAAAGTTATTATGTTCTTCATGGGAAAGTAGATGTTGTTGCTGATGCAATTGCAAAGCTGGTTGAGTATAACACTGCTTATTCAACTAAGCTTGATGCGAAGGCAGAAATGAATTCCAAAGTCTTTGAAAAGCTAGAGGAGTTTTTAAGTAGTATCAAGGAGTCCATATCGAAAGCTGCTCTTTCAAACCAATATTTTGTTTCCCAAGAAACAATTACTCAGATGATTTTGTCTATTGAAGCTAATCTAAAAAAGGAACTTGATCCCATCATTGAGTTGGTTCTTCTTTTACCATCTAATGCTCCACCTATGAAGAAAGTGTCGCAAGGGGGAGAGAAAGGATGTAGAGGAGTTAGATATTCAAAAGATACTGATAAGGGTGCAGTTGTTGGGAAGGTGATGTCTACTCAAATCCCCAATTCACTTTCAGTTTCATTAACAACAACTTTGACAACTACCACAACAAGATCTATTACACGAGGGATTGTTATAGGAGAAAGTGTTAGAGGTTCTGGTTCGAGCTCAAAGCCACCTCCTTCTAAAGACAATCAGGATGAAAGAGGAAAAGGTGTTTGGTAAATAATTCAGAAGAAGAGAAAAAGAAACAACAAGCCTTAGAGATCGAAAGGCAAAGGCAAATCAATAGTATTTTGAGTAGAAGGCAGAATGATCCACCAGGCTTGAACAAGGGTGATCCCAATAAGCATTGGTGCTATGAAACTATTGGAGATGTTTTTTCGATTGGGAAGTTTGAGTACTTTCACAAATTACCAAAGAAGAGTTATGATGTTGAGAACTCTGATTTTAATCAACTCGATTTCCCAATAAATCATATGATGTACATTTCTTCGCAATACAAGTTAGTTGATAAATTCAGAGACAAAGAAGAGTTCAAGAGGCTGAAGATGAGATTTCATGCAAATTTGGGAAAGAGTGAAGAGGAGTTTTGATCATCTGTGAAGATCATAAAGGTGATGTCGATCTCACGTGAAAGCTTGTTCAAAGGCATACTATAGAACTTTTGCTATGTGGTTGTTCGAGTGAATAATGTAGTTTGTGACTTTTGAATTGCTGATTTTCCATTGATGAACTTAAACGACTTAGTCTCTGTGACGTCCATTTTAAGCAATGTGGATGTAAAGAAGTTGCATGAGAACACCAAGGATGATTTTCTCGTTGGCTTTGCTCATATCAAGGTGTTTATTGATAATTATTATGATTGCCTTGCAATCATTGATATTGAGCTAGAAATGGCCATCAACAAGAGTTGGAAAGTTCCCCAATCCTTTCTAAAGGGGAAGATCAACATTGCTAAATATGAAGATGGAGAAATTATTGTAACATCAGTCAAAAGTAGGTCAAAGATAATTATGTTAAATATAACAAACACATATTATAATTAATTTACTTTAATCTTTAATGAAATGTTCATTCAACACTACAAGTCTACATGATTCCAAAAATATATAGAACGTCTAAATCTGACTTCGCATGAAGAAGTTATGATAAATTCTAACACTATAGCCTATATAACAAGAGGAATTTAAAATAGACTTACAATTAGCTA
Organism: Lactuca virosa; assembly: GCF_052849685.1. Classification (NCBI taxonomy): domain Eukaryota; kingdom Viridiplantae; phylum Streptophyta; class Magnoliopsida; order Asterales; family Asteraceae; genus Lactuca; species Lactuca virosa. The sequence continues at coordinate 88,931,889 of NC_136429.1, forward strand.
TTGGAATCTAGAAGAAAGTTGTAGTACTCAGAAATAACTACGTGTGGATATAAAGAACGTCAAAAACGGAGTTCGTATGCAAAAGTTATGATCTTCCAAAGATGTAGCAGTCTGAGAGCATGACACGTGGCAGAAACCCTAGTTGCATTGGTTCACGACGTGAACATACATGTTCATGATGTGAGAGTAGTCCAGGACACTAATCGAGGCTATAAAACACGTGTTAAGGCTACGGGATGACTCATGGAAGCTCACGCCGTGACCATATGTGTGTCACGACGTGAGTGGGCCCTGAACAGCCTATAAATAGCAATTGAGGCTCATTCAATCGTTACACCTTCTACTTTCATTATCTCGGGTTTTCTGAAGGCCGTTTCCCTTTTCGAGCCTTACAAAGACGAGCCTCTGACCGTTTTTCATTTAGATTCTATAGATCACGCTACTAGGGTGAGTTTCACGGCCCCACTTTTTAAATGTTTTCGGGGGTAAAATGCATGCTGAATATTATATATAAGTTAATATTATGTTTATATGATCGTATGTTCGGATCAACATAAAATTTTATTAACCAGGATATAGTAGTTTTAAATCATATATACTTATGATATATCAGATATTTTGAAACTATACAACTACTGGTATGTTGTCATCATAAGTTTTACATTGGGTAAAACTTAATATTGATCTATATATTTCATAATTTGAAGTCATCTTTGACTTGTTAAGTGTGTTGCTATTATTGGTTTTATGTTAGATAAAACCACCTGGTTTTTACTTCAAGTATAGTTGTTGTACTGCCTAAGTATTAAAAAAATTAGGAGTAATGTTTAAAGCATAGTCTAGTAACTTAGGGTTTTAGACACGAATATGTTTTCGCTGTTAGAACTATAGGAACTCGACAAAGTCTACATGAGCTATTTAATTCATCAACTAAGACTGGAAATCTTAGGGGAAATCCTCTGACCTATAACCTCTAATCCAGTGTGAGCGAAGAAGTTGTGTATCGATCTATACGAGTTGACACCCCCACCCTTGGTTGCTAGCTACAACCCAACGGTTTATTTCGGGTGACGTACTTTCCCATTCTATTCCGATGAGGAAGTTGTGTATAGATCTATACGGGTTGACACTCCTACCCGTGGTTGCTTGCTACAACCCAATGGTTTATTTTGGGTGACGAATTTGCACAATTTATTCTATTCCGACGTCGATGAAGCATGTGGAATCTATTACCAAGGTGCGACATTTGTAGCACCAATCAAAGGTTTGAAACTAGTCATATAGTCGTGGTTATGGACTCATGGTAGCACAATTATACTCTAGAAACATTATACTTTGTCGATATACAAGTATTAGTGTTAAGTATAAGTTTCACACACACTTATACTCTAAGTACGAGGAACTTGTAGGTATTCTACTTATTCATTAAGTAAACAATTATACCTAGCACACATACTCGTATAGAATTGAAATAAGATTTATATGTAGCGATCTTTACTCGTATAGAATTGAAATAATATTTATACGTAGCAAACTTCCTTTGTATGGGATTACAAACAGTTATACTCATAGTAAATGAACCTATGGGTATACTACTTATTCAGTAAGTAAACCATTATACCAAGGATATATACTATATGTTGGAGACAAGTATGAGTCATAATGACACTTTTAAACTATGATTTATACTTTTGAAACTTGGAAAAAGCACTATTTTTACTTAGAGTCAAAACATGTGGACTCAGCAAGTTTATGCTGACGTATTTTGAAAACGCATGTGTTTTCAGGAACTTGATAAGCTGGAATGTTACTCGAACAGGGGAACATTTGTTGACAAATACTATTATCCTTTATGTTCGTATGGAACGTCTATTTGTTAAGTCATGTGCGATAGACAAAAATACTGTAATTTTATATTATCAATAAAGGTATGTAATTTATAAAATTCTTTTGTACTGTTCAATGTATGTTTAATAACTATGATATAAGAATGAAGTTACACCGCCCGGTGTTTCCGCCGCCGGCCGGGGGTGTGACAGATTGGTATCAGAGCTATTGACTATAGTGAACTAGTACTTTCTTAGGAAAACACGACTATAGTCTAGGTCTTACTCTTTAGGTTTAGGTATATCCCTTAACCTACAAATGAAAAGTATTATTATTTTTACTACTAAATGACTACTTACGGGGGGCGGTGACAGGATAGACACGTCGTTTGGGTTTCTGGATTTCAGAACGGCTATGTGCTAAAATGATATTGCCCTCCGACTGTCCTGACTGACCGGTGCCTTATCAGCTAGACGTGAAGTAACAAACAATAATTAATAATACCCATGAACACAACAAACAGAAAGATATAGAATTATGTATGAACTCAGTCCTGCGATGAGAACACATGTATATACAACCCAAAAATATAGAAAACCCAAACCCTTGATAAACAATACAACGCAAGGTTTTAGGTCAAACTCCTTAGTCGAGTTTTATTGTACATGGGGGCCGACCACAACTAAATGTAGACTGGTCACCTATGTTTAATTATGGTAAGACCGATGCACAACTAAAATTGGATACGGTGGTTGATAGACTAAAACACTTGAATATTCTAGAAGATTCAAGAAAGATCGCAGTTCAAGACACAAAGCAGAAACACTAAGGAACTCGATATCAAGCAACGTCTATTGCCTGAAAAAATAAGTGTTGCAAATCCTCACAAACATCAATCATGTCTGATGTTTAGAACCTTAATTACTCAGTCATGATACTCTACGTATGTTCCTATTAGATATTTAAGAACACCTTCAGAAACACACATATTTTGTAAATCATTATGAATTACGATTACCGACGACTACTACGTTATGGAATTCAATTAATATCAACAATTGCACTATTATCACTTATATTTTCAACAATACTTTCGTACGACTCATCTCTCTTTCAACCAATTGTAATGGGACAAAGCAATATCTCACAAGAGATCAACAGGTGATCATTCATCACCAACGCAATCACAGCTTCAATCGAGTGAACAATCAAACAACGCCTCTGAACAAAGTAAAGATTGGAGCAGCAACCGTAGAAATAATGGTAGCATTTCAAGGGATTGCACATGCGGAACATTAATGAGCTACAAACCTAGATCCTTCTACGACATTGAAGGGGTTGTAGGAATGACTCTTTGGATCGAAAAGACAGAATCCGTCTTCCAAATAAGCTTCTGTCCAAATGATTGCAAAGTACGATTTGCAGCTTGTGCTTTTTCTGATGCGACATTAACATGGTAGAACAGCCATGCAAAGAAAATAGGCATCAGTATTGCAAATTCCATGAATTGGGAGGATATGAAGACGATGTTAATAGAAGAGTATTGTCCTAGAGATGAGGTACAGAACTTGGAACAAGAACTATGGAACCTAACAATGAAGAGTTTAGAAATAAATGCTTGTACCGCTAGGTTCAATGACCTTGATGTGATGTGTCCGACACTTGTAACTCCTGAATACAAGAAAATTGAACGATACATCTGGGGTCTAGCACCATAGATCCAAGGGATGGTAAAGTTTTTGTTTCAAGTTGATGATGTTGAGAGGTACACGAATGTCCACTATACAAGCCTTCTTGTTCGAATCAATAACTACAAAAAGAATGATGCAGTTGAGAAGGCTGAAATTCGAAAGACTATTCTATGGTATATGGAGATTTGTAGGGTTCTTCTCCAGACCATGAAGCTAATGACATGATTTCGACACTTCTCACTAAGGGGAAGATTGTAGGGTACGAAATGTCTAGTGAGATGTCGAAACTACTTTTGGTCTGTGTGGGTACGAAGTCTAGTTCTTCGTTACGTATGTATTTTGTAAGGCACTTTATGATGCCGAAGTCGAATGTCTAGACCTTACATACTTTTTGAGCGTCTGTATCACTCTATAAATAGAGTTAGTATAGAAGTAGAGAGTATCTTTTTGGGCTCGTTTGTTCTCATTCTCTCTCTAGAACTTTTGTACTCTTTCAGATATTTAATGAGCCAAGAAAATATTATTGAGGATCGTGTTCTTATTGATTTCAGTGATTGGTTTCTTTTTCTAAGCCTGATTTAACACACTTTACTCCTCTCTGAACTTATCAACAACTTTATCATTGGTCACCACGCTCTCCTCCGTCGGTGAATAATCCTTTGTGTCAAAGTTCCACCAATCCTTCGCACCATGACGTAGGAGATTTTGTGCATACTTAAACTTCAAGTTTTATGGGCAGGCACAATTGTAGAAGCATCCTTCTACATCTGAGATCCATATCATTGCAATAATCTGGTCCCTAACATCGTCAAACTCTGGGGGCTTGGTGTTATTGAACTCACGGTAAGGAATTTCGTTCTTTCTAGGTGAAGCTACAGTAGCAATAGAAGTTGTGGCAGCGGTACTGGAAACGACAACATACCGTTCGTCAAAGAGAGTGATTAGTTCGGTTTTGATAGTTCCGAACAATTCTTGGATCATCTCTCTTACAACTATTTCTACCGCTTGCTCTTGTGATCATTACCATGTTGGGTATGGAAACGAGAATGGTTTAATCAGAATGAGTTATCTAGAGATATCACTCAAACCTTTCCAGTCCCTTAGTAACTGTGCGACTCTTCCAGACTCCTGTATGAATCTTGTGCTTCTGGTAGTACGGGCCCATATTACCTTCCACTTCTATCCATACTAGATCCAAGAATTGTCCATATGTTTCTAAGTTACTACACTCTCTTATCTACCTCCTTTTTCACACACCCAATGTTCAAAGGCCTAACTACTCTCTTTCCTAAATATATATCCTAGAATCTCTTTCACTACCTCCTTCTATCAGTCGGGGAAGAACTTCTACTAATACTAACTAATTATCAAACAAAATACGATTACATGTCGTCGGATCAAATCATTTGTAGACTAGAAGGTTTGACACTACAACGGTTGGTGTTCGGCAATAGGCGTGTTGAGAAAAAAAAACTTGAACAAACGTTAGTACAATATAATAACTTGCGGAATAAAAGTTAATCTCAGTGGATCTTGTTAGCTCAACAATAATAATAGTTACGTTGCGTAAATGTAAGGAAAATAAATAGCAGCAAGTTTATATCAATAAGCAGTAAACAAGTAGACACGAGGTTGAATCGTAACAAGATTTGCATGCAAACGCAAGTTAGTATAAGATGAACAACACAAGCGAAGATGGACTCGATTAAGTATCCATTAAGATAACTTAAGATGTAGAGATGAACAATCTGATATAAACTTTCAAAGATCGATAGATTGTTGATTGGTAAATTGGTAAGGATTACATGAAGTAGGAAGCTCTATTTATAGAGTCCCAAAAGTTACATCGAAATAGAAAAATAATCTAAAGTAACCGACTACGGTGACCATGAATGGTTCACCGGATAATACATGGAATTCAAGCAATGCCAGTTAAAGTAAACTAAACTATCTTCATGCAAATCTTCAATCTGCGGTTCATCTTTTAACTCTGCGGTTCTTCAACGTTCAAAACACAGTCTCCGGTAGTAGCTTCTATGTGCTATCACCAAGTGCAAAACTATACGGTTCCTTATAGCTGAAGACGGTCACTTTTTGTTTCAACAATTTCCCCCAAAGTGACCTCTCAGCTGTTTTTCTTCACATGTTCATATTCAGGAACTTGATGATAATCCACCAAAATTTTCTAACTTCAAACAACCATTGGATTCTTCTTGAAATCTCGAACTTGACTTCATCAGTTGTGTGCTTTGATCTTTTCACTGAAGCCAGAGTAATATCTAGTTTCCTTTTTGTTAGTCGATGGGTTGCGGTTATAGGAATGAAGTACTTGGGACCATCTTGAGCTTTCTTGTACACAACCCCTAGCCTAGGGTATCTTGTTGCATGAAGGGACATATCTTGGAATCCTTCAGTGAAGTTTGGCACATGATCGAAGGGAGGAAAATCTAACTTGTTGGCAAGGACTAGATGTATTTCAGCATCAATCTTTCCATAGTCACTTACTAATGCCTTTAAGAATTCACAAGCCCTTTCATAGGAAACCTTCATCTTGGGATATTTTTCAGCTTTAACCTGAAACACCCTAGCTATCAAAAATATTTCTACGGGGTTCATGCACACGAAATCAACTTGGGTTCTGATATATTCACATCCTCTTCTTGTCAAGGTGTATTGAAAAAAATTCAGTTTTCATGAATTTTCTCAGTTTGTAGTTCTTCACCCCGTCTGGTCTGTCATTGGACTAGATGTTCTTAAGCTTGGAACCATGCTTGGCATGAAAGAGGTTCAAGCGTTCGAACTCCATGGGGAGTCTTCTATCATTCGGAAGGCTGAGATCAAGTGATTGAAAGACTGGGAAATATTTGGAATTGGGAGAAATTGGAATGTCCCAATAGCCATCTGATGGTGGTTCTGCATATGTGAGATGAGGAGTGTAATCAGCATCAATAAGTCTACGGGTTGGGTTTACCCATGAATTGATCAGGGTTTCGTCGAACGTAGTGTCAAACCCTTGTTCCTTTCAAATTTCATTCGCAAACTTGGCAGCTCTCTAGTCTCATTTTCGTTGGGTTGTGGCAGGGGAGTCACCAGTATGATCAGATGAAATTCCTTATTTTTGAGGTGAACCCTGGGGAGTTGGAGTTTGAGGAGATGACCGTGGAGTTGGTTCTTTGTTGACCTCTACAGTGGGAGGTTGGTTTTGAGGAAGCGTTTATTCTCTGAGGTACACTGGAGAGGATCGATCCTGTGGAGGAGTGATAGAGTGATTGTCTGATTGATTTTGATTTTGATTTCTTTGTTCGCTTCCCCCTTTTGAGGAAGTAGGCTCCATCTGCTCCTCAAACCATTGTTTCAATTCATCAATCTTTTGGAAGGTGGCATCAAAATGATTTTTCATTTGAGCACACACTTGTTGGTTTTTGGGAATCGCATGACTGAAGAGATGTTGATGAATCTCCTTTGTGAGGCAGAGAGATTCATTAACATTTTGTTTTGATGTTAGTGACCTTCTCAATCCTTTGATTGTGTCTTGGAGTACCGCAAACCCTGTTTTGTATACGGTATGAATGTCATCCACAAGCTACTTAGAGTTCCTGACTTGGGTTTGCAAGGTTTGTTGGAGATCATTTTTCAACTCCTTTACCTCCTTGATGAAGTATTTAGCCTTGGATAAGAATTCTTTGTGATATGCGGTTCTTCGATTCTCAAGATCCCTGATACCCATTTCAACCCGTAGAACAATCCTTTCTACAATCATTCGTTCTCTTGTCTCCAAAATCACTGCACGATCAACGAGTGATTGTGTTGAAGTTTCATTGCTCTTCGGTGTTTTGGAGGAGACTGCAGCCAAGATTTGATCTACTTTGGCTTGTAGGTTGAGAAATTCTTTCCTTGAAACTGATATCTTATTCTTCTTCTTCTTCTTCTTCTTCTTCTTCTTCTTCTTCTTCTTCTTCTTCTTCTTCTTCTTCTTCTTCTTCTTCTTCTTCTTCTTCTTCTTCTTCTTCTTTTGCTTAGGCTTTGAAGTGGAATGCTGAGATCCAATCGATTCTTCATCATAAATAACCATAATGAAATCATCTGAAGGAGGAGGCTGTTGAATATCATCAAGATTGTCATCATCAAGACCGAACATTGGTGCTGAGCTGATCTAGATTGCGGTTCCATCGTCGTTTGAATCATGAGCTTCTTCATTGGGAGGAGGCTTGGAGGTACCAACAATATTCTCTATTTCATGAACCTTTTGGACAGTATCTTCCATGGTTGACATCCATTGTTGAATCGAAAGGATATCATGAACTGTTTTGGCGTTGTTGAACGTGGTGCCCAATATTTTGCCACCAGGAGAATAGATTCCTCCTTTTGCTGTTGTTGTTGAACGTGTTGAGTTTTCCTAGCCTACATGGCCCTTTTAAAGGCTTCAAATTTCCTGATCCCAGACTCATTTGTTGGTCGGTATCGAGACCATGAGTCGTCGGATGCATAACCATCAAATCCTTTGTTCGCCGAGGTGTCCCTCGGGTTCATGGATCCCTGCACATTTGTGCTCACCATGCCTAAACCTCTTGAAAGTAACGAAGGCGATACATGATTTCCAGAGCTTCCATGGTCTCCTTGATCTAAAATCAAGTTTAGCCTCGGCTCTGTTCTGGAAAGGGCTGAGAAAGAAGTGCCCTAAAGTGCAACAGGTGTATCGAGTGTATGTGTGACGCGAAGAAAAATGGAGTGCAACTCCTCGGGTTCAAAGACGTGCAATCATGATACCCTGGAGACCTTAGGGTATATATTCACATCTAGATCCACTTGGTTTCCAGATGGGGGTCTGTCTCCACCATGAGATGAAACGGATACATTGTTTGTATCCGAGTGGTGAGTTGGGGTTCTTACGGGTGAGTCTGCGGTGACTCGAATGGATGCAGGAGTCTTTTGGGAGACTCTGGCATTTGCCTTGGATTGCATATGGCTGTGACTTGGGGTGAGCTTGAACTTCTTCCTTCTAAAGATGTCTATGGATTCTGAAGGCTCATCTTGGTTGTCATCGACAACATTAACAGGGGAATCATGAGCCTTAGACATGGAAGGTTGAGCTTTAGGATTAGACTCTGCGGTCTTAGCCTTTCTTTTCTTTGAGGGAACAACTCCTTTCTACACAACATTTATTGGAGTTTTTCTTGAGACAACAAGGGATTTAACCCTTTTGGGTTTTGGCTGCTGGTTCTAGGCTGCGATAGGCTGACTGGGTCTTGGTGGGGAAGAGTGATATGGGACAATATCACTCGTATCGATTATATGGTTAGCCACCTCTACGGTAGTAAGTCCAATGGACTCCAAAGTATACATTGGCAATGTACGAATGGGACCAAAAATAGTTTGGTCCTTAGAAGGATTTTACCTCTTAAGATCGCGAGCTGAGAACAAGTTGGTGTCGTTGCCCATGCTAAGTTTAGTATCTTTGTGTAGTTCAACAAGACACAATGACCAGAACCTTGCAAACGTGAGTTCTGTCATCCATTCCTTTGGTGTATCCTTGGAGATGTATTGCAGAAAATCATCCCAGATGATTTGACCATAGTTGACTGCAATTCTAGTGTAGATACTCCAAAAAATGTCCAAAAGTTGTTTTCCCATGTTATCTGTCCCTCTTGTTCTACCTGAGAGACACCTGATCACGAAATGACAAACAAATTTCCAAATAGTAGGCAATTTGCTTTTCTTGAATTCTCCTACTCCTTTGAGTTTTGCTTGATACCCCATTTGGTAGAGTGCAAAAAACACATCAGTTGTGCTTGGAGAGTAGAACTTTGTTGACACAAGAACCCTTAGGTTGATTGCAGTAAGAAACTTTTCTTTTATCAAAAATACCAATGAATCATCAATGAGATTAAGATGAATCTCTTGAGGTTTGTCATGAGGTCTGAAAGCAGAAAACGCACACTTGAGCATGACTTCTTGTGGTACAGCTTCTGTGAAAGAATCGAAATCTCCAAATAGAGGGTGAGATGGAAGGAACTTGATCATCAGTTTGATTGCTTCATTGTAAGATGGATGATCTTCAAAGATTCCTCTGTAATTGTTGGATCCAATCGAAGGAGTTGGGTCTTTGATCTTCAATTCTGACCCAGTTGGTTGTGCTGAACCTGAAGCTTTGGACTGTTTCTTTGAAATGCCTGACTTCACTATTGTTGCAGGAAAACGAGTTTGAAGAACTTGCTCGAAAGATTTTTTGCAAGAGGTGAAAGAGATGAAGATCGTCTGTGAGTTCAGAAAGCGTAAAAGCTCTCTTGGGAAGAAAAGGGGGTTTTTATACCTCCAGATTTCAAAAAAGATTGATATTAATTTAATTAGAGCTAGTAAAGTTAAAAACCTTTGGGTTTTTACCATTATCATATAGAATTAAAATAAATCAAAAATAATTATTTTCTGGGAAAAGAGTAGCATTAAATGTTTTGACAGGCCCATGATGACACGCCGGTTAAACATGGGGTGAGAAATGGTTTATCCTTTGTGAAAAATGGGGAAGTGGAACGGATTAGACCCCAACGGTTACATGATGTGATTGGAAAGGATTTGCAAAAAGATTTTACAAAAGGAAAATCAGTTTTCTTTATTTTTATCCAAAAATAGGCCTGGCGAGGAAAGTCATTTGAAAAGAGACTGAAGTATCATCTGTGACAAAATGAATGTTTGAAGAATGTTTTTAGTTTCATTAAGTAGCACACGATATCATTTAAGGCATTTATGAAGTGATGATTGCGGGTTCATTTAATGTATCTGCGATAACATTTAATGTGTCTGCGGTAGCTGAAAGACGAACTAGATCATGAAGGTTAGAAATAAAAGAAATAAGGAGACCCACAGAGTATATAGATCATATGTGACTTCAGAATACAAAGTATACTGAGGAGAAATTGTGAAGTGTATACTAAGTCAGTTATTCTAGAGATAGACTGCAGTGGATAAAGTTCTTCAAGAGTTTTTTTTAAAAGAAAAGAAGCAATTTATTCACACTCGGAGACCTAGTGAGGTCTGCGGTACCTATCCGTTCAAGAAGAACTGTGGGTTAGGGTTCATCATCCCTAACATTTCTAAAAATCCATTCAGTTTTGTGGAGTCGAGTGCCTTAGTGAAAACATCAACTATTTCTTCATGAGTTGGCACAAAAATAAGTTCGATGTTACCTTTGAGGATGTGGTCTTTGATGAAGTGGTACCATAGCTCTATGTGTTTCGTCTTCGAGTGATGAATAGGAATATGAGAAATCTCTATTGCACTCTCTAAATCACAATAGATGGGCACCCGCAGCATCCTGTACCCGTAGTCCAAAAGTTGTGTCTTCATCCAAAGCTCTTGGGAGCAACAACTGGCCATGACCACATATTCTGCCTCTGCGGTAGACAATGAAACACAATTTTGTTTTCTTGAAGACCAGCTAACTAATCTTGCACCGAAGAACTGACATCCACCCGAAGTGCTCTTTTGATCGAGTCTGTATCCGACATGATCAGCGTCTGTCAAAGCTTGAAGACTGAAGTCGTTACTCGCAGGATACCAAATACCCAATGCTTTACTCCCTTTTAGATACCTGAAGATCTGCTTGATTGCGGTCAAATGGGATATTTTCTGGGATCTGATTGGTATCTAGCTCATAAATCCATAGCAAACACGATGTTTGGTCGACTAGCAGTGAGGTACATCAATGAACCAATCATTCATCGATAAAAATCCCTTGAGGGACTTGTTTAACCTGAAGACCTAGAAATAAGTTAATCTCTCTATTCATGCTCATTTAAAACTTGCTTGTCATGAGCTTTGTAAATTCATCCACCATTCCCTGATCCGTTGAACCGAAGATGATATCATCCACATAGATTTGAACAAGCATCAAATGGTTGTCATTTGCTCGTCTAAATAAAGTGGGATCAATCACACCTCTTTTGTACCCTGAAGAGACAAGAAACTCTGAAAGAGTCTCATACCATGCTCTTGGTGCCTGCTTTAAACTGTAGACTGCTTTCTCCAGCTTATAACAATGATTTGGAAATTCTGAGCTTTCAAAGCCTGGAGGTTGTTGCAGATAGACTTTCTCTTTCAGTTCACCATTTAGGAAAGCACTTTTCACATCCATCTGATGGAACTTGATGTTTTTATGAGCTGCAAATGCGAAGAAAATACATATGGATTCCATCCTAGCAACTGGTGCATATGTTTCATCGTAATCAACACCTTCAAGTTGACTGTACCCCTTTGCAACTAAGCGCGAGTTGTTTCGTACCACCGCATCGGATTCATCTAACTTGTTTTTGTAGACCCATCTAGTACCGACAATAGTGTGACCTTTTGGCTTCAGTACAAATTTCCACACTTTATTTATTTCAAACTCAACCAATTCTTTTTGCATTGCAACGATCCAATCGGGTTCTATAAGTGCTTCTTTTGTAGTTCTAGGCTCAACCGATGACATGAATGTTGCATAATGACAATGGTTATTTAAATGAGAAGAGGAACGAGTTTGGATACCGAAGACGGGTTGCCAATGATTTGACCCGGTAGGTGATCTTTCGTCCAAATGTGTAGACGAGATTGTTGATGGTCTGCGGGTGCAGTTGAGGGAATATCTTCTACATTTGAGGACTCTTCGTGTCTGCTTGTTGAAGGTGGTTCCCCCTCGATGTGTGAACAGCCCGCAGTGGAATCTTGGACTGTTGGAATAGGCTCTGAGGTAGGTAGTGGAAGTTCCCCCTGGATTGTAGATAGGAGTTCCCCCTGAACCGATGACGGTTCCCCCTGAGCCAGTGACGTTAGTTCCCCCTGGACTGATGAGTGATTGATAAACCTTGGATTTGTTCTTGTATTAATGTTTTCAACTTCTTCATCCTCAGAGTCTTCAGATACATTTGATTGGTTGGTTGGTCTGCAGGTAGCTGTTGGAGCAACATCTTCAAATACTGGAACTTCGATGGTTGTAACTTCCAAAGGAACTGAATTTTACCCCTCAACCGGCGAGGTGGAACTGAACTTCGATGGTCCAGATACTTCTGCATGATGTTGTTGGGCTACCGGAGACACCAAAATTTCTGAAAGATGAGCTGTCTTTGCGGGATTGAAGAGATCATCCTAGTTCACTTCAACTATGTTTAACGGACCCGATGAGGTTGGGATATCACTTTCCAAGATGAATTTTGTTTCTGTTGAAGGAGCAGTGTTGCGGATGTACTATTCATCAAATTTGACATCAAAGCTTTCGACTATTAATCTTGTATGCCGTATGAGAACCCTGTATGCAACTTTGTTGGTTGAGTGACCCAAAAAAATGCCTTCATATGACTTCGGTGCAAACTTGTTAAGATGATCCTTATTGTTGATCACAAAACAGCTGCACCCAAAAACGTGAAAGAATCAGACATTAGGTTTTCGATTGTTGAGACCTTCATAGGGAGTCTTGTTAAGGCGTTTGCAAATGATGCTTGGATTTTGAACAAAGCATGCAGTTGCCCCTGCTTCTGCCCAAAAGTAGAGTGGTAAGTTGGTAAAATTCAACATCGATCTATCTTCTTCGACCAATGTTCTATTACTTCTCTCAACTACTCCCTTTTGTTGTGGTGTGTAAGGTGACGAGAAGTTATGGCTGATTCCCTTGGAAACTAAAAAGCTATTCAAGAGCTGATTAGTAAATTCAGTACCATTATCACTCCTTATCTGTCTGACTGGTAGTTTGATCTGGAGCTCTATCTCCTTGATGAAGTTGATCATGATATGCGGTGTGTCTGATTTGAGTCTAAAAAAGAAGACCCACCTGAAGCGAGTAAAGTCATGAACTATGACCATAATGTACTTCTTATGGTGAAGACTAGCTACAGTTGATGGACTGCAAAGATTGGTGTGAAGTAGCTCTAGAGGTTGAACAATTGAAGAATCAACTATCAGAGGATGGCTACCCTTAGTTTGTTTACCGCATTCACAGGCTGTGCATAAAGTATCGTTGTTGTACTTCAAGATTGAAAGTCCACAGACTAACTCTTCGGTTACCAGGTTGTTGATGTATCTGAAGTTGAGGTGAGCAAGTTTGTGGTGCCATCACCAACTCACTTCAGACACTGCCTTTGAAAGAAAACACAACTGCGGTTTGCTAATGACCAGAGAGCCATCCAATGGATACATTGTCCCTTCGACTTTAGATTTGATTAAGCAAGTGTTCCTGTCATTTGTCCTGATGTAGCAATATTCACTATCAAACTCAACCCGATGGCCAACTTTGCATAATTGACCCACATTGATCAACTTATGTTTTAGACCTTCTACGTAAGCAACTCGTTGAATAGAGAAGCTCTTGTAGTCAATACTCCATAACCCTTGATGATTCCATTTGCGTTATTTCCAAAGGTGATATGTCCACCAGTATTGATTGGATTGAAGTCTCGAAGGTATTCCAACCTTCCAGTCATGTGCAAGGAGCAGGCACTATCGATTAACCGTTCTTCCACTTGTTCCTCCTTGCACATTGTCTGCACAATCAGTTGGTTAGTTTGGGCACCCAAACAAGTTTGGAGCCCGTGGTAACGTGGGAAACTTTTTTAACATATGCATGCCTGTAGGTTTTGGACACAAATTTCTTTTTCCATGTTTGTTTGGAATTACGATGTGCCACATCTTTTGGAATTTGTCGAGCTAAGATTGGACAGGTCTTTGATGGTAGTGGATAAAAGCAAAAAGATAAGTTCTTTTCATTAATCCACAGACCATACCTAGTCAAATCTCTGGAGGGTGTGGTCTTTTGTTTGTGACTGGTCCGAGGTTGGTGTCTCTTGGTATTGTCCACTGGATTTTGAAAAGTTTTTTTGAGATAAGTTGTCGACGGTTTAGACCCATTGACTAATGGAAGGGATTTTGAAGTTTGTGAAGTGTGTAAAATACCCTTCATTTTTGGGTCTTTTAATGAATTTGATGATGTTGACTTGACCCATTTTTGAAAATTTTTAGTTTTGTTAGAGTCAAGAGATTTAGTCACTGGACATGACTTTTTTCACGATCCATCAGCTGCAGTGGATTTTGAAAAGATTTTTGCAGTAGTATATTTTTCAAAATTCCTTTTGTTTGAAAAGTTGGTCTGGTTTTTGAAATTTTTGTTTTTGGAATCAACTTCCCGCTTTTTCACTTTGGGATCTGATCTCCTTTTCCAGAGCCAATTTCCCTTCTTTCTTTGGTGGGACAACATCAGAAACATTTAGTTGAGGTTTCTTGGAGTTTTTTGTTTGAGTCATCAGAACTAGAAAAGTCACGACTCTGAGAACATTGTCCAAACTCAAAATTATTAATGGGTAGTTAATGCAAGATGGGCTGAAGAGTAGTTGTGCTTTAGACTCGAATCTACAGTAGAGAAGGCTGGATTACCGCATAGTAAGTCTTTGGTGACTCTTGGTTGGGACATGTCTTGGAAGGCAAGGATGGACAATCTACAACTATTTCGGGTCCTTCTAGAACAATTTCTTCATCTACATCTGAATTGGACTGAGAACTAGGACAAATTGTGCCAATGATGGGTAAGAAAATATCTATGTTACCCGAGGATTCAGGAAGAATTTCCTCAATGACATAGTTGTTGCTAAGTTCATGAAGTCTACCGGTCTGGTGGGATATAGGGACGATCACCATCAAACTGGGGAGAATAGTTCTCATTGGTAGAGTACCCATTGGACCATCCCCAATTATAAGTATTGCCTACGTCCCATTATTCATTAAGTTCTCAATAGCTTCACTCTCATTCAACAGTTTTTAAATTAAACGATTTAAGCGTACAATTTCTTTTCAGCCAAGATCCCATTGATTCAAAGCAATATCTATTTGGGTTTCACCTAACACTCTAACATTTTTCTCTAACAACAAATCCTTTTCTAATATAATGACCTTAAGCTTTTTGTCTTCTAGTCTTCCTCTCACATGGTACAACTCTTGGGTCGCTATATTCTTTCCGTCTAGTGTTTTTTGTAGTCTGTAAGGACGGCAACACATGTGTCATTAAGACTTTCTAAATAAGGATCACATTCATGCATGCTGTAATTATTTGACTGAATCATAATTTTTACCTGCTCGACGATGCTGAGAGTTCCATCTTTGGCCATGTAGCAATAGTTCCTCTGCAGGTTTGTTGATCTGTCTTCCTCACTAGTTTCCACCATCCATATTTTCCCTTTCTTCTTGTTGTTATCAATCTCTTCATTTTCATCTCCCGAGGACCACACTTGATGATTACTTCTCATTTGAGAAACATAAGCTCTTGCATTTTCTTTTTCCTCCATTTTTGAGCCATTCTGAGGTAGAATGCCTTGTCTTTTACCATATTTGCTTTTCAGTCTTTGGCAAAAAGGTTTTCTTTGTGACACTTTTGACAAACAATGACTCCATCTTTGTCTTCGATAGTGGTACCGGAGTCTGAAGGTTTGTTGGTCAGTGGTATCTCTTTTGAAGGAGCATTCTGCGGCTGTGATTGATGATGAGGATTTATGGGATATCTTGGATGGTTACTCTGCGGGTTGAAATTGAGATTGAAATGAGGTTTGGTAAATTGTTGGTTTTTACGAAAGGATGGTGGTGGAAGTCTATTGAACTATTGGCTGACCAGGGTAATGGCATTTTGAAACTCTTCTTCCTCATCAAGTTCTGCATCAGCTTTATACGACTGTCGTGAGCTGTCATATGAGTGTTGGTATGATGATTCTCTGGGATATGGGTACTGAGGAGTTTTGAACTGTGGAATTTGAGCAATCAAAGCGAGTGGTCCACCAAGGTCTGCACACTCCTTTAACATAGTTGACTCTTGTGCTTGAAGTTCACCATACAGCTTGAACAGTGAGAGAGTTTGGATTTTTCTGTCTTCTTGGACTATCATCTTAGCCGTATTCCAATGTCTATCCAAACCATTCAGGAATTGCAGGTTTGTTTTGTGATTGCTTCTTATAGTGCCAACGTTTGAAAGTTTGGTGATAATGAGGTTGAATCTCTTGAAGGAGTCGTCGAGGCTTTCACCAAGTACGACTTTAAAATTGGTGAACTCATTAAGAGTTGTTGTAAGCTTCTTGTCCTGAGCGTGTTCAGACCCTTGATAGAGATTTTTGAGAACATCCCATATCTCTTTAGTATATTCACAGTTGATGATGATGTCGAAGTTTTCAGGAGCAACTCCATAAGAAATTTCGTAGAAAGCGATAACATCTTTCTCCATCTTCTCTAGATCATCGTTTGTAGGTCTGTTCATGGCTGCTGGACCTCCACCAAGTCTTTCTTGAGCACCATCTGCTGCAACGGGAGTGAGAATAAGGACATGAGGTCCTTCTTCTACAGATGTCCACACATTTCTATCGAGCCTCTTTAGATATCTTTCCATTCATTGGGACCAATGATGATGCTCACTTGCAACGAGTATTGGGGCTCTATTAGAACTACCAACACTATTTGAAACGTTTAGATAATAAGCTTGTGCCATTTTCCTTGTTTTGGCTTTTAATTTTTCTTATGAGCTTCAGTGGTATAGAAGGACTTTTAAATCAAAGTTTTGAAAAGCTTTGATTTTGAAAGGATTAAAAGGCAACCACTTTGGCTCTGATACCAATCGTTAAGAAAAAAAACTTGAACAAACATTAGTACAAGATAATAAGTTGCAGAATAAAAGTTAATCTCAGTGGATCTTGTTAGCTCAACAATAATAATAGTTAGGTTGCGGAAATGTAAGGAAAATAAATAGCAGCAAGTTTATATCAATAAGCAGTAAACAAGTAGACACGAGGTTTAATCGTAACAAGGTTTGCATGCAAACACAAGTTAGTATAAGATGAACAACACAAGTGAAGAGGGACTCGATTAAGTATCAGTTAAGATAACTTAGGATGTAGAGATGAACAATTTGATATAAACTTTCAAAGATCGATAGATTGTTGATTGGTAAATTGGGAAGGATTACATGAAGTGGGAAGCTCTATTTATAGAGTCCCAAAAGTTACATCGAAATAGTAAAATAATCTAAAGTAACTGACTACGCTGACCATGAATGGTTCATCGGATAATACATGGAATTCAAGCAATGTCAGTTAAAGTAAACAAAACTATCTTCATGCAAATCTTCACTCTGTGGTTCATCTTTCAACTCTGCGGTTCTTCAACGTTCAAAACACAGTCTCTGGTAGTAGCTTCTCTGTGGTATCACCAAGTGCAAAAGTTTGTGGTTCCTTATACCTGAAGAGGGTCACTTTTTGTTTCAACAAGCTGCACAATAGCGCCAAATCAGGCAGTCTAAAACTATCAAATTCTAGGGCATGCAACATAACGTATTTTGTCAAATAGCTACTTAGCATTATTATAGGTTCTAAGAAACATTTAACAAACAAGTGCCTAGACTAAAAGACATCTTAGGTATCAAGAAATTTTAATCTATAATTCCTGAAAAGATTCCTAGCCTATATACTAGTATGTGTTTCAAAAAAACATACATCTGCAGATATAACATGGCTATTTTGGGATTCGCTTTCCTTCTTAGCTCCATCTGACTGTACGCATCATATCCCTTTCCTCTTTATATCATTTTTTTAAAATTTTGTTTAAGATATTCAGATCCTTAGTTTGAGACTAGAATCACACGAGAGTTCATCAAAGTCACTCAAACCATGGCTCTAATAGCAACTTGTTACGTCCCGCATTTACAGGCAAAATTTTCATTTTATTTATTAAAATATATTTCTTACAACACCTTATAATTATTAGATAGGTAATTATAAAAGAGTGTTTCAACGGAAATTTATAAAACTTTATTGATGCTGTGACGCAAATAAAGTCACGCGTGAGTCTTCCCATGATCAGTTGAACAACCTGTAAAACAGTTATTCAACAACTATAAGTCAAGGCTTAGTGAATTCCTCAAAATATTCCATACCACAACATATATATACAATGCATACACATAATGACCTTCAACATATAGTTGGTCTTCCCCTTGGCCTTCAGCATAAAGTTGGTCCGCCCCATTTTGCCTACAACATATAGCTGGTCCGCACCTTGGCCTCTATCATAAAGCTAGTCCGCCCGAGTCTATTGGTCTTCAGCATGAAGGTGGATCGTCCTCAACTCCCACATAATATATTAACACATATAGCAAGCGATATTCCAACATTATAGGAAACTATCTAGCCTAATTGCTTAAGTGTATACCACAGGAAATTATATCCTAACATATAGTGGATACATACTAGAGTATACAATATAGTGAGATGAACTCACCTATACAGTTTCTCAAGGAATAAACAGTTAACCGTACAATTAGACTAACGAGCAGCACTTCAATGATGATTAACCTATATTACTATAATTTATTAGTTCCTATGGGAATCTGGTAATCTAAGATAGACCTATCACTAATCCAAAGGAATACCTATAGTTCTATCAAATAAGGATCAGTCGGACCGGAAAGTTAGGAGGCAGGACCATTTCAGCATATAACCATTTTGAAATGCAACAACCAAGCCAACATAACCATTCTAGAAACCTCTTTCGTAAGTAGATTGATCATTATTTTGACTTGGAATTACTGATAAATCTTATTTATTGGTCCATAATAATGATTTATGACTATAAATATAAGTTACACTGAAATCGAGAGAGTGTAGCTCAACTTAAAGAGGTTTTAACGCAAACCGGGAAAAACACGCGAACATAATCCCGATACCGAAAGCTCCCTTCATTTCAGCCTCTTTGATATTTCAGAGCCCCGCTAAACTATTCTAAAACTTAGGGAAAGTCGGACCTCAAAGAACTAAAGATATTAGAGAGAGAGATATGGAATTTGGGGGGGGGATGAATTATTTTCGGAGTAGTAATTATAGGAGAGAGGGAGGCATGTCGCGAAAGGCCAATAGGCGTGTTGTGCACTTGGACCTTGTTGGCGCCTCCCTCATTTTGCCACGTGTCGCGACCAGGTTCTGCCATGTCATCGCTTCTAGAAGCATGCAACATGTTCTCTTTTTGTGGCACCATGTGGCACATTCTCGTGGTGCCATGTCGCTTGTCTCTTGGAGGAATGAAAGGTCAGTCTTGCCACGTGGCGCACTCCGGTGCTGCCATGTCATCAGCGTAAACAAAATTCTCGTAGATCTATGGACGACCATAACTTTTGCATACGAGCTGTGTTTTCGACGTTCATTATATCCCCCGGAATCCTCCCGATGATATTTACAACTTTTATTAAGGCCTTAAGATCTAATTCTTGCTCTATCAAAAATTTATATTTTAATAGGCTTAGACTGCAAAGATTGTTGCAGAAAATCATAACTTCCTCTCATGAAGTCAGATTTGGGCATTCTAAATATGTATCCTCTCGATTTTATTACTACTACGAGTTTCGTTTAGATTTTTTAGGCTAATAATCCACCTATCTGAAACTCACTTTTTAGGATACGTAGAGTTGTATCGGTTTAGTTGCAAAATTTCGAAGAAGCATAACTTCTTCATACAAAGTCGGATTTAGGAGTTCTACATATCTACGGAAATCGTATTGACATTTACTACATATCTATGACGATTATGTTGGCTCAAGAGTAATATATTTTTATTTTGTATTTTATAATAATTGAAATCTATGGTTATAGTAAAATGGGGTGTTACAAAATGGTGTATTTAGGGTTTCTTAAATTGTTAAAAAGTGTTATATATTGGTTTTTTAAATCGTTAAAGTAGTTGAAATTTGTATCTTTAGATTTAGTATATCATTAAATTTATATGAAGTTTTGAAATTAGTTAACTTATTATATAAATTTTGTACATGCTATGAGAAAGGCAAGTTTCTAAATGTAAGGATTTTGCTTTTATGGATAACAAATATGTTGCTTATTATGGAAGATAAATGTAAGTTTGTTGGCATATATCGGTAAAAATAAAAAACTTCGTTGTTATAATGGATAAAAGTAAAGTGTGTTGCTATTATGGATAGACTTGTAAGTATTGATAAAATATAAGTATTGCTTACAATATTTACTAAGTATATTGTTTGATTTATCCTTTTTTTGGTAAAATGAGTAAGTGCGTTGGTGTTTATGTCTCTGTACTCTGTCCTACTTACATGGTTTGTTTTAGTATATTTGTAGATACGTAATGTGACATCCCTAATTTTTGCAGCCAAATAAAACTTTTTTATGCTTATTTTAAAACCGAGTATTCTTTTAAGGAATATATTTGTGCAAAATTTGTCCCAAAACATTTATATCGTAAGATGAAATCAATAACATTTTTCAAAGAAACGTTTTCATTAATATTAAAACATCGGATCTCAACACTCATACAAAAAGAATAAGCATAACAAGTCATTATAGGCCTTGCATCTTTTTATAACACTAATAGCCTTATATCCTTTATCACGCGGTAGCTCCCATCACTTATTACATAGCCTTCTTATCGCTACCTATGATACAAATAAACTGAGTGAGTTAGGCTTGGGAACCTGATAACCACATAGGATTTTTAACCCACAATAATATAATTAGTCTTTTGAATATATTTCATACCAAACAAATAACCCGATTACACATTCTCGTTATTCTCACTCATTGATCCTAAAATGATCATCTCAAGGGACCTGTCCTAAAGGATTATTATAAGCAACGAGTAGATAGTACTGCTTCAGGGATTCCTTAACAATATATGTCAATAAAGTCAACCATGAGGGGATAGAGAACCCGAATGAATGCATAGTTCAGTAGCACCAATATGTAATGAGTCTGTCAATGTTCCACAAGACCGTCGAGAATAGTCAGTGGTCATCATTTATACTATGCTAGATGACTAGTCACAACATAACAATAGAATTATAGTGGTCACGGCCTCACACCATTATTTTATCTTTCATATCCATTATCTATCCAATATAATTTAAAATAGATCAATACTTTATCAATATATAATTCAGGTACGCACAAAACCAGTCAAGTTACCTTATATAGTATTTATGATAAGCACACGTATCAATTAAGCATTTAAATATTTTTATCTATGTGTAAGATGAAAGTAACTACACACTTACTTGCTAAAGGCGGATGATATGTGGAAAAGTTAGATCTTTGACAAATACTTTTGCTTTCCCTTTTAAACAACTTATAAACAAGTATTACTAAGTCTTAGTCGTCGTTTTACATTTTTCGAAAGAATACTGACTTATAGCTAACAAGGAACGACGAGGTAAGAACATATCGAAGGTAGGATCCATTTGATAAAAAGATGTACCGTTTGGAAAATACACTTTAAACACCTCACTAAGATCTAGCTTTGATATCACGCCCATATGTAGATCAATCATTATTATAACTGGAATTACTGATAAACCATATTTATAGGTTCATAACAACGACACTGAACACAAATATAAATTACACTTAACAAATATAGTAAATGTTACTCACCTTACGAGATTGTCTAGGGAAAAATTAGAACTCGGCCGACTAAACATCATCATTGAATCTTTCTTCTGAAAAGTTTCCTCTAGCGTTTCAGCGCTCTGCTTACGATACTAAAACATTACAGAAAGAGGTGTTGAATCATGAGGGACTGACATGTTCGAGGATAAGCAGAGAAAGACTCTTGAATTAAGAGAATTGTGCAAGAAATATGAGAGGCTAGAGCCTCTTATTTACAGAAACCAACTTTTCAAAAAGCTCCCTTATAATTACTTAAATGACTAAACTCCCCTTTATAATACTATTTTAAATAGATTTAATGATATTTGTACTAAACTAATATAAAAAATATTCAATATTAGTCTTATATCAACCGTATCGTCGATACCTTTCTAATGGTTATCAATATGTATATATGTGTACACATATATATGAATTATACTTTATTTTACTGTGTAAATATTCTTTTATAAATCGTAATTTCTTCATATGAACTCCGTTCTTGACGTTTTGTATATCGACAGATTCGTATTTACGAGGACATCAACTTTCGTTTATATTTTTTCGCTAAAAAGCAACCGATCTCCGTTTCACTTTTTATGACACACATTGTTTTGTCAGGTTGAACGTGAAAGTTAGAAAAATCATAACTTTCTCTTATGAAGTCAGATTTAGGCGTTCTTTATATGCGCGGGTCATGATCATGATCTCTATGACTTTTGTTTAGATTATTTATCCTAAGTCATATTCTATTTTTATATTTTTATTTAGCCCTATTTATTAAGTTTTAAAATAAGGTTTTATATAAATATTATATACACATAATATCTGTCCAATTTCCATGCACATAATATATATATATATATATATATATATATATATATATATATATATATATATATATATATATATATATATATATATATCACATTTATATAAACACATATTATGTTTGAATAATTTTTATTCATTAATTCACAAGAAAATTTGCATCGTCGACTGACGTAATTACATATTTTCTAAGAGGTGCCTAACGAGAAATGCAAACATTACAATTATCTCCCCTTAGGATGATTCTGTCCGGAAATCCTGCATCGACAAACAGATGTGGATAGAGACTCATCATATCACTTTCTATTTCCCAAGTAAGATTTAGACCTGAGGTATGTTTCCATCAAAACAACACTAAGTCGACCATCTTATGTCGTAACTTTTTCGTCTTACGGTCAGCAATCTCTTCAGGATCTTCAGTTAACCTTTTATTTTCATCGATTCTTAATTCCGAAAGTGGAATCATATCGGGAAGTTCTCCTAAGAACTTTCTCAAAAAAAACATGAAATGTATTATGAATACCCTCCAATTCATCTGGTAACTCCGGTTTGTCGGCTTGGGTCCCAATTCTATGAAGTACCTTGAGTGGTCCAATGAATCATGGACTCAACTTTCTAGGATTTCCAAATCTGATAAGTCCTTTCCATGGAGCGAACTTGAGCAACACCAGGTCTCCGACTTCAAAAGTCATCGGTTGTCACTTTTTATCAGCATAACTCTTCTGATGGTTTTGGGATGCTATCATTCTTACTATAATGATATTCAATTTTCAATGGTCTGATGGACAAGCTCAGGCTCCATAAATTGTTTTTCTCCAGTCTCGATCTAACAAGATGACGAACGTAATTTCTTTTCGTACAACCAGTTATCCATGAATTCCAAAGTACATGCTAGCAACATATCCTCCACCATTTGAATTGTTTTTTCACGTTGACCATATTTCTGAGGATGGTAAGTTGTACTTAAACATAGTTCCGTACTCATCTCATCATGTAAACTCCTCCAAAATCGAGAAGTGAATTGGTTGTCTCGGATTGACACAATCGTCAAAGGTACACTATGAGCTTTTACTATCTCCTTTACGTAAACCTTATCGGGATTTCCATAGACCATCTCTCGTTAGCTGCTATGAAATATACGCTTTTTGTTAACCGGTCCACAATCACTCAAATAATTTCGTGACCTCCCTTCGTTCTGGACAGTTTGGTTATGAACTCCATGGTAATGTCCTCCCATTTACCCATGGGTACCGGTAATAGTTCCAAATTTCCATAGGGTTTCTGATGTTGAGTCTTAACTCTTGCGCATGTCACACATACAGACACATACTTAACAACATTGAGTTTCATCGTAGGCCACCAGTAGTATGGTTTCAGATCCATATACATCTTGGTGATTCCTAGATGAATAGAGTACATGGTTTTGTGTGACTCTTCCATAAGAAGGTACCTTATACACCCATCTTTGACACCCAAATTACATCGTCGACTGACGTAATTACATATTTTGTAAGAAATGCCTAGCGAGAAACGCACGTGTTACACATAACTTGCAAACCAGACTTGACGAGTCTAAAGTTCGCTATAAACAGGAATTTGAACTAATTTGAAAAGAACGCCAGGAGTCCAAAGCACGCCAATAATGTGAAAAGTGTGGAGTCCTTATCCCATTAAGCAGCTATGAAAATACATATGGAATAACTCTAGAATAAATTCAAGCAAAGGGATAGTGAAAACAAAGAGTTTTATGTTTATAGTTATTGTGTTCGAAAGTTATGTACATTTATGTTTATGGCTTTGTTTGATAGTTCAAAATACAAGCTTTTTGTTATATTAATTTTTGTTGTATTAACTACAAAAATGTGGATTTCATGTAATTATTAAATGTTTTTTAAACGATGTGATGTTATCCATAAATTAATAAGATTATCCATAGAATGAAACACAAAATATGTTTGTAGGAATTCAGTGGGTAACAGCCATTGGGAATCCATGAGTAAGCAATTGTGGATAATTTGTGGGTGACATCTTTGGATAACCGCTCTATCATAACCTGTTAGTGACATGTTTGTGGATTATTTATAGATAAAAATCCCATGGTAAATTATCTGTGGGTTAGTGGCCTATGGTAAACACGGGTGTAACAAGTATGGGGATGATATATGGAATATCATGGAAAATTATCCGTGGGTAACTATAAAATGGTAAACATGGGTGTAACAAGTCTAGGTATAACCGATGGTAAATCCATGGGCAATCCATGGTAAAGCTGTGAATAATCAGTGTGAAAATATCACCCTCATGAAATTTTATCCATGGATTTTAATTCGTAGAAAAAATGTAGATATAACCTATTATCTACGGATTACTCATACATTGATAGTTGGTGAAGGTTGTTTTGTTGTATTGTAAACAGGCCTTTGAAACGATTCTATGATCACATGTGGGAAATAATTACTTGACTGGACACTACATGATTTTTTTTTTGTTATTTCTTAATGATGGAACTGTTGAATATGGAAAAGCCTCCTTGATCAGGGGCATTGTACTGCACGAGGGCAATAACCCTTTGTGAATATATCTACAAACTGATGAGATAATGGCACATGTAAAACACACACATGTCCAATGGAAACACGTTCTTTAATAAAATGTAAGTCTATTTCCTAATGCTTGGTACATTGATGTTGTACATGATTCCAAGATAAATATATGATACTCACATTATCGCATTACACAACCGTAGTTTTAGACATTAGACAAGGCAAGTCGAGAAAAAGATTACGAAGATAGACAACTTCAATAACAACATTGGCCACCCCGCGATACTTAGCTTCAGTTGAGTATTAAGAAACAAAATGTTGACATTTAAAGGACCAAGAAACGAGATTGTCGCCAAAATAAACACAAAACCCATAAGTGGGCGGACAAGTGTGAGGACAACCAACCAAATCAACATCGAAGTACGAGACCAAACAATCGACAGAGGATGGCTGGATAGACCGACCATGAGACAATGTACCCTGTATACGATGAAGGATATGCTTAAGATCAAGGAGGTGAGGTTTATGATGATCATGCATAAATAAGAAGATATGTTGATCGGCATGTCCCTTCATGCATTTTCCCGCATTTGCTACAAGTACGACCCCTTTGTCCTCCAGATCGCGAATCAATGGGCTTGAATCGCTTTGCCACCAACTGCGTCTGGATCGGGGTCTGCCTCCTCTCTTTCTCATACAGGTCTCGATCTCGGTCTCCCTCCTCTGAGCAAAAGACTGCAGGTCAGAGAGAAATTATACTTCTAGGTAGACATAAACTCGCGGATCTTTGTATTGAGCATGCTCAAGTAGCGGGACATTTGAACCTGCTCCGAAGTAGCATACTTAGGGCAGAAATGGGCTCTCTTCGTGAACATATTGGTGATGTCCACCACCGACTCTATCAACTACTTCAGTGAAAAATAGTCTTGAGCCAACCTCTCCCCCTCAACCAGGAGAACATACTCGGCGTGGAACATATTAGTAAATTGGTACAAGTCACTACGACCTTCTCCGCAGGAGAATAAACACCAGTCACCGGCTTCCACTAGTCCTTCGCCCCCAAACAAAGAAGGTTCAAGATGAACTTCACCTTTTGGTCCTCTAGTCATGAGCTTGTAAAAAACAACCCTCCACATAATATATCCACCTCAAGGAAAACCCGTCGAACTCCGGGGGCTTCGTGTGGATGAAGTCCCGATACTGAACCGTACCTCGCCGCTAGAGTCTAGCAGTAGCAAATGCTATGGTGGCTACATCAGAAACAACCTCAGAAGAAAATGGCATATCGCTCATTGAAAAGCTCGATCATCGCGGTCTTAATAGACCCAAATACCTACGGGTTCGCCTCCCTAACATTCATGGTCACCTGAGTGGTGATCATCTCTTGAATGTCATATTTAGTCAATCTTGGCCTTGCTGGGCCGCCAAATCCTGATCCAGAACCTCTAGTGATCGGCATACTGAAAATAAACCAAGAAAACATTAGAAAAAGATTCATAATCCAAAACTACTATATCATCTCAGAACTACTCAACCCTTAGGGTTCGAGACTTCCTTGATACGCGTACGGGTCTTGTGCTTCCCGTAGTACGGGCCCATACTACCTTCCACACCTACTCATATATGTCTCAAAGGATCGTCATGGACCATCATGCTACAAACCCCAAACTAGGATACACATACATCCTATACTCAATCTCTCAAGAGTGGCTAATTATCTCATACATAACACTAGATTCGATAGACAGTTGAAAACTTGATTCTACTCTAAGCCCACAATCAAACAAAGAATAGGAAATAAGGCTAAATCAACATTCTCAGGCAATAAAATATTATTTATGTACAACTATGTTGCACACACTAAGCAACTACGGTCATAATGTCAGTTCCATAAAGCATAACAAGCAATTCTCCTAGGCTATCAGGCATCATAAATCAAACAATTCTATCATGTAATTCATGAAGATCCCTAGCCTATAAACTAGCATGAGGTTTTATAAATACACAAAACAAGTATGGGTATCTTGGGGAACACTTTCCTTGGATCCAGCTGATTGTACACATCACATCCTTCTTGTCAGTCTTTTTAGAGTTAATTTTGAAAAGTATTTTGGAGATCCTTAGTTTGAGTCTGGAATCCCAC
Organism: Lactuca virosa; assembly: GCF_052849685.1. NCBI lineage: Eukaryota > Viridiplantae > Streptophyta > Magnoliopsida > Asterales > Asteraceae > Lactuca > Lactuca virosa. Next base: position 88,959,349 of record NC_136429.1, read on the forward strand.
AAGTATTCATCCAATTCTCTCAAACTAGGGCTCTGATACCAACTTGTAACATCCCAAAAACCATGACAAAATCCATAAATCATACAAATCATAGTTTCCAATAGTCATAATCATAAATCAGAGTATCCCAAAATCATAGGCCAAGTAAATATCAAGGATGATGTGCACAATTACACCTTCGCCTTGCCCTATCCTCAGATGTACCTAAAACCATAGAGTCAAACTGTAAGCCAAAGTTTAGTGAGCTTCCCCCAAAATGCCACTGACAACAGAGAATATATATACATAAACATGCTTGTTGGCTCCACAGTCATTGGAATAAATTACCCCTCAGCCCACATCATAAGTCTAGATTTCCCTCTCGGCCCTCAGCTTATGTCTGGATTGCTCTCGAGCCCACAACATAAGTCTGGATTGCCTTCCCATCCCTCAGCTTATGTATGGATTAATTCCAAGTTTGTTGGCATCCGTACAAAGTAGTATCACCTCAACCCAACCGCACTATGTCGACATATGCAATAGTTATTCATATAATCAACAAGTACAAGTAATCATACAGATCTACCAACCTAACATATCATTATAGCATAGAAACGTCCTATATACCAGGATACATAACACAACCTAGTGGGTCGGCATTGGTGTCTTCGACCCACAAGTATAGTGAGGGAACTCACCTCAAAGTCCAAAAGATAGTTGCACTGATCACTGCTCAAAATACCGGCTCTACAGGTCACATATACAACAAACACGGACCAAGCCTCAATCTACTACTCAAATTACTACATTTTACCTAAAGTCAAACTTGGTCAACAGTCAAATTCAATGATCAACGATCAAGGGTCAAAAGCTCAACTCTAAGTCGTACAGCCAGTCGTCACGTCGTGACCACCTGTTGGTCACGTTGTGACCTAATAAGATGAAAGAGTCACAAATGATCATTCTCACATCATGACACCCAAGTGCTTACGTCGTGAGAAACGCTCTAGACAACTTGATGAATAAAGCTGTTAATCCTTTCAGGCGTGAAACCAAAACTTCCCAAATGTCTTATCTACTTCAGAACAACATAAAGATCGTGGAATCTTAGGCATTCATGGCCAATACATTCCTCAAACAGAAGCTAGGTCTAAATGGTGCAAAATAGGGCCACGATCTCATGCAAAAGCTCAAAATTCTATAAAACTCCAAATCCATGACCTCACTCCATAAAAGGATCCTTGGGATCCATAAAGTTGGCAACTTTATGGAACCACAACACTCTCACAAGCCAAAATATGAAGAATACCCATAGAAAACCAAGATCTAAGTAATTGGAATCATAAATCAATGAACTTTGAATACTCACAAGGGTCTAGAAGGTGAGAAAGGATGATGGTGAGGCTAGAAAGCTGAGATGGTGTACTAAATGCTCTTCCACTTCATATTCTTTGCTAGAAATCACCAAAATGAGCTCAAAATCAACTATGGAGGATTAGGATTCCAAGGGGGAGTATTAGGAGGTCATGGAGGCTGATGGTGGGCTACCTTAGCCCTCACTTCCTTTATATACGGGATAAATCCCAAAAAATACGGTTTGCCTCGCAGCCAGGTCTCACGTCGTGGCCCATACACGGTCACGTCGTGAGTTCTTAAAGCCACGCGCATTATTGAGAGGCCACGTTATGTCGTGATCACGACGTGAGCTAAGTTTGAACCCAAACATTTAGTTTAATAACATAACAAAATGATTACTTGAATTGGGTGTTACAGTTGTGGTTCTTTCTCCATCGGTTTTTAGATTTTAAAAAAGGTGTTAGACGAAGAGTAGAGAGTCAAAATTTAAGACATAAAAGGATCAATAATGGAGCTGGTTGTGGCCTCGCGAGACTCATACCACAAAAACATGTTTTTGGCCTCAAGGAAAAAAGGAAATAGATTCGTGTTGGTGATGACATCAACAATACTATGATAAGAAGGCAGTAATAGTCATAGAATTTGCATCACAAACTCAACTTTAGTGATTTGTGAGTTGACATCTTTAAGATCAGCAAGATTCCTAAGTGTGTGACAAAACTCAATAATTAAACTCGTACCATTCTTTGTATTATGAAATTGGTCCTGTAATTGCAACATTCGGGACATTTTGTTGTTCCGAAAAACATCATCCAAATTGTCCCAAAGTTCTTTTGTGGTACAATTAGTTAATCGTCACAAGAGATTATTTGAAGTAAAATAGGATCAAATGTACTATGAAACCAAGATTTAATACATGCATAAATCAAATACCATTCCTCCTCATCATCCACAGTTAGGACCAATTTCCAGGATATTTGACCATAACACTACAAGAAAAACGCGATTTTGCTAGGGAAGGTCGCTATGGAACGTATTTCCGTTGTTAATCTGCAATGGATCGTGCTATGGAATGTCGTTCCATAGCAATGTTGCTACCACATTGTCTACGGATTTTATTTCTGGTAGCGAGAATGGGACTTGCTAGGGAAAATGCTACCGACTCCATATTCGTTGGTATTATGCTACCGATATTTCTATGGAACAAAAATTCGTAGCAATTTTCCAACAACATTTGTTATGAAATTACTTTCCGTTGTACTGCTGCTATGGAATTAATTATCATGGTTACTATGCAACGGAGTGTGTGACGAAAACCAATTCCATAGTTGATTTGCTATGGAAGTTCCATTCATAGCTATTTGCTAGGGAATTCTGCTATGGAATTTGATTTCGTTTACTTGTTTTGCTATGGAACAAAAAGCCTAGCTAATTTGTGACGACATTTGTTACGAAATTATATTCCATAGCAACGTTGATAAGGAGTATATACTTGTAACCATTGACAAAGTATACACTATATAATTTCACTTTTTTGAATGACATTTTGGAAAGGTCAGATATATACTTTTTGTTTATCCGGATCTTACGTGCCTATATGAAAAATGATAAAACACTTAACTATACTTCATCACCAAAATAACATGGGTTTTAACTATACTTCATCCTACTCAAAAAACATAGAAAGAAAAAAGGACTAAAATGCCCTTTTAAAAGAATGATGTAAACATAAACCCAAATTAAAATTACATACAACTTCATATACAATACAATATGAACACTAATATTCAAAGTCCAATATATTATCAACCATTTATATTTTTAAGAAATATACAAAACCTACCATACTCTACATACCAACGATAAACCATGCAATATCTTTGTCGATCCTCATCCTCTTCATGGCCTATCCCAAATGACCCTTTAACAGAATGATGTGGGTGTTCACATTGGAATGTGATTTTATTCGTTGTAAGTCTATGAACAACATCAACAGCCCGCAACAACTCTTTGGCACTATCAACAACACCCGTGTACTCCCCATCATCCGGAACTGCCCAGCCAAAATAGGCATCAAGTAATTGTAAACCTACACATTAAAATAACCATCAATTAATCCAATGTATCCTTTTCAACAGACTAGTAAATATTATACAACACAACACAACAAAATACTAACCCTAAACTACAAACATGCATTAATTACCTATATATAAAATTTAATTTACATATATACCATACATACCTTCATCACACTGATGAGGCCCTCTTGAAATGTAGATCATTCCAAGCAAATAAATTGTCTCAAGATGATCTTCATCTGCTGCTTGTCTCAACAAAGTCAATCCTAAATCAAAATTGCCATAATAAAAGCGCTCATCCAGTTGACAGAATAACAATATCAATATATAACATCAATGACACTAAATATTAATAAATGGTATAGATTACATATAATTACTGAAACTACCCATACAATTCCTTGTCTGAACATCGCTTCAATGTTATTATGCAATGCACATGTGTGTATAAATAAATCAGCTTTCAGATTTTTTGGACCCATTCCTTCAAACATGTCAATGCATGTTGTTTTGTACACTTGAGGATCACCCCCTGCTTCATACATCTTCTTTGAACTTCAAAAATTTAAATACACAGTAAATAACAAATAAATAAAGTTTTATTTCATCAAATATACATTCATTAGTTGATGTTTATTGAGAATTACCAAAGTCTTGCAAAGACGATGTCTTTCGCAGATTCTACCCATCAACATTCAATTTGAAGCTAAATTGATTGTACCCATTCGTGATAGTGAACATAAGACTTTACTTGAAAGGAGACATGGTAGAGGAGGAACCTGTACTAAAGATGGATAATTTACATTAGGCAACAAGAAACCGTTAGGAGGAAGCATTGAGGCTGAAAGACGATTCAGCAAGGACTGATGAAGTAACTGGGAAGTAATGATCGCAGTAGGGGGATCAATCGTTTAGGCCAAAGAAGCTAGTACTGAGATCGAGCAGGAAGATCTATTGGGCAAACAGAACTGAAGAGAATCGATCAAGGAAGGTGATCGGTGAGGCAAAAATATGTGAAGCGTGAAGATCGCCAGAAAAAAAAATCGGCCCATGAAGTAAAGTCGTACAGGGAAGGGTTATATGGAAAACAAAAAAACCCTAAAAAAAGCCCTAAAAATTATAAAAATGCATAAAAAAATACTTAGAGATCAAAAAACATTTTTTGACTTTAAATATGAAAAAATCGCAGCTTTTTCTACAAATTCGCTGAAAAAAAAATCGAATATTTTTTTTTGGTTTTTTTCAAAAAAAAATCAGTGAATTTGAAGAAAAAGCTGCGATTTTTTCATTTGTAAAGTAAAAAAAACGTTTTGTGATCTCTAAGTATTTTTTTTATGATTTTTATGATTTTTAGGGTTTTTTGTTTTCCATAGAACCTAAACCTCTATATATATATATATATATATATATATATATATATATATATATATATATATATATATATATATATATATATATATATATATATACACACACACATTACAAAGGGGTGCTAATAATATACAAAAGGTCTAAAAAGAATATAGATTAACAGAAACAATATGTTAAAAGAAATAAATATTATGCCTAACGTTCATTTTAGTTCCTATAAAGCAAAAAAAAAAAAAGAACAAAAAAAAAAGAAAACTTACTATCAACGCCTCCTCTGTTCCTTTCTATTTTGGGCGTATTCGACACAGAGCGTTTCTAGCTTCTAGCCTTGGACAAAACGCTCCGTTTTGAACAAAAAACCTCGTTTGGCATTAAAAACTTTTAGCGTTTAGTTTAAACAAAACATTCCAAATCCAAAAGATATGTAACACCCCAAAATTTTTAAACTTTAAAATGTTATGGTTTTAAAATCTTTTCGGGTATTAACCAACATTTAACAAAAACCGGTACCACAAAAACATTTATGCTTAAAACATTGGGTGTTAACATTAAACATCATATATACCATAGCGAGAAAATATGAATTACATCATTACATTAATAAGGAACTTGACAAGTTCCACTCCATTCTCTATCTCTTGACTTTTAACTTTCATCTATCATATTTTCTTCTAACTTTCAACATGGAATACATGGCATTAAAAAGAGATACGTAAGACAAAAATATCTCGTGAGCTACGCGGGTTTGTGACCCAAAACATTTATCACATTTTCATTAAAAATATTTCATCTTTGTAAAACATATTTCAAATAGAAATTTTCCATAATTTATTCCATATCAAAACATTTCATTAGTCATAACATAATTCAAAAGACATTACTTTTCACATTTCATTCCATCTTTCATTAAGGGCTAATTCCATTGTTAAACCGTTGCCATTTTTATACTTAGGGTCTACGTCCAATAAAGGAACCACTCCCAAGTCTAGACCAAGGTGGAAAGAACAAATCAATCCACCAAGGCATCATTTCCATTAGAATATCCATCTCACGAAGGGGAGACGCCACATCGATAGATTCCTCTAATGCCTCTTATGAGGTGTCATGGCCCTGGCAGTTGTCATTTCATTACTTTCCAATTCTTTTCATTACTTTCCATTTTTTTCATTACTTTACATTTATTATCATTACTTTCCATGCTTTACATATTTCATATATTAGTGTCAAAATATTCATTTTAAACCCGTTATCAAAACATTCTTTCTTCCAAAATGTTCTTTGCTTTCAAAAACATTCTTGCCTTCAAGGCATTCTTTCAAAATATCCTTTCCAAAAACATTGACACTTTCATTTCAAAATATTTCATATATCAAACGATAGTGTTTCATTATCATAAATAATTTTTCCATGTACCCCAAAGTGGGAAAATGCCAACACGTACTCACATCATTCACAAGAAGGCTAGCTAGTCCTCTTCTACTTCCTTTCCTTAGAGCAACACTCTCAAACACCACCTTATAAACCCTTGTTTCAATCGCTCCTTGTTCCAATGCATCAATACTTGTTTGGTTTGAATCCTAGTTGTGAAGGAGGTATGAAATCGACACTTTTGGGAGCTCTCAAGCTCAAATTTTCATTCATATGGATGTATAAGTCCAGACTCCTCTTATTTCCCTCCATTTTACACATTTGATCCCTCTAGTTTCCCCATTTTGGTCAGAATTCATCAAACCTCAATATTTGTGATTTGAACTTATGTTTTGACATAAGAAGTCCTACCACATACATTATATAACTTTTTTAGTCTATCTCATTAATTAAGTCAACCATTTGATCAACTCACTTTGCCAACTTGACACTTTTGACCTTTTAACTTTTAGAATATTATTATTTCCACTTCTAACTTTCTAAACTTCATATCGACTTATGTTATTATTATTCCTTAATGATTTATTTAAATAAATCATCCTCTATTTATTTACTTCATTAATTTAAGAACCTGGTCATAAATTTTCGGATGTTACAATTATTTACCCCTTAAAAGGATTCTGTCCTCGGAATTACTTCGTGAGCTATCACATTAGAATTTCATCATGTAACTTTTCAATTTCTTCTATGATTACATCACTTTGGTCGCTTTTCACAATCACAACCTGCCTAATAATCATTAATACATAATTAGAGGTTATTAACCCTCTTGGACACTTTTACCCTTTTCACCCCTTTTGAACTTTTACAAACTACTATAATAATGATATCAAATGTTATAAGACATATAGTATCATCATGTTCCAAAAAATTTTATGGAATGTAAGAGGCCTTATTGAATCCTTTCAACCTCCTTCGGTGTCATAGCCTCAACATAACATAATATATTCAACTTTACTGGAACAACTGTCAAAAACATAATCTGCATGGTCGGCGTACTGACATTTCATATAGAATACATGCTAAATAATACTATGGTATACATACCATTTCATTTCTATTACTATAATCACAGTTCGTCGTTTGCTGGGTTTCATGGTTAGGGTCTAATTACTCTCCCTGATTTCTTATTTCTATACTTAGGGTTTAAACTACCCTTAGGTCCATACTTTATTTTCAAAATTCCTTACTTTAAAATCATAAAAATGACACTTTACCTTCAACATGGTCTGTAAGTTAAATTATACTAAAGATGCTTTCTTAAGTGTCATCAACAAGTATATCCAATCATATATATAATTCCTTTTCAATTACCCTTGTACCAACATGTACCATGATATCCAAGTTCATCTATACTTCTCGAACCTTGTCCAAATTCCCTTTCATTCAGTTTAACAGATGCGTCAATCCCAAAATCTCATGTGATAAGCTAACACATTTCTCAAGTCTGCAAGTCTGAGCATACCATGACAAGAAGATCTAAAGCACAAGATGTTGTTTCAACTCAACTTTCAAAATATTGTTGGTTACGAATAATCTCATCACTTATATCTTGATTCTTCCTAGCTATCTACCCCTTAAAAGAAATGAAGGCATTTCTTTTAAGGTTTAGATCACAAGATGATCCTCATCATGTAGCATGATGTTTCGTTATTTCCTTGCAGAAAGCTCGTTTCCTCTTATTTACTCCTTGTGATATTAGAATTCCACCTTTGATTTAAACCATTAATCACCTATAGCTTCTATCTAAATTCCATCATTCATGTTTCCTTCAAAATTGTAGTTTGAGTACTCAACTCTTTCATTCAATACTTTGTCAGTTTATTTCTCATGCATTATACTTTACTTCTTTATATTTCTTGTCCATTTCCTATGATTACACAACCAACTTTTATATCAATTGATTTTTTCATCGTTTGTTCATAATTCAAGTGACCCATAGTTTAGATGCTCGTCTACGTGAATGTCTTCTAAAGGTACGATTACATATAAATCCATAATGCAGTTCCTTAATTGGGATATGTGAAAGGTATTAAGGATCTGACTAAGCTCTTCTGGCATATGCAGACTGTAGGCGACCTTGCATACTCAAGTAATGACTTGAAAGGGTCCGATATACCTACGACCTAACTTGCCCCTCTTCTGAAACCTGATGACAACTTTCCATGGAAAAACCTTAAGTAATACTAGGTCTCCTACTTGGACCTCAAGATTCGACCTTTGTCGATCTATATAACTCTTCTGATGACTCTGAGCAATCTGAAGTCTCTGCTGTAATTATTGAATAAGTTTGGTGGTCTTGATCACAACATCAGTGCTCCCCATGACTCGTTGGCCAACTTTTCCCCAACATATGGGGTTCGACACTTCCTTACATAAAGCATTTTCAAAGGAAGTATACCAATACTAGAATGGCAGCTCTTGTTGTATGAGAATTCTCCCAGCAGTAGATATGTATCAAAACTTCCCATGAAGTCAAGTACACAAGCCCTTAATATACCCTCAAGAGTTTGTATAGTCCTTTCACTATGCCTATCGGTATGAGGGTGATAAGATGTGCTAATATGAAACCGTGCACCCAACTCGTCATGGAACTTCCTCCAAAACCAAGAAGTGAAACATACATCTCTAACAGAGATGATTGAAACGGGTATTCCATGCCTAGAGACTACTTCCTTAATGTAAATCTCCATAAGCTTCTCTATCAAGGAGCTCTCTTGGATAGGCACGAAGTGGGCACTCGTATTTAATCTATCCACTATCACCCAGATAGTATCTACTCCACGAGGAGTCTTTGGTAGCCTGGTGATGAAGTCCATCGTAATTTGTTCCCACTTCCACATCAGGATGCGAAGAGGCTGTAATTTTATATGGGGCATTTGGTGTCCTCCCTTGGCCTTCCAACAAGTCAAACACCTATCGACATACCATGCTATAACCCTCTTCAAACAGGGCCACTAGTAACTTTATATGAGGTCCCTATATAGCTTTGTAGCTCATATATGAATTGAGAACTTGGACTTGTGTGCATCATCCATTTGTACTTGTCGAGTTCCTCTTAAGTATGGACCCAAATCCTTCCATGCAAAGTCAACAATCCACGACTATCTATGTCGAAGGCTGAGATCTGACCTACAATTTTCTTATTTTTCCAGTTCTCTTCCTTGACGGGTTTACTCTAAGCTTTTTTGATCATCTCTAGTACTGGGGTAATTACCGTTATCCTGAAGCACATGTCCTTCATTGGCATGTTAGTAATCTTTTGACTTTATGCATCATCTACTACGTTGGCCTTACCTAGGTGGTAAAGTATTTCCCAGTCATAGTCTTTTACTACATCCAACCATCGACGTTGCCTCATGTTTAGGTTGGGTTGATCCATTAAATATCTCAAGCTTTTATGGTTGGCATAAATGGTATGCCGAACTCCGTACATATAATGCCTCCAAATCTTGAGAACGAAGACCACTACTCCTAACTCCAGATAGTGCGTCAGATAGTTAGCTTCATGAGGCTTCAACTTTCTGGAGGCATATGCGATTGCTCGACCTCGCTGCATGAGGACGGCTCTGAAACCCATTATTGAAGCATTTCAGTAAACTACCATGTCGTAAACACCTTCTAGGATGGATAACATAAGAGCTTCTATGCTCCATCTTCTGAATCCCAGCACGTGTACCTGTCTACTAGTTACCTGAGAATACAAGTTATTTTGAAAGAGTAGATCAGCATTTAAGCTGGTGAGTTCATAAGTATTTAAGTGATGTATTAGTAAGTTGAAAGCTCTTTTAGAAAAGTTTGCATGTTCCTCATAATATCCTATACCTTCTGATGAGATGAAAGACAAGTATAAATGACTCTACAATCCTTTCTTTAAGTACTAAATGAATATAAAATTATATAAAATACAGATCAAACAAACAATCGATTGTGTGAATCTGCCCTAAGCCCACAACCAAACAAGGAACAGGGAATGAGGCGGAAGTCACACATCCCATTGCTTGTTAGATCTTCATTGTATATAACTCTGGTACATTCATTTGGTACTCGCGGAGTTAACTGTAATAGTTCCTTTAGTTAAAAATAGTAACCACAATAGTTCCTTTTATAATCACTTAGTTTACACTAGTTATATAATAATCTAATATGGAACAGATAGTTAACTGTGTGAATCTGCCCTAAGCCCACAACCAAACTAGGAACAGGAAGTAAGGCGGAAAACACACATCTAACTATCTGTCGGATATTACATATATATAACCCTGATGTATAAACTAAAGTATTATAGAATTAACCACTTAAGGTTCTTTAAGTTGTACTGGTTTAATAAAATGGATTAAATCTTTCACTGTTAAGTTTCTAGTTTAGTTTACTCAATGTTCTATATGAAAATATGTTTTTGTACTAGAAAACGATGTATTGAATTTGTATACTATGACCTGACCTATACCTGGTACTCCTTATGACTACTTGATGTATACGAAATATGTATATAGTCAAGATCGAATAGATAGTAGACTGGGTGCATCTGCTCTAAACCCACAACCAAACAAGGAACAGGGAATGAAGCGGAAAGCACACATTCTACTATCTGTTGGACTCAATTAATATATATATCTTTGATGTATCTACCGAGAAATCATAAAGTTAGCATTATAAGTCACCTTCTAACTGAATATTTATGTTACACGTTTTACTTATGTTGAATGTTTTTCATGTATCATACATCGTGTTTGCTAACCCTGGTACGTTGTATTTGTACCTTTGTTTGTGCAAACCCGGAATGATATGTTATTACTTCGTATTTGTTAACCTGAGTTTTATATATATGTTTATATGTTTCTTGTATCATACTTCGTGTTTGCTAACCCTGGTACGTTGTATTTTTACCTTTGTTATTGAAACCCGATGACGTAAGTGTCATTCTTCAAGTTTGCTAACCTTGGTACGTTGTATTTGTACCTTTGTTATTGAAACCCGGTATGACGTTGTACCTCGTGTTTGCTAACCTTTGTACGTGGTATTCATACTTTGGTTTATGCAAAAACGGTATTCCTGTATAATTTCATGATTTGTTCTTCTGTTATAGTTATAATATGTTCCTTCTGTTAAAGTTATAGTATGTTCTCTATGTTATCGTGTATTGTATCTTCCTTCCTGAGTATGTTCTATATGTTATCGTGTATTGTATCTTCCTTCCTGAGTATGTTCTCAATGTAGTATTTTCTAGTATCTAGTATGAACTGAACCTCTAAACCGTAACTATTATAGTTTACTATTATGTTTACTTGAACTGTTACTGACCTGAATAAAATTCTCATTTATCTACTAAGCTATGATTGTACTTTAATAACGGAGTTTTATAAACTATAAAGTAACATAACTTATAAAGAGTTTTTGAAATGTTTTGATTACTCCTTATACATAAGTAATCCTATAAAATGATGTTTATAACAAATCATTTACACAATTATCATTGTGTTAAACTTGTATTCCCCCTCTTAAAAGTATTTAAAACAGTTGAAAGATTGATTATAGGGGTATGAACTCACCTTATGTGGGTGATTCAAACGAATATGCGCATAAAGATGAGAAGTTCCACGAATGAAGTCCCGAGACTTAACGAGTCCTACATGACATATAATGGCATATATTGACATAAATATAGTGTTTAGACGCAACCAAATGCAAGGAAACACCTTTCGGGACTAGGAAACACTTTGTCCAAGTGTTGGAATCACATGTGATTCATCTAAGGGGAGTGTATGGTCATAAAATGGAGTGTGCGGCCATGGGTGTGTGGCCAGGGAGTGTACGGCCGCACACTCATGGTAAAGAGTGCACAAAAATGTTTTCCAAGGGTAGGGAGGCTTGTGGGATGATTGCTCAACAAGTTGTGAAGCTGGAAATGCATTTTGAAGGCCCTTTAGGGGTGTTTTGAGGGGTGTACGGCCACACCTTATGTTCTTGAGTTCTGGGCATTTTAAGGTGTTAAACTAGTGTTCTTAACAAGATCTACGCATAGGGAAGGAGTACTTACGATCTGGAGGCTCAAGAAGGCTCAAAATCACCAAGAACAAGTGTGTGTTCTTGGTTTTCTTGGTGAAATGGATGAAGATTTGAAGATCTAGCCAAAATATGATTTCCAATGGATGAAATCAAAGGGTGTTACTAGTTTAAGAAGATTAACAACAAATCATAGGAAGAACACTTACAATCTTGAAGATCTAGGATGAAAATCGGATGGTAGTTAAGAGAGAGATCGTGTTCTAGGCTTGGGAGTGTGAAAAGGGATGAAAGAAGGCTGAGTTCTACCTTTGTACACATGAGTATGCTACCAGGAGAGGGGTGTGCAGCCGCACATGTAACGCCCCAATTCTCAGGTATTGCTTAAATTAGAATTTAATTGGTTTCAAGGCCTACTCGCCGAGTTTGTTGCCCTACTCGTCGAGTAGCAGCGGGCTTGGTTCGCGTATTTAATGGCCTACTCGCCGAGTCCATGAAGGGACTCGACGAGTAGGATCTGGCAGATGAAACCCTAAATACCGGGGTTTTGCACCCTATTTAAGGAAGCATAAGCCTCCTTTGGCCTCTTTGCAGTCCTTTGAGAGCTCAGAAAACCCTAATTTGTGTGGTGTTTCATTCTTGTATGTCTAAAGCTTTGGAGAGGAGATCTTTTGAGAAGAAGAGCTTGGAGAACAAAAGGCTAGGAGCAAGGAAGTGTGGGGAATCAGAAATCTACCTCAGATAGCATCATTTGGAGGTATCAAGTCGTCACCTTTTCTTCTTTTCCTTCTAGACCTCTTTTAGTTGAGATCTAGGGTTTTTATGGTTTGATTGAGAAGATGAAGTGGGATATGGGCTAGATCTGAAGTTGTAACTTTAGATCTGGACCCTTCTGGGGTTCTATAGTCATAAAGCCCCGAGTTTGGTCATGTATGAAGCCTCTTTGAGTATGAAACCCCCCATTGTGAGCTTGGATTTGACATTAATAGCCTTTGTAGCTATGCATGCACGTAAAGTTTGCAACTTTACGTGAAAATCATGCCTTAGAAGCTTGGATCGGTAGTTTGGAGCCGCTGCATGGCTCAAATGAGTCTGTATGGCAAAAAGGACTGAAGGGACTCGGCGAATCATATGAAGATAGGCATGGACTCGGCGAGTTGGAAGAACAACTCGACAAGTCCGATGAAGATTTCCGTAGACTCGATGAGTGGATGAACAACTCGGCGAGTCGGTTGAGGTTGCCCCAATTTATGTATGCGTGGGTAACTGTCGAGTTGCAAGAAGGAAGCTCGACGAGTGGCCTTAGGGTCTCGATCGTAAACCAAAGGAACTCGACGAGTCACTCAGGTGACTCGGCGAGTGAGTTAGTACTTCAAGGAACTCGGCAAGTAGCCGAGGGTACTCGGGGAGTCAAGGTCAACATGGACTGCTGACCTTGACTGATAACTTTGACTTTAACCAGGGTTTGATTAGTTAGCATATGGGTATGTTTATACTATGGTAATAGGTGGTGGAGTTTGTGGCAGTGATCCGAGGGTTGAAGTTTATCTACCGAGACGACATCTGCAAGGTGATTTATCCTCACTATATCGATAGGGTCTAAGGCACCAAGGCCGGCACTTTAGTTGTTATCGTTATGGTATGTTACATGTGGATATGATCTGTTAGATCGGAATCAGGATAGACAGTATGTTATGCTCTTATGATCCGTAGGGATTAATATGTTAGTGACCTGCTAGGTCAGTGCTCTAGTTATGAGAGATTGCTATGTTTGGTGATCAGTGAGATAGATATGTTTGATGTTTGTATATGCCAGTATATGTTAGTTATGCACACATGGTTAATTGCTTGTTGCTTGGGTTGAGGCGGTCCTGCTTTGTGCTGAAGGCCAACACACCCAATGAGCGGTCCGGGGAGACTATAGGCCCACGTGGCGGTCCAGTCATGCCGAAGGCTCGGTATAGATTCAGTTAGACTGTAAGCCCTGTAGGGCGGTCCAGTCAGGCCGATGGCCCAGTATGCATGTTGATTGATTGATTATTACGGATATGGTATTATCAGTGTGGTATTGGTATTTTGGGGGTAGCTCACTAAGCCCTCGGGCTTACAGTTTTCAGTTTATTGTTTCAGGTACTTCAGGAGATCATGGCAAGGCAAAGGCGTGACCGTACCGCTCCTCATCCTTATGATCTGGGTTTTGGGATACTCAGATCGAATAAAGATTTGAAAACATTTTTGTAAACAATACTATTGGGTTTTATTTATGATTGAAAAGTTTAAATTTGGCATAAATTCTATGGGCGTTACAGCACACCCAAGTGTGTGGCCGTACACTCCTTAAGTTGGAGTGTAAGGCCCGATTTTGGTGCTAGAAGTGTACGCGACCCAATCCTATACTTGAGGCTTGAATGTACTGAGCTTTGAACCTTTAAACGGACTCTAAACAAGGCTAAATGATAGCAGAAATGAGTCTGACACTCAGTTGAGTTGACTGGCTGGGCTTTACAAGGCAAAATTTAAAAAATTTTGGGTTCTCACATCATCCCCCCATTAGATGGAATTTCGTCCCGAAATTAGCTTTCTTAGCAGTACTACTGAGGTTGCGCTCCTCTGATTGGCAGAATACCCACTCGTAGACCTGGCAACTTTGCCCTACTATTCATGATAGGATTCATACTCGGTCCATCTATCATTACCTAATGTATACAAGTCGTATATAATTAGGATTAGTTAGACGGTCGGATGTGCGACTCTGCCCCAGGTCCACAACCAGACAAGGAACAGGAGATAGGGCGGAAACACACATACTAAATCTGCATAATCTTAATTATATACCACCTTCGTATATACACTTATTAGTGATAGGTGGGCTGTATTCGTCCTTAGCCTCTGTGCTTGAACTTGATCTGCTGAACGAGTGGTATTTCGGGAAAGTCTGCTGAATGTACGACGGCAAGGCTTCGGAGGGCAAAGTACTTTTCGCACGAGTACTTCGGGGTTTAGGATACGAGATAGACGATTCCGAGGTCTGGATCGGACTGTCGTTAGGAAATGACGAGGGTTTCGTGAATTTGACAGTTGAGGCGTTAGAAACATATGAATTTAGTATGGTGAGGACCATGCCAATTCATGACGAAAGATGACATCGGACTCTTTACAGAAACAAATGTTAGGCCGATTTAAAAGAAACCTTGATTATACGTCGGTGTATTCCGAATGTGTTCGACAATGTACTCTGTGTAAACGTTCTAGTGCTTTCTGTTTTCTCCTTGATGTTAACACTTCTACGTATCGTATCGCGATGAGCAAGTACATACATTAAAAGTGCTTTGATAACTAGTGTCAGTACTTTAAGTTTCGATCCTCTTTGGTACTTCTATGATCGCCTGGCATGTACAAGTTATGTATAATTAAGATGAATATGACAGTCGACTGAGTAACTCTGCCCTAAATCCACAACCAGATAAGGAACAGGAATTAAGGCGGAATTACTCACTCTAAGTCTGCAAAATCTTAGTTATGCACAACTCTAATGTACATACTAAGCTATCATAGCTTCCCTGAACGGATCTTTAGTTCTCTTGTGAATACTGTGACTAGTACAAGTTATTATAATTACTTTTAAATGTTTTCCCCAAATTTTTAATCTTATATAAATATAAATTAAATTTTAAAGTAATTTTATTTAAAAGGCGTACCAAAATTTCAAAAGAGGGGTCCTTCGTTACTCCCTTTTTGTCAAGTTGTTAGATTCCTCCTTCTCCTCCGTCACCTATCTCTGTTGGACAGTCTTTCTTGGCATGTCCCATTTCACCACATGCATGGCATACCTGAACTATACTAGCATCGGTGGTTGAAGTGATATGCTGAGTCGGAGTTCTGCAAAAGCGAACTCCTTCGTCATTTCTTGGGGGATTGGTTGTGCAGAAGCGAACTCCTTCCTGAAGTGTCCAAATTCACCGCACGTGAAACATACTTGTTTTACTTGGGGGATTGGCTGTGCCGACGCCCTGCAGAAACGGGCAGTGTGCCCCTTCCTGCTGCAATTGGTACATTACATCTCTCGGCAGGCTCCGTTGTGGTGGTAGTTGTATTTGTTGCACTTTGGGAGATTTCCAGCATATCGTCTGACGGAGGTTGCAGTGGCAGATGAAGTGCCAGATGTTGTGACTTTTGTTGTGACCGCAGGGGTAATCAGAGGCTGTCGTCTCTTGTTAGAACCTTGAACCGACTTTTTCCCCTTTTTCTTTCGTTTCTTGTTCTTAGGTTTATGGTCTGGAGTGTCCTTGTCAACAAAATCTCGCGGATTCCCATGATTGTTACTGTGATTAACATAACCGACACCACTTCCGCTTCCTCTGACGTTAATAACATCAAAATGTGCCATGACGGTTGTCACAGCAGCTGTGACTGCAGCCTGAAAAGTAGCAGAGTCTATCTGCATAATTGGTGCCTCGCCTGTTGGTTGGTTTCCTTCTTGTGAAGACATGATTATGTTGCATAGCGAAGAATGCTCTCGTGAGTAATGATGGTCATCACTAGATGTATCCCATAAAATTAAATGTACTAAACAATTTCAATCTTTACTGAACTACTCCCAATGTTTCTGTCAACATTTCTGAGATATGCCCATGATTGTAAGTAGAAGTAGGTATTGTACGAATGATATTTGAACTAAGTTGTCCTTGTTTCCTAGTGTATCTAGTTCTGACTTTCATAGGGTTCTGGAAAATAATTCATGATGGAAGTCTATATATAAAATAAACTTCATGAATCAGAAGTGGTTATCCTCAAATGAATTTCCGTGAACTGAATATCTGTTACTGGCTGCAAGAAAAGTAATAATCTTAACACATAGTGTGAGTAGTGTATTCACTAACTCACTAAGTCAATTAAGGTTATTATTTATTAGTGTGACGCATAGAATGTTTTAGTTTCTCTGGCTGATCCTTCTCAGAAAACTTCTCATAAACCTGCTCTTGTTTCTCCTTGACTCTTCTTCTGACCGCTTATGAAGAAGTGGTTACATCTATCTGGGTTCGTCGTGCGAGAATGGGATGTCTAAAGAACTTATGAGTTTAAGTGTAACATTATGGGGTGATCCTTTCCAGGTCCTCCTATAATTGCGCAATGTATACAGGTTGTATATAATTTAAGATTAAATAGACCTTCGAATAAGTGATCTTACTCCAAAACTACAACCAAACAAAGAACAGGAAGTGGAGCATAGATCACAAATTCTAAGTCTATAAAATCTCAATTATATAAAACTTTGGAAGTATAAACTCCGGAATCATAGACCTACCAGAAGGGTCTTTTATGTTCTCACATAAGTTGTTTATAGTGCCTAAAATACTCCTATAGTATTTTAATGTATTGAACTTAATATGGTTTATATTTGTTGTTGTCTTATAGCATCCTAAAATACTCCCATAATATTTTAACTTTATGTTCTGATCTACAATTTTCTTGAATAAAGTTAGGTAAGTTTTAAGGCTGTTGCAACACCACATCACTCCCAAACACATGTCGGTCACATGTCAAATGAATATAGTTGATCAGGCTATATTGATTCCAGATGTGATTACATAACTGTCCAGGTTTGACTGCAATGTTCAACCTTTAAATACTTCTGTTCTGTTCTTCTTGTGATACTTGTTCTAGTATGTATAAGCACGTATGCATACTTTTATAAGGTATTGCCATACCTTTAAAATATATTATTATCAAGAGCACTTCAGCCCCATTGTATTTATAGTTGTATATCTTTTATAGGTTGATATACTTAGTTCTTTATAAACAATGCTCTGATACCAATCCGTCACACCCCCAAACCGGAACGGCGGAAACGTTCGGGGGCGGAGGACGTCATGTTTAGTATCACAAGACATGCATCATAGTAATCAAAGTAATAAACAACCATTTTATTAGAAAGAAAGTGTTTACAAAGTATGTGTATCACATAAGATAGATTACACAAGTAAATGACAAAACAAGACATGAAGCTACTATGCTCCATCTTCTGAATCCCAGCACGTGTACATGTCTACTAGTTACCTGAGAATACAAGTTATTTTGAAAGAGTAGATCAGCATTTAAGCTGGTGAGTTCATAAGTATTTAAGTGATGTATTAGTAAGTTGAAAGCTCTTTTGGAAAAGTTCGCCTGTTCCTTAGAAGATCCTATACCTTCTGATGAGATGAAAGACAAGTATAAATGAATCTACAATCCTTTCTATGAGTACTAAATGAATATAAAATTATATAAAATACAGATCAAACAAACAATCGATTGTGTGAAACTGCCCTAATCCCACCACCAAACAAGGAACATGGAATGAGGCGGAAGTCACACATCCCATTGTTTGTTAGATATTCATTGTATATAACTCTGGTGCATTCATTTGGTACTCGCGGAGTTAACTGTAATAGTTCCTTTAGTTAAAAATAGTAACCACAATAGTTCCTTCTATAATCACTTAGTTTACACTAGTTATATAATAATCTAATATCAAACAGATAGTTAACTGTGTGAATCTGCCCTAAGCCCACAACCAAACAAGGAACAAGAAGTAAGGCGGAAAACACACATCTAATTATCTGTCGGATATTACATATATATAACCCTGATGTATAAACTAAAGTATTATAGAATTAACCACTTAAGGTTCTTTAAGTTGTACTGGTTTAATAAAATGGATTAAATCTTTCATTGTTAAGTTTCTAGTTTAGTTTACTCAGTGTTCTATCTGAAAATATGTTTTTGTACTAGAAAACGATTGTAACGCCCCGATTCACAGGTATTGTTTAAATAAGAATCTAATTGGTTTCAAGGCCTACTCGACGAGTTGGTTGCCCTACTCGTCGAGTAGCAGCGGGGTGGTTCGCGTATTTAGTGGCCTACTCGCCGAGTCCAAGAAGGGACTCGACGAGTAGGAGCTGGCAGATGAAACCCTAAATCCCGGGGTTTTGCACCCTATTTAAAGAAGCATAAGCCTCCTTTGGCCTCTTTGCAGTCCATGGAGAGTCCAGAAGAACCCTAACTCGAGTGTGTGTGTATTCTTTGGAAATTTAAGCTTGGAGGAAGATTCTTGGTGAAGGAATCTCTTGGGAAGCAAGCTAGTTGAAGCAAGAGCTTGTGGGTTTCAAGTTCTGCATCAGAAAGGGCTCTCTTGAAGGTATTAAATCGCTTTTCCCTTGGCTTATTTTCTCCTAAACCCCTTTTGTGCACAAGTTTAGGAAAGGATTCTTGTGTCTAAGTCAAGATCTGAAGTTGTAACTTCAGATCTGGACTCCCCTCGGCTTCTAGATTCATAAATCCATCAGCCTTGTCTAGTATGAGCCTTCTCTCAAGGATGTGACTTCATTGCAAGCTTAGTTGTGCCATTTTAGGGTCTTAAAGCCTTGCATGCACATAAAGTTTGCAACTTTACGTGATAAGCATGCCTAAGGAAGTTGGATCTGCAATTTGGGGCCTGGGCATGCTTAGAAAGTGTCTGCGTGGTTAAAGGGCTGAAAAGACTCGGCTAAGCATATGAAGATAGGCATTAAACTCGACGAGTTGGATGAACAACTCGGGGAGTCCGATGAAGATTGTCGTAGACTCGACGAGTGGATGTATAACTAGGCGAGTCGGTTGAGGTTTCCCTAATTTATGTATGCGTGTGCAACCTTCGAGTCGCAAGAAGGAAAACTCGACGAGTGGCCTTAGAGTTCCAATCGCGAGCCTTAGAACTCGACGAGTCACTCCGGTGACTCGGCGAGTGGTTAGGTATTTCATGGAACTCGGCGAGTAGCTAAGGGTACTCGGCGAGTTAGGGTCAACATGGACTGTTGGCCTTGACTGATGACTTTGACTTTGACCAAAGGTTGACTAGTTGACTGATGGGGTACCTTGAGAGGTTGAGAACTTACAGTATGGTTATACTATGGTAATAGGTGGTGGAGTTTGTGGCAGTCATCCGAGGGTTGAAGTTTATCTACCGAGTCGACATCGGCAAGGTTAGTTATCCTCACTATATCGATAGGGTCTAAGGCACCAAGGCCGGCCCTTTAGTTGTTATTGTTATGGTATGCTACATGTGGTTATGACCTGTTAGATCGGAATCAGGATAGACAGTATGTTATGCTCTTATGATCCGTAGGGATTGATATGTTAGTGACCTGCTAGGTCGGTGCTCTAGTTATGAGAGATTGTTATGATTGGCGATCAGTGAGATAGATATGTTTGATGCTTGTATATGCCAGTATATGTTAGTTATGCGCACATGGTTATTTGCTTGTTGCTTGGGTTGAGGCGGTCCTGCTTAGTGCTGAAGGCCAACATACCCTATGAGCGGTACGGGGAGACTGTAGGCCCACGTGGCGGTCCAGTTATGCCGAAGGCTCGGGACAGATTCAGATAGACTGTAGGCCCTGCAGGGCGGTCCAGTCAGGCCGATGGCCCAGTATGCATGTTGTTGATTGTCTGTTACTGGTATGGTATTATCGGTGTGGTATTGGTATTCTGGGGGTAGCTCACTAAGCCCTCGGGCTTACAGTTTCCAGTTTATTGTTTCAGGTACTTCAGGGGATCATGGTAAGGCGAAGGCGTGACCGTACCGCTCCTCATCCTTATGATCTGGTTATTGGGACACTCTGATGAATAATGATTGAAAACATTTTTGTAAACAAATACTATCTGGTTTTATTTGTGATTGAAAAAGTTTAAATTTGGCGTAAAATTTTTGGATGTTACATGTTGGTATCAGAGCCTTGGTTTGAGTGAATTGGGGGAAACACTCGTGTGAACCCAGTCTCAAATCAAGGGAATTTTAGGGATAAATTCTAAAATGGTTTTCAAAATAAAGGATGGAGGATGCAGAGGGTACGATCAGCCGGAGCCTGTAAGTAAACTCCAAAATACCATACAGTTATTTGATATTATTATATGATAGAACAGCATGCTAGTGTTAGGCTAGGAATCTTCAGGAATCGCATGATAGACTTGCCTGATTATATGATGCCTACTAGCCTAGGGTTTCTTGTATATGGAATTGACATTATAACTGTAGGTGTTTAGTGTATACATCACGGTTGTGTATAACCAAGATCTTATAGCATGAGAATGTCTGATTCGACCTCAGTGTAGGATTGGATATTCGAAAGTCTATCGGGTCCAGCGTTATGTGTGGGTAGCATACACTAGTGCTGTAGGGTTGGTGAAAGTTTCATGGATGTGTGAGTTGTGGAAGCTGTGAGACCAGTGGCGAGATAGTCGATATTCCCCTAGGAGTGAGGGTTGAGCGCATATTATGTTGATGATAGTATTAGGGCGTTGTGGTGATACTTGAGACAAATATGGGTAGGTGCGGAAGGTAGTATGGGCCCGTACTACTGAAAGCACTGGACCCATACGCGTAGCAAGGAAGTCACAACCCCTAGGGTGGTGGGAATTGGTCTCCCGATATATGTTGCTTATCTGACATCTTGGTTATATTTTCAGTATGGTGGTGACGAGACGTTTTACTACTGGATCCGGATCAGGATCAGGATCGGGAGACGGAGGGTCGGAGGTGCCAGTAGCACCTGAGCCCGTGGTACAGATAGGGACAGAGGAGTTGGATGCCAGAATCCGGGAGATTCTACACGACGAGATTGCTGCAGCATTCCGAGCGCAGCTGCCAGAGATGTTTGGGTCGATTAAGACCGCGATGGTTGAGTACTTTGATGAGCGATATGCAACTCTAGCAGAGATAGTTGCCGCTGCAGCCACATCAACTGTAACCGCGGCAGGGGTTGGAGGAGGAGCCGACAGGGCTTTCCAGTATCGGGACTTCGATAACACGAAGCCCCCGACGTTTGATGGTACACAGGATGCGATCAGGGCTATGAGGTGGTTATCTGACGTGGAGGCTGTTTCTTCACGTGTTCATGTCCTGCTGACCAGAAGGTCAGGTGTGCCCTGAACCTGCTGAGGCATGGGGCAGAGGACTGGTGGAGATTGACGACAGGGTCGTACACTGATGATCAGCGGGCTGCTGTTATTTGGGAACAGTTCCGGGATATGTTCCGCACCCGCTACGTTCCACGCGTTGAGCGGAGCGGCTTGCTCAGGAGTTTTTGACATTGACGTAGGATGGGGAGTCAGTGATGGAGATCACTCGTATGTTCACGAAGAGGGCTATGTTTTGCATGGAGTTTGCTTCAGAGCAGTCTCAGATGACTCGTTATCTGAGTATGCTCAAGACTAATATTCGACAGTTTGTTGCTACGCAACGTTGTGAGACTCTTTTGGATCTTCAAGAAGCCGCGAGGCGGCGCGAGTTGGAGTTAGAGCTGAAGTTGAAGGAGTAGCGTCAGGTTCCGGCACAGTCTCAGCCGGCACCTAAGCGGTCCAAGACCGCTGATACTCGGACCGGGGGTCAGCAGAGCCGCACTTGTGGAAAGTGTGGCAGGGGTCATTCTGGGGTTTGTCGAGCAGGAGGTGGTTGCCACAAATGTGGCAAGGAGGGGCACTAGGCCAGGGACTATCGCCATTCTGCCCCTCCAGCAGATATGAGGATTTGTTACCATTGTCATCAGGTTGGTCACGTGAAGACCAACTGCCCGCAGCTCGCCGCCAAGCTGGCGTACGGATCCGCACCGGCTACTTTGAGGATGGGAGATGGGAGGCCAGTCAAGGTGGAGCCTCCGAAGGCTCAGGGGCGCGCCTTCCAGCTCACGGCCGACGAGGCCAAGGCAACACCGGATGTGGTTGCTCGTATGTTTCTATTTTTTGTTTCAGTTATTGTATCTGTGTTATGCTTATCGGTGGTACCTGTGTTTAGGTACGTTTCTAGTAAACTCTTTGCCTACTTTGGTTTTATTCGACTCGGGGCGAGTCGGTCGTTTGTATCTCAGACTTTCAGTAGAGAGTTCAGTGTGTCGGTAGATGAGCTTGAGTGTCCGTTGCGAGTTTCGATCGCCAACGAGCACGGGGTTTCTGCTTCTTCGGTCTACCGGGGATGCGAGCTAGAGATTTTCGGGGTATCATTCCCGATAGATTTGATTCCTATTCCCATGGGGGAAGTATGTGTGATCGTAGGGATGGATTGGCTCAGCCGGTTTGGCGCCATGATCGACTGTGAGGGACAGCGAGTGGTAGTTCGAACCCCAAGTGGGGGAGAACTGGTAGTGTATGGTGAGGGCACCAGAGTGGGAGCAGGGTTTTGTTCAGCCGCCAGGACTCGACAGTTCATTCAGCACGGTTGTGCCGGTTATTTAGCGTATGTGATAGATACGCGGATTAAGGATCATACTTCCGTTTCAGAGGTTCCGGTGGTTAGGGAGTTTGCTGATGTGTTTCCAGAGGAGTTACCTGGAGTGCCTCCGGAGAGGCAGGTAGAGTTCAGGATTGATCTAGTGCCGGGTGCGGCCCCTACTGCTAAGGCGTCGTACCGTCTGGCACCGCCAGAGATGCAGGAGTTGGCATCTCAGTTGCAGGAGCTGCTGGGTAAGCAGTTTATTCGCCCAAGTAGTTCACCCTGGGGAGCACCGATCCTCTTCGTCAGGAAGAAGGACGGTTCTCACAGGATGTGCATTGACTATAGCGAGTTGAACAAGTTAACGGTGAAGAACCGTTATCCACTCCCAAGGAGAGATGATCTTTTCGATCTGCTGCAGGGTGCATCTTGGTTTTCCAAGATCGATTTGAGATCCGGGTATCACCAAGTCAGGGTGAGGGAGGAAGACGTGGAGAAGACCGCGTTTCGGACTCGTTATGGTCATTACGAGTTCGTGGTGATCCCATTTGGGCTCACCAACGCACCGACAGTGTTCATGGATTTGATGAATCGGGTCTGCAGAACGATGCTCGATCGCTCGGTCATTGTGTTCATAGATGATATCTTGGTGTATTCCAAGACCCGAGAGGAGCACGAGGAGGACCTCAGGGAGCTGCTGGAGGTTCTGCGACGAGAACGGCTATATGCCAAGTTCTTGAAGTGTGAATTTTGGTTACGAGAGGTCCAGTTCCTCGGACATCTCATTAACTAGGAGGGGATTTTGGTCGACCCGGCCAAAGTTGAGGCGGTTATGCAGTGGGAGATTCCGAAATCTCCCTCAGAAATCAGGAGTTTCTTGGGATTAGCAGGGTACTACCGGAGATTCATTCGAGATTTCTCCAAGATTGTAGTACCCCTCACTCGTCTAACGAGGAAGGGAGTGGATTTTCGGTGGGGCCCTGAGCAGCAGAGGGCGTTTGAGACCCTCCGGCGGTATTTATGTGAGGCGCCAGTGTTGACGCTCCCCGAGGGAGTCGAGGATTTTGTAGTACTTTGTGATGCATCCATCACAGGACTGGGGGCAGTCCTCATGTAGAGGGGACGAGTGATAGCCTATGCATCGCGGCAGCTGAAGCGCATGAGACGAGATACCCTACGCACAATCTTGAGTTGGGAGCGGTGGTATTTGTTCTCAAGATTTGGAGGCATTATCTGTACGGGGTCCGTTGTACTATATACACGGATCACAAGAGTTTGAGGCACATCATGGATCAGCCGAACCTGAATATGAGGCAGCGCAGGTGGCTGGATGTAGTCAAGGACTATGATTGTGAGATCCTTTACCATCCTGGTAAAGCGAATGTGGTTGCGGACGCTTTTAGCCGCAAGTCAGCTGGGTCTTCTACCCCAGCAAGGTGTATGAGGATAACAGTGGATTCCCCGCTTGTGAGCTTGATTAGGGATGCTCAAGTTGAGGGCATGAAACCAGAGAATTGGAACTTGGAGCGGATTAAGGGCGAGAGCGCCCGGTTTGTTCAAGATAGCCGCGGATTATTGACCCGATACGGTCGGGTTTGGGTTCCGATATCCGGAGGGGTCCGGCAGACAGTGATGGAGGAGGCTCATAATTCTCACTTTTCTATACACCCGGGAGCCACCAAGATGTACCGCGATTTGAGTTTGAGTTACTGGTGGCCCGGTATGAAGCAAGAAATCGCTTGGTATGTTGAGAGGTGCCTGACGTGTAGGATGGTCAAGGTCGAGCATCAGAGGCTGCATGGTAAGCTACAGCCTCTAAAGATTCTCATGTGGAAATGGGAACAGATCACGATGGACTTCATTACGAAGTTGCCAAGGACGGCGAAGCGGTTCGATGCTATATGCGTCATCATGGATCGGTTGACCAAGAGTGCCCATTTCCTAGCCATACGGGAGAGTTCGTCGGCCTAGAAATTGGCCGACATGTACGTCAGCGAGATTGTCTCTCGCCATGGGGTTCCAGTCTCCATCGTTTCCGATCGGGATGTCAGGTTTACTTCCCGTTTTTGGCAGAAGTTCCATGAGGAACTGGGTATGCGGCTGCACTTTAGTACAACGTTCCATCCGCAGACCGATGGACAGAGTGAGCGAACCATTCAGACCCTCGAAGATATGTTGAGGGCGTGCGTCATTGACTTTGGTGGGAGTTGGGATTCCCACCTACCGCTTGTAGAGTTTTCCTACAACAACAGCTATCATTCCAGTATTGGCGCCTCGCCTTTTTAGCTGTTGTATGGTCAGATATGTAGAACCCTGGTCTGTTGGGGTGAGGTTGGACACAGAGTGATGGGTCGGACGGAGGTAGTCTTGCAGACTACCGAAAAGATCCAGCAGATCAGACAGCGGCTGCAGACTGCTCAGAGTCGACAAAAGAGTTACGCTGATAGACGCCGATCGGATTTAGAGTTTCAGGTTGGTGACATGGTACTTCTGAAGGTCTCGCCCTGGAAGGGTGTGATCCGCTTCAGGAAGAGGGGAAAATTGGGTCCCCGTTATATTGGGCCATTCAGGATCATTACCAGGGTTGGCAAAGTGGCTTATAGGCTAGAGCTACCGGAGGAGCTCAGCCGAATTCATAGCACGTTCCATGTTTCGCAATTGCGAAAGTGTATTATGGATCAGGAGGCAGTAGTATCGCTGGATGATATTCAGGTCGATGAGCGCCTGAATTACGTAGAGAGGCTTGTGGCCATCTTGGAAAGGAACAAGAAGATTTTGTGGAACAAAGAAATACCTTTGGTGAAAGTGCAGTGGGAGCATCGGAGGGGATCCGAGTGGAAATGGGAGCCGGAGGCGGAAATGCGAGAGCATTACCCGGTGTTGTTTATTCCAGCAGACTTCGAGGGCGATGTCTAGTTCAAGTGGGGGAGAATTGTAACGCCCCGATTCTCAGGTATTGTTTAAATAAGAATTTAATTGGTTTCAAGGCCTACTCGACGAGTTGGTTGCCCTACTCGTCGAGTAGCAGCAGGTTGGTTCGCGTATTTAGTGGCCTACTCGCCGAGTCCAAGAAGGGACTCGACGAGTAGGAGCTGGCAGATGAAACCCTAAATCCCGGGGTTTTGCACTCTATTTAAAGAAGCATAAGCCTCCTTTGGCCTCTTTGCAGTCCATAGGAAGTCCACTTGAACCCTAACTCGAGTGTGTGTGTATTCTTTGGAAATTTAAGCTTGGAGGCAGATTCTTGGTGAAGGAATCTCTTGGGAAGCAAGCTAGTTGAAGCAAGAGCTTGTGGGTTTCAAGTTCTGCATCAGAAAAGGCTCTCTTGAAGGTATTAAATCGTTTTTCCCTTGGCTCATTTTCTCCTAAACCCCTTTTGTGCACAAGTTTAGGAAATGATTCTTGTGTCTAAGCCAAGATCTGAAGTTGTAACTTCAGCTCTGGACTCCCCTCGGCTTCTATATTCATAAAGCCATCAGCCTTGTCTAGTATGAGCCTTCTCTCAAGGATGTGACTTCATTGCAAGCTTAGTTGTGCCATTTTAGGGTCTTAAAGCCTTGCATGCACGTAAAGTTTGCAACTTTACGTGATAAGCATGCCTAAGGAAGTTGGATTTGCAATTTGGGGCCTGGGCATGGCTTAGAAAGTGTCTGCATGGTTAAAGGGCTGAAAAGACTCGGCGAGTCATATGAAGATAGGCATTGAACTCGACGAGTTGGATGAACAACTCGGCGAGTCCGATGAAGATTGTCGTAGACTCGACGACTAGATGTACAACTCGGCGAGTCGGTTGAGGTTTCCCCAATTTATGTATGCGTGTGCAACCATCGAGTCGCAAGAAGGAAAACGCGACGAGTGGCCTTAGAGTTCCAATCGCGAGCCTTAGAACTCGACGAGTCACTCCGGTGACTCGGCGAGTGGTCAGGTATTTCATGGAACTCGGCGAGTAGTTAAGGGTACTCGGCGAGTTAGGGTCAACATGGACTGTTGACCTTGACTGATGACTTTGACTTTGACCAAAGGTTGACTAGTTGACTGATGGGGTACCTTGAGAGGTTGAGAACTTACAGTATGGTTATACTATGGTAATAGGTGGTGGAGTTTGTGGCAGTGATCCGAGGGTTGAAGTTTATCTACCGAGTCGACATCGGCAAGGTGAGTTATCCTCACTATATCGATAGGGTCTAAGGCACCAAGGCCGACCCTTTAGTTGTTATTGTTATGGTATGCTACATGTGGTTATGACCTGTTAGATCGGAATCAGGATAGACAGTATGTTATGCTCTTATGATCCGTAGGGATTGATATGTTAGTGACCTGCTAGGTCGGTGCTCTAGTTATGAGAGATTGTTATGATTGGTGATCAGTGAGATAGATATGTTTAATGCTTGTATATGCCAGTATATGTTAGTTATGCGCACATGGTTATTTGCTTGTTGCTTGGGTTGAGGCGGTCCTGCTTAGTGCTGAAGGCCAACATACCCTATGAGCGGTCCGGGGAGACTATAGGCCCACGTGGCGGTCCAGTTATGCCGAAGGCTCGGGACAGATTCAGATAGACTGTAGGCCCTGCAGGGCGGTCCAGTCAGGCCGATGGCCCAGTATGCATGTTGTTGATTGTCTGTTACTGATATGGTATTATCGGTGTGGTATTGGAATTCTGGGGGTAGCTCACTAAGCCCTCGGGCTTACAGTTTCCAGTTTATTGTTTCAGGTACTTCAGGAGATCATGGCAAGCCGAAGGCGTGACCGTACCGCTCCTCATCCTTATGATCTGGTTATTGGGACACTCTGATGAATAATGATTGAAAACATTTTTGTAAACAAATACTATCTGGTTTTATTTGTGATTGAAAAAGTTTAAATTTGGCGTAAAATTTTTGTATGTTACAACGATGGATTGAATTTGTATACTATGACCTGACCTATACCTGGTACTCCTTATGACTACTTGGTGTATACGAAATATGTATATAGTCAAGATCGAATAGATAGTAGACTGGGTGCATCTGCTCTAAACCCACAACCAAATAAGGAACAGGGAATGAAGCGGAAAGCACACATTTTACTATCTGCTGGACTCAATTAATATATATATATATATATATATATATATATATATATATATATATATATATATATATCTTTGATGTATCTACCGAGAAATCATAAAGTTAGCATTATAAGTCACCTTCTAACTGAATATTTATGTTACACGTTTTACTTATGTTGAATGTTTTTCATGTATCATACATCGTGTTTGCTAACCCTGGTACGTTGTATTTGTACCTTTGTTATTGAAACCCGGTATGGCGTTGTACCACGTGTTTGCTAACCTTGGTACGTTGTATTTGTACCGTTGTTTGTGCAAACCCGGAATGATATGTTATTACTTCGTATTTGTTAACCTGAGTTTTATATATATGTTTGTATGTTTCTTGTATCATACTTCGTGTTTGCTAACCCTGGTACGTTGTATTTGTACCTTTGTTATTGAAACCCGGTATGACGTAATTGTCATTCTTCAAGTTTGCTAACCCTGGTACGTTGTATTTGTACCTTTGTTATTGAAACCCGGTATGACGTTGTACCTCGTGTTTGCTAACCCTTGTACGTGGTATTCATACTTTGGTTTATGCAAAAACGGTATTCCTGTATAATTTCATGATTTGTTCTTCTGTTATAGTTATAGTATGTTCCTTCTGTTAAAGTTATAGTATGTTCTCTATGTTATCGTGTATTGTATCTTCCTTCCTGATTATGTTCTATATGTTATCGTGTATTGTATCTTCCTTCCTGAGTATGTTCTATATGTTATCGTGTATTGTATCTTCCTTCCTGAGTATGTTCTCAATGTAGTATATTCTAGTATCTAGTATGAACTGAACCTCTAAACCATAACTATTATAGTTTACTATTATGTTTACTTGAACTGTTGCTGACTTGAATAAAATTCTCATTTATCTACTAAGCTATGATTGTACTTTAATAACGGAGTTTTATAAACTATAAAGTAACATAACTTATAAAGAGTTTTTGAAAGGTTTTGATTACTCCTTATACATAAGTAATCCTATAAAATGATGTTTATAACAAATCATTTACACAATTATCATTGTGTTAAACTTGTATTCCCCCTCTTAAAAGTATTTAAAACAGTTGAAAGATTGATTATAGGGGTATGAACTCACCTTATGTGGGTGATTCAAACGAATATGCGCGTAAAGATGAGAAGTTCCACGAATGAAGTCCCGAGACTTAACGAGTCCTAAATGACATATAATGGCATATATTGACATAAATATAGTGTTTAGACGCAACCAAATGCAGGGAAACACCTTTCGGGACTAGGAAACACTTTGTCCAAGTGTTGGAATCACATATGATTCATCTAAGGGGAGTGTATGGTCATAAAATGGAGTGTGCGGCCGCACACTCATGGTAAAGAGTGCACAAAAACATTTTCCAAGGGTAGGGAGGCTTGTGGGATGATTGCTCAACAAGTTGTGAAGCTGGAAATGCATTTTGAAGGCCCTTTAGGGGTGTTTTGAGGGGTGTACGGCCACACCTGAGTGTGCGGCCGCACACATCTTATGTTCTTGAGTTCTGGGCATTTTTAAGGTGTTAAACTAGTGTTAACAAGATCTAAGCATAGGGAAGGAGTACTTACGATCCGGAGGCTCAAGAAGGCTCAAAATCACCAAGAACAAGTGTGTGTTCTTGGTTTTCTTGGTGAAATGGATGAAGATTTGAAGATCTAGCCAAAATATGATTTCCAATGGATGAAATCAAAGGGTGTTACTAGTTTAAGAAGATTAACAACAAATCATAGGAAGAACAGTTACAATCTTGAAGATCTAGGATGAAAATCGGATGATAGTTGAGAGAGAAATCGTGTTCTAGGCTTGGGAGTATGAAAATGGATGAAAGAAGGTTGAGTTCTACCTTTGTACACGTGAGTGTGCTGGCAGGAGAGAGTGTGCGGCCGCACACCCAAGTGTGCAGCCGTACACTCCTTAAGTTGGAGTGTAAGGCCCGATTTTGGTGCTAGAAGTGTACGCGACCCAATCCTATACTCGAGGCTTGAATGTACGGAGCTTTGAATCTTTAAACGGACTCTAAACAAGGCTAAATGATAGCAGAAATGAGTCTGACACTCAGTTGAGTTGACTGGGTAGGCTTTACAAGGCAAAAATTTAAAAATTTTCGGGTTGTCACAGCCGGACAGTTGGAAGGCAAAACCTTTTCAGCGTATAACCTTTATAAAATCCAACAACCAAGGCAACGTGACCATTCTAGAAACCTCTCTCGTAAGTAGATCGATCAGTATTTTGACTTGGAATTACTAATAAATCTTATTTCTAGGTCTATAATAACGACTTATGACTATAAATATAAGTTACACTGAAATCGAGAGAGTGTAGCTCAACTTACAGAGGTTTTACCGAAAACCGGGAAAATACGCAGATAGAATCCCGATACCGAAAGCTCCCTTCATTTCGGCCTCTCTGATATTTCAAAGCCCCGCTAAACTATTCTAGAACTTAGGGAAAGTCAGACCTCAAAGAACTAAAGAGATTAGAGAGAGATATGGAATTTAGGGTGAGAATGAATGATTTTCGGAGGAGTATTTATAGGGGAGAAAGAGGAACTCCATGCAAGGCCTAGAGGCGTGTTGCGCACTTAGACCTTGTTGGCGCCTACCTCATTTTACCACGTGTCGTGACCAAGTTCTGGCACGTCATCGCTTCTAGAAGAATGCAACATGTTCTCTTTTTTTGACACCATGTCGCACATTCTCGTGGTACTACGCCGCTTGTCTCATGGAGGAATGAAAGGCCAGTCTCCCCACGTGGCGCACTCTAGTGCTGCCACGTCATCAACATAGACAGTTTCTAGCAGATCTTCAGACGACCATAACTTTTGCATGCGAGCTCTGTTTTCGACGTTCATTATATCTCCAGAATCCTCTCGATGATATCTGCAACTTTTATTAGGGCCTTAACATCTAGATCTCTCTCTATCAAAAATTTATATTTTCCTAGGCTTGAACTTCAAAGATTGCTGCGGAAAATCATAACTTCCTCTCATGAAGTCAGATTTGGGCATTTTAAATATGTACGCTCTCGGTTTTACGACTACTACGACTTTCGTTTAGATTGCTTAGGCTAATAAGCCACCTATCTTAAACTCACTTTTTACAATACGTAGAGTTGTATTGGTTTAATCACGAAACTTCGAAGAAGCATAACTTTTTCATAAAAAATCAGATTTAGGTGTTCTATATATCCACGGAAATCGTATTGACATTTTCTATGTATCTATGACGATTATGTTGTTAAAAAGTGCTATATCTTGGTTTTTTAAATCGTTAAAGTGGTTGAAATTTGTATCTTTAGATTTATTATATTATTAAATTTATATGAAGTTTTAAAAATAGTTAAATTATTATATTAATATTGTACATGTTATGAGAAAGGTAAGTTTCTAAATGTAAGGATTTTGCTTTTATAGATAGCAACTATACGTAAGTTGCTTATTATGGATGATAAATGTAAGTTTGTTGGTATATACCGGTAAAAATAAAAAACTTCGTTGTTATAATCGATAAAAAGTAAAGTATGTCGTTCTTATTTCTAGACTTGTAAGTATTGATAAAAAAAATATAAGTATTTTTATAATATTTACTAAAGTGTTGTTTGTTTTTTTATAAAAACCTCTTCAAACCACGTATTGCTGTGCGGCGCAGCACACGCGCAACACTTTCTCTTTCGCAGCAGTTTGTTTTTTGGAAGGCTTCAGACTACAAAACCTCTGCGCGTGTGCTGCGTGGCGCAACACTTGACTTGCCTCTTCTAACCTCTTCAGCTTTCATTTTTTTCAAGTGTTTTTTAAGAATTTTTGTATAACTTATTTTTGTTAACTTATTTTTTTTTAAACTTTGATTTTCTTAAATTTTTATTTACGGATGTGATACAATTTATTTTTATAGTTTCCACGATTTTTTTTAACTTGATTTTTTTATTTTTTTACCGTTTCTATTAATAATATTTTCAATTTCAGTTGCATCTTTTTTAACATGCGTAATTTTTTACGAACTTTGTAGACATCGTTTGCAATACTTTCTTAATTTTTTTATTATTTTCTTTTTTAATGTTTTTTAAAAGTAGTTTTTTTTTCTAGAATAAAACTATTAGCTTCTTTTACATTTTTTTAAGTTTTTTTTTAAAAGTTTTATATTTTTGTTTTTTTACATGTTCCTTTTATTATTATTTCAATGTTTTAAGACTAGAATTATTAAATTTCGGTGTTGAGAACTATTTTCAGTTTATAAAATTAGTTTATTTAAATTTCAGTTTACTGCAGCAGTCTACAGATGTCAAAAAACAAACATGCTTCTTATTATAGGCTGCAGCCGTTTGTTTCACCTCTTCTGCTACAGAGGATTGCAGAGGTGGTCCGCAGACTTCATGAATTTTCGCTTCGAAAAAACAAACAGCACCTAAGTATATTGTTTTATTTATCTTTTTTATTTTGGTAAAATGAGTAAGTGTGTTGGTGTTTATGTGTCTATACTTTATACTACTTATATGGTTTGTTTTAGTATATTTAAAGATACATAATGTGACATCCCTATTTGCGGCCAAATAAAACTTTTTTATGTTTATTTTAAAAAAAAGTATTCTTTTAAAGAATATATTAGTGTAAAATTTGTCCCAAAACATTTTTATCGTAAGATGCAATCAATAACATTTTTCAAAGAAACATTCTCATTAATATTAAGACTTCGGATGTCAACACTCATACAAAAAGCATAATCATAACAAGTCGTTATAGGCCTTGCATCTTTTTATAATACTAATAGCCTTATTTCATAGCCTTC
Source organism: Lactuca virosa (assembly GCF_052849685.1). Classification (NCBI taxonomy): domain Eukaryota; kingdom Viridiplantae; phylum Streptophyta; class Magnoliopsida; order Asterales; family Asteraceae; genus Lactuca; species Lactuca virosa. Next base: position 88,992,674 of record NC_136429.1, read on the forward strand.
TTACCGCTACCTGTGATACAAATAAACTGAGTGAGTTAGGCTTGGGAATCTGATGAGCACATAGGGTTTGTAACCCACAATAATATAATTTATCTTTTAAATATATTTCATACCAAACAAATAACCCGATTACCCATTTTCGTTATTCTCACTCCTTGATCCTAAAATGATAATCTCAAGGGACCTGTCCTAATGGATTACTATAAGAAAAGAGTATATAGTACTGCTTCGAGGATTCGTTAATAATATATATATATATATATATATATATATATATATATATATATATATATATATATATATATATATATATATATATATATATATATATATATATATATATATATATATATAAAGGCAACCATGAGGGGATAGAGTACCCGAATGAACGTACAGTTCATTAGCACCAACATGTAATGAGCATGCCAATGTTCTACTAGACCGTCTAGAATAGTCGGTGGTCATCATTTATACTCTGCAAAGTTGTAAAAATCATTCGGCGGTAGCTCGGCGGTCGACTGGCGATAAGCGATTAATCAGACTCGGCGGGGATTAATCGGCGATTAATCGGGGACCCTAAATTATTAATAAAATTATTTAAAAAATTAATATTTCCTAAAAAATAAAGTATTTGGAAATTTTAAATTTTAAAAATTTGAAATTTTAAAATTTTTAGTATAATATTTTAAAATTTGAAAGCTTAAAAATTTAAAATTTTAAAATTTTGGTGTAACATTTGAAAATTAATTTTTTTTGAATTTTTTAAATATTTCCCGCCTATGACCGCCGAGGACTGCTAAGGCCGCCAAAGACCGCCAAACCCGAGTTTGACCGATTTTGACCCATTTCCGTCAAGCACCCTAATCGGTTCGAGGCCGCTAAGCGATTAATCGGCCGCCAAGGCCGATTTCTGCAACACTGATACTCTTCTAGATGACTAGTCACACCAGAACAATAGAATTATACGACCTCACACCATTATTTTATCTTTCATATCCATTCTCTATCCAATATAATTTAAAATAGATCAATACTTTATCAATATACCTTATATAGTATTTATGATAAGCACACATATCGATTAAGCATTTAAATACTTTTATCCATGTGTAAGATAAAGTAACTACGCACTTACTTGCTAAAGGCGGATGATATGTGGAAAAGTTATATCTTTGAAAAATACTTTTGCTTTCCCTTTGAAACGACCTATAAACAAGTATTATTAAGTCTTAGTCGTCATTTTATATTTTTCGAAAGAATACTGACTTATAGCTGACAAGGAACGACGAGGTAATATCATATCGAAGGTAGGAGCCATTTGATAAAAAGATGTATCGTTTGGAAAATACACTTTAAACACCTCACTAAGATCTAGCCTTGACATCACGCCCATAAGTACATCAATCATTATTATAACTGGAATTACTGATAAATCTTATTTATAGGTTCATAACAACGACGATGAACACAAATATAAATTACACTTAACAAGTGTAGTAAATGTAACTCGCCTTACGAGATTGTCTAGCGAAAACTTAGAACTCCGCTGACTGAACTTCATCGCTGAATCTTTCTTGTGAAAAGTTTCCTCCAGCTTTTCAGCGCTTTGCTTACGATACTAAAACTACAGAAAGAGATGGCGAATCATGAGGGACCGACATGTTCGAAGGTAAGCAGAGAAATACTCTTGAATTAAGAGAATGGTGCAAGAAATATAAGAGACTAGAGCATCTTATTTACTGAAACCAAATTTTCGAAAAGCTCCCTTATAATTACTTAAATGACTAAACTCCCATTTCCAATACTATTTTAAATATATTTAATGATATTTATACTAAACTAGTATCAAAAATATTCCATATTTGTCTTATATCGACCGTATCGTCGATACCTTTCTAATAATTATCAATATGTATATATGCGTATACATATATATGATTTATACTTTATTTTAATGTGTAAATATTCTTTTATAAATCATAACTTCTTCATATGAACTTCGTTCTAGATGTTTTGTATATCGACAGATTCATATTTACGAGGACATCAACTTTCGTTTATATTTTTTTCACTAAAAAACAACCGATCTCCATTTCACTATTTATGACACACATTGTTGTGTCGGGTTAAACACGGAAATTAGAAAAATCATTTCCTCATACGAAGTCAGATTTAGGCGTTATTTATATGCACGGGTCGTGATCATGATCTCTACAACTTTTGTTTAGATTATTTATCCTAATTCTTATTCTATTTTTAAGAAGTCCCTAGCGAGAAACACATACATTACAATTATCTCCCCTTAGGATGATTCTGTCTCAGAATCCTGTATCGGCAAATAGATGTGGATAGAGACTCATCATGTCACTTTCTGTTTCTCAAGTAATATTTGGCCCTGCGGTATGTTTCCATCGCACCAACACTAAGTCGACCATATTATGTCGTAACTTTTTCGTCTTACGGTCAACAATTTCTTCAAGATATTCGGTTAACCTTTTCTTTCATCGATTCTTAATTCCGAAAGTGGAATAATATCTGGAACTTCTCCTAAGAATTTTCTCAAATAACAAACATGAAATGTATTATGAATACCCTCCAGTTGAGCTGGTAACTCCAGTTTGTAGGCTTGGGTCCCAATTCTCTAATGTACCTTGAATAGACCAATGAATCATGGACTCAACTTTCTAGGCTTTACAAATCTGATAAGTCCTTTCCATGGAGCGAACTTGAGCAGCACCAGGTCTCCGACTTCAAAAGCCATCGGTTCTCGCTTCTTATCAGCGTAACTCTTCTGATGGTTTTGGGATGCCATCATTCTTTCTCTAATGATATTCAATTTTCGACGGTCTGATGGACAATCTCAGGCCGCATGAATTGTTTTTCTCCAGTCTCGAGCTAACAAGATCACATAAGTAATTTCTTTCCGTACAACGTGTCATAAGGTGCCATCTTAATGCTCGAATGGTAACTATTGTTGTAGGAAACTTCAACCAGCCGTAGATGCTCGTATCAGTTATCCATGAATTCCAAAGTACATGCTCTCAACATATCCTCCAACATTTGAATTGTTTTTTCACTTTGACCATCTTTTCTGAGGATGGTAAGTTGTACTTAAAAATAGTTTTGTACCTATCCCATCGTGTAAGCTCCTCCAAAATCGAGAAGTGAATTGGTTATCTCGGATTGACACAATCGTCAAAGGTACACAATGAGCTTTCATTATCTCCTTTACATAAGCCTTAGCGAGATTTTCCATAGACTATCTCTCGTTATTTGCTATGAAATATGCACTTTTAGTACATCGTTCCACAATCACCCAAATCCTTTCGCGACCTCCCTTCATTCTGGGCAGCTTGGTTATGAACTCCATGGTAATGTCCCCCCATTTACCCATTGGTACCGGTAACAGTTCCAAACTTCCATAGAATTTCTGATGTTGGGTCTTAACTCTTCCGTATGTCACACATTCGGACAGATATAGTACTAATACAACCTCTCCCCCTCAACCAGGGGAACATACTCGGCACGGAATATATCAGTAAACTTCTCCAAGTCATTGCGGCCTTCTCCTCAGGAGAATAAGCACCACTCACTAGCTTCCACCCGCCTTCGCCCCTAAACAAAGAAGGTTCAAGACGAACTTGACCTTCTGGTCCTCTAGGAATGAGCTTGTAAGGAAACAAACCTCCACATAAGATAGCCACCTCATGGAAACAAATCGGGCGTTTGACCCCGCGAACTATCGGGGCTTCGTGTTGATGAAGTCCAGATACTGAAACGTACCTCTCCTTTGGAGTCTCGCAGTAGCAACTGCTATGGTGGGTGCATCAGCAGTAGCCTCAGATGCAGCGGCATATCGCTCATTGAAAAGATCGATCATCGCGTTCTTAATAGGACCAAATACCTATGGGTTTGCCTCCCTAACATCCATGGTCATATGAGTGGTGATCATCTCACGAATGTCATCTTCAGTCAATATTGGCCTTGTCGGGCCTCCAAATCCTGATCCAGAACCTCTAGTGATCGACATACTGAAAATAAACTGATAAAACATCATAAAAAGATTCATAATCCAAAACTACTATATCATCTCGGAACTACTCAACCCTCAGGGTTCGAGACTTCCTTGATACGCCTACAAGTCTAGTGCTTCCAGTAGTACGGGCCCATACTACCTTCCACACCTACCGGTATTTGTCTCAAGGGATCATCATGGACCATCAGGCCACAAACCCCAAACTAGGATACACATACATCCTATACTCACTCTCTCAAGAGTGGCTAATCATCTCATACATAACACTAGATTCAATAGACAGTCGAATACTTGATTCTACTCTAATCCCACAATCAAACAAAGAATAGGAAATAAGGCTAAATCAAAATTCTCAGGAAATAAAATATTAGTTATGTACAACTATGATGCACACACTAAGCAACTGTAGTCATAATGTCAGTTCCATAAAGCATAACAAGAAATTCTCATAGGCTATCAGACATCATAAATCAGGCAATTCTATCATGCAATTCCTGAAGATCCCAAGCCTACAAACTAGCATGCAGTTTTATCAATACGCAAAACAAGTATCGGAATCTTGGGGAACACTTTCCTTGGCTCCAACTGATTGTACACATCACATCCTTCTTGTCAGTATTTTTAGAGTTAGTTTTGAAAAATATTTTGAAGATCCTTAGTTTGAGTCTGGAATCCCGCAAGTATTCATCCAATTCTCTGAAACCAGGGCTATGATTCCAACTTGTAACATCCCAAAAACCATGACAAAATTTTTGTTTTTAAAACCATATCAAAATCCATAAATCATATAAATCATAGTTTCCAAAAGTCATAATCATAAATAAGAGTATCCCAAAATCATAGGTCAAGTAAATATCAAGGATGATGTGCACAATTACGCCTATGCATTGCCCCTATCCTTAGATGTACCTGAAACCATAAAGTCAAACTGTAAGCCAAAGCATAGTGAGCTTACCCCAAAATACCCCTGAAAACAGAGCATATGTATACATAAACATGCATGTTGGGTCCACAGTTATCGAGCTAGATTACCCATCAGCCCATAACATAAGTCTGGATTGCCCTCTAAGTCCTCAACTTATGCATGGACTGCTCCCGAGCCCACAACGTAAGTCTGAATTGCCTTCCCATTCCTCATCTTATGTCTGGATTTCTCCCGAGTTTGTCGGCGTCCGCACAAAGCAGTATCACTTCAACCCAACCACACTATGTCGACATATACAACAGCTATTCACATAATCAACAAGTACAAGTAATCAAACAGATCTACCAACCTAACAGATTGCTATAGCATAGCAATGTCCTATATACCAGGATACATAACACAACCTAGTGGGTCGGCATTGGTGCCTTCGACCCACGAGTAGAGTGAGGGAACTCACCTCAAAGTCCAAAAGATAGCTGCAGTGATCACTGCTCCAAATATCAGTTCTATAGGTCACCTATACAACAAACTTGGACCAAGCCTCTATCTACTACTCAAATTACTACATTTGACCTAAAGTCAAACTTGGTCAACGATCAAAGGTCAAAATCTCCACTCTAAGTTACACAGTCAGTCTTCACGGCGTGACCACCTATTGGTCACATTGTGACCTAATAAGATGAAACAATCGCGAATGATCATTCTCACCTCGTGACACACAAGTGCTTACGTCGTGAGAAACTCTCTCGACAACTTGATGAATAAAGCTCTTAATCCCTTCATACATGCAACCAAAACTTCCAGAATGTCTTATCTACTACTTCAGAACATCATAAAGATCGTGGCATTTTAGGCATTCATGGCCAATACATGCCTCAAACACAATCTAGGTCTAAAATGGTGCAAAATAGGGCCAAGATCTCATGCAAAAGTTTAAAGTTCTATAAAACTCCAGATCTATGACCTCATTCCATAAAAGGATCCTGGGGATCCATAAAGTTGGCAACTTTATGGAACCCCAACACTCTCACAAGCTAAAACATGAAGAAAAACCATGGAAAACCTAGATCTAAGTACTTGGAATCATAAAGCAATGAACTTTGAATACTGACAAGGGTCCAGAAGGTGAGAAAGGAAGATGGTGAGGCTTGCAAGCTGAGATGGTGTACCAAATGCACTTCCTCTTCATCTTCTTTGCTATAAATCACCAAAATGAGCTCAAAATCAACTATATAGGATTAGGGTTCCAAGGGGGAGTGTTAGGAGGTGATGGAGGCGGAGGGTGGGCTAACCCTATCCCTCACTTCCTTTATATACGGGATGAATCCCCAAAATTAGGGTTTGCCTTGTAGCCACGTCTCACGGCGTGACCCATACATAGTTACGTCGTGAGTTCTTAAAGTCACGCGCATTATTAAAAGGCCAGGTTACGTTGTGAGACTCAAGTGATCATGACGTGAGCTAAGTTTGAACCTACAATTTTAGTTTAATAACTTAACAAAATGATTACTTGAACTGGGTGTTACTGTTGCGGTTCTTTCTCCACCAGTTTTTAGATTTTCTAGAGGTATTTTACGAAGAGTAGAGAGTCAAAATTTAAGACATAAAAGGATCAATAATGGAGCTGGTTGTGGCCTCGCGAGACTCATACTACAAAAACATGTTTTTGGCCTCAAGGAAAAAAAGGAAAGTGATTCGTGTTGGTGATGACATCAACAATACTGTGATATGAAGGCAGTAATTGTCATAGAATTTGCATCACAAACTCAATTTTAGTGATTTATGAGTTGACATGTTTGAGATCAACAAGATTCCTAAGTGTATGACAAAACTCAATAATTGAACTTGTGTCATTCTTTGTATTGCGAAATTGGTCCTGTAATTGCAGCATTCGGGACATTTTGTTGTTCCAAAAAACATCATCGAAATTGTCCCAAAGGTCTTTTGCAGTACAATCAGTTAATCGTCATAATAGATTAATTGAAGCAAAATAGGATCACATGTACTATAAAACCAAGATTTAATACGTGCATCAAGCAAATACCATTCCTCATCATCATCCATAGTTGGAACCTATTTCCCGGATACTTAACCATAACTCAATGTACCACGAGACATGTTGGAGAAAATTTAACGTAATAATTTATACTAAGACCCATCAACATTCAATTTGAAGCTAAATTGGTTGTACACATTCATGATAGTGCACATAAGACTTAACTTAAAAGGAGACATGGTAAAGGAGGAACCTGTACTAAAGATGGATAATTTATCTTAGGAAACAATAAACCGTCAGGAGGAAGCATTGAGGCTGAAATACAATTCAGCAAGGATCAATGAAGTAACTGGGAATTAATGATCGCAGTAGGGGGATCAATCGTGTAGGCAGTAGAAGCCAGTACTAAGATCGAGCAGGAAGATGTAGTGGGCAAACACAACTAAAGAGAATCGATCAAGGAGAGTGATCGGTAAGGCAGAAAGATGTGAAGCTTGAAGATCGGAAGAAAAAAATCGACCCATGAAGTAAAGTCGTACATACGTAGCATGAAGATGGGTTGAAAATCCCTAGCTTGATATCATGTTAAATGTGGAAAAACTTCCTTAAATAGGGGCGTTCTAGTGCATGATATATATATATATATATATATATATATATATATATATATATATATATATATACACACACACACACATTACTAAAAAGTGCTAATAATATACAAAAGGTTTAAAAAGAATATAGAATAATAGGAACAATATGTTAAAAGAACAAAATACTATGTCTAACGTTCATTTTAGTTCCTATAAAGCAAAAAAGAAAAAGAAAAAGAAAACTTACTATCAACGCCTCCTCTGTTCCTTTCTATTTTGGGCGTGTTCGACACAGAGCGTTTGAGAGCTTGTAGCTTCTAGCCTTTGACAAAACGCTCCGTTTTGAACAAAAAAACCTTGTTTGGCATTACAAGCTTTTAGCGTGTAGTTTAAAACAAACACTCCAAATCCAAAAGCTATGTAACACCCCTAAATTTTCAAACTTTAAAATGATATGGTTTAAAAATCTTTTCGGGTATTAACCAACATTTAAGAAAAACTGGTCCCACAAAAACATTTACGCTTAAAACATTGGGTGTTACCATTAAGCATCATACAAACCATAGTGAGAAAATATGAATTACATCACTACATTAATAAGGAACTTGACAAGTTCCACTCCATTCTCTATCTCTTGACTTCTAGCTTTCATCTGTCATATTTTCCTCTTAATTGCAACCTGGAATACATGGCAGTAAAAAGAGATACGTAAGACAAAAATGTCTCGTGAGCTATGCGGGTTTGTGATCCAAAACATTTATCACATTTTCATTAAAAATATCTCATCTTTGTAAAACATATTTCAAATAGTCATTTCCCATAATTCGTTCCATATTAAAACGTTTCATTGGTCATAACATAATTCAAAAGACATTACTTTTCACATTTCATTCCTTCTTTCATTAAGGGTTAATTCCAGTGTTAAACCATTTCCATTTTTATACTTAGAGTTTACATCCAATAAAGGAACCACTTTCAAGTCTAGACCAAGGTGGAAAGAATAAACCATTCCACCAGGGAATCATTTCCATTTGGACATCTATCTTGCGAAGGGGAGGCGCCACATCGATAGATTCCTCTAGTGCCTCGTATGAGGTGTCATGGTCCGGGCAATTGTCATTTCATTACTTTCTAATTCTTTTCATTACTTTCCATTTTTTTCATTACTTTACATTTATTTTCATTACTTTCCATGCTTTACATATTTCATATATTAGTATCAAAATACTCATTTCAAACCCGTTATCAAAACATTATTTCTTCCAAAATGTTCTTTGCTTTCAAAAACATTCTTGCCTTCAAGGCATTCTTTCAAAATATCCTTTCCAAAAACATTGACACTTTCATTTCAAAATATTTCATATATCAAACAATAGTGTTTCATTATCATAAATAATTTTTCCATGTACCCCAAAGTGGGAAAATGCCAACACATACTCAGATCAATCATAAGAAGGCTAGCTAGTCCTCTTCTAATTCCTTTCCTTAGAGCAACACTCTCAAACACCACCTTATAAACCCTTGTTTCAATCACTCCTTGTTCCAATGCATCAATACTTGTTTTGTTTGAATCCTAGTTGTGAAGGAGGTATGAAATCGCCACTTTTGGGAGCTTTCTAGCTCAAGTTTTCGTTCATATGGATGTCTGAGTGAAGACTCCTCTTATTTCCCTCAATATTACACATTTGATCCCTCTAGTTTGCCCATTTTGGCCAAAATTCACTAAACCTCAATATTTGTGACTTCAACTTATGTTTTGACATAAGAAGTCCTACCACATACATTATATAACTTTTTTAGTCCATCTCATTAGTTAAGTCAGCCCTTTGATTAACTCACTTTGCCAACTTGACACTTTTGACCTTTTAACTTTTAAAATGTTATTAGTTCCACTTCTAACTTTCTAAAATGATTTATTTAAATAAATCACACTTTATTTATTTACTCCCTCCGTCCTAAAATTATAGTCCATCTTTTCTTTTTGGTTTGTCCCAAAATAATATACACTTCTAAAAATAAATAAAATTTTAACCAAAATACCCCCTCATTATTACTTAACCAACTAATCATTTAATGGAACATTAAATGCAAAGTAAGGACAAAACTGTCATTTTATTGTATAAAGTTAGTGGTAATTAATACTTCTTTAATCTTTGTATTTTTTGTCTCTGGACAATAATTTTAAGACGGAGAGAGTATTTCATTAATTTAAGAACCTAGTCTTAAATTCGAGGATGTTACAATTATCTACCCCTTAAGAGGATTTCGTCCTCAGAATTACTTCGTGAGCTATCTCATTAGAATTTCATCATGTAACTTTTCAGTTTCCTCTATGATTACATCACTTTGGTCTTTTGTCACAATCGCAGCCTGCCTAATAATCATTAATACATAATTATAGGTTATTAACCCTCTTGGAAACTTTTACCCTTTCTCCCCTTTTGAACTTTTACAAATTACTCTAATAATGATATCAAATCTTTTAACATATATAGTCTCATCATGTTCCAACAAAGTTTAAGGAATGTAAGAAGGCTTATTGAATCCTTTCAGCCTCCTCGGGTGTTATAGCCTCAACATAACGTAGTATATTCAACTTTACCTGAACAACTGTGAAAAACATGATCTGCATGGTCTGCGTACTAACATATCATTAGGAATACATGCCAAATCATATTATGGTATACATACCATTTCATTTATATTACTATAATTGCAGTTAGTCATTTGTTGGGTTTCATGGTTAGGGTCTAATTACTCTCCATGATTTCTTATTTCTATACTTAGGGTTTACACTACCCTTAGGTCCATACTTCCTTTTCTAAAGGTCTTACTTTAAAGTCATAAGAATGACACTTTACCTTCAACATGGTTTGTAAGTCAAATTATACTAATGATGATTTCTTAAGTGTCATCAGCAAGTATATCCAATCATCTATATAATTCTTTTTCTATTACCCTTGTACCAATGTGTACCATGATATCCAAGTTCATCTATACTTCTCGAACTTTGTCCATATTCCCTTTCATTCACTTTAACTGACACGTCAATCCTAAAATCTCATGTAATGAACTAACACATTTCTCAAGTCCGCAACTGTGAGCATACCATGACAAGAAGATCTAAAGCACATAATGTTGTTTCAACTCAACTTTCAAAATCTTGTTGGGTCTGAATAATCTCATCAATTATATCTTGATTCTTCCTAGCTATTTTCCCCTTAAAAGAAATAAAGGTATTTTTTTAAGGTTTAGATCACAAGATGATCCTCATCATGTAGCATGATGTTTCGTTATTTCCTCGCAGAAAGCTCATTTCCTTGTATGTACTCCTTGTGGTGTTTGAATTACACCTTTGCTTTAAACCATTAATCACCTATAGATTCTATTTAAATTCCATCATTCATGTGTCCTCTAAAATTTTTGTTCAAGTACTCGACTATTTCATTCAACATTTTGTCAGTTTAACTTCTCATGCATTATACTTTACTTCTTTATATTTCTTGTCCCTTTCCTATGATTACACAACCAACTTTTATATTAATTGATTTTTGCGTCCTTTGGTCATAATTCAAGTGACCCATAATGATCTGAGTCAAAGTTCTATATTCTATATAAACTCATATTAGTAGATCTCATTATTATAATGCTTTTTTTTTCTGGTTATCAAATCTAGATTAACAACAATACTCAACCCTAGTACTCAGTTGTACCCCAGTGTGCTTGGTCTGTATCTTTACAAGGAGACCCCTCTTCCACAGCTACCATCACACTCAACATATGATAGTATTGTCATCTGGTTGCCAACTCCTTAGGATCCCAAAAGATCTCATTGAGTCAAAACATCATGCTCCTTCCCAAGTTGTCTTGTCCGTGCTTTCTTGTATTATCTTGCTTTCATCATCATATCACCATTTCTCTATTTAGTTCATTGGGACACCTGCTAGTGTTTTTAGTCATATATCAATATTCCTTTCATCTAAGGATGGAATTCATGATTCTGTTCCATTCTTTTCTCAATTAACTTGCTTGTAACTTGAAGTTATCACTCTTATGTTATAACATAAGCTCCTCCTAAATTACTGACTTCAACTAATTTTCTTAATCATGAATATGGAGTTCCAATTCTTGTCCCATTTTAGACTTTTACCAAAAGTCAACTATGCCCCTTTTTTAGCTAATTGTTTTTTTTATCAACTTTACAGCTCAATTTGTTTCATTCCTTGATGTTTCTAACTCACTACCAATAGTACTTAATGGATATAAGCTCAATTTCCAACATGCTGCAAATGTACACCAAGTAATTTTCATTTAATACTAACTGTTTGACTTTGACAGAAAAGTCAAAGCTATGAAAATTTTCCATTATCCATTAACATACTTCAAATTCTTTCATGACTCTTATTTGACACAAGGTATATGTTCATTAAGTCCCTAACTCACCCAAATCTTTACCACATTTCACAAAACCCTTTCATGTTTCCGCCAAGTTCGGGTATGTATCATGTGTTTATAATAGTACGGGCCCTATACAGTTATACCCACATCATACATAACGGACCTTGACTTCACCACTAAAAGGTTATGATCCACTGGATTAGATTATCCATACACTAGTCTTACTTCAATTACTCACTATAGAATCACTCAATGTAGTATTCTATGATTTCATCTAGACTTATCCAAAGTGTCCTAAGCATCTAATTAAGGTAATTATTATCATCATTCATTGCATAGGAGACTACCTACATTAAGGCATATCAATCCTATGACTCATTCACATTTTTTTCATAACCAAAGTCTAAGCCTAGTAGTGGAATGATCCAATCCTAATTCACATAAATTATGGCTTTGATAACAAACTGTAACACCCTAAAATTTTTGAACTTTAAAATGCCATGGTTTTAAAATCTTTTTGGGTGTTAACAAACATTTAACAAAAATTGATCCCACAAAAACATTTATGCTTAAAACATTGGGTTACCATTAAGCATCATAAAAACCATAGCTAGCAAATATGAATTAAATCATTACATTAATAAGGAACTTGAAAAGTTCCACTCCATTCTCTATCTCTTGACTTCTAATTTTCATCTATCATAGTTTCCTCTTAATTGCAACCTGGAATACATGGCATTAAAAAGAGATACATTGTCACACCCCTAAACCGGAACGGCGGAAACGTTTGGGGGTGGATGACGTCATGTATAGTATCACAACAAATGTATAATAGTAATCAAAGTAACAACAACCATTTTATTGATAATATAGTATTTACATTGTGTTCAAACCATTGTTTGTTTAACATTAAAACTATAGCAAAAGATAAGACGTGATGCTACTATGCTCCGTCTTCTCAAACCGTGTGCATGTACCTGTCTACTAGTTTCCTGAGAATACAAGTGATTTTGAAAGTGTATCAACATTTAAGTTGGTGATTTCATAAGTATTTTGTTTGAAAAGATATGTTCTTTGTTATTGAAAACGTTAATGTGTTCTTCCATAAAATCCAATATTTTCTTAGTAAATAAGTTATAGTCTTAGTACTTTATGACCAAAAAGTATAATTTTCTTATGCTTAAAATTTATAATGCGAAGTTCTAATTTATGTAGTTGGTATGACCCGTACTGTTACCTCCTATGATTGCTTAGTGTATACAAATTATATATAATTAAGATCGAACAGACAGTCGATTGGGTGATTCTGCCCTAAGCCCACAACCAAACAAGGAACAGGAGGTAAGGCGGGAATCACACATTCCACTGCCTATCGGATCTTTATTGTATACAATCCTAACGAATACATTAGTAATCATAGACATTAGCAATAAGGGTCCTCGATATATGTTTTTCTAAACTTCTATTCATACCGTATTAGTAAGTAGTATGATGTATTACTTTTTGTGTAACTGTGTGTAATTCTAGAAATCCCGTACCTTCCTTCTTTAATTCCTTAGTGTACACAAGTTATATAAAATCAAGATTCAATAGGCCGTCAAATGTAATGGATCTGCCCTAAGCCCACAACCAAACAAGGAACAGGAAGTAAGGCGGACCCAAAAATTCTAAGTCGACCGGGTCTTAATTTTATATAACTCTAGCATATACACTAAGATCTTATAGACGTAAATATGATTCACTGTTGTCCTAAAACCGATGTGTATGAAATATTGTACTTGCAAATAATGTGATATAGTTTTATTATTTAAATAAAACCATTGAAAGTATGTTTTCCCTGTAATCCAATTGTAAAGTTAATGTTCAAATAAAATAATCTGAAAATATATTACTCCGTAAATATGTCTTTGTTTTCTCCTTGTGAGTTCTTATAACAATACTATGACCTAAGATGGCCTGATCGCGACGTTCTTCAGGCGTCGGAATGTTAACGAAATTTGTCACCCCAGGCCTGTCAGCGTAACTGTAGCTAACAATTAAGGTGCGGGATTGTCAGTCCCGTATAGATCTATACACAAATATCTCGCTCTCTTTACAAGAGACTCTGGTTATAAGTCAGGGATTTCGTTGGCACTCAGATAAGTACTTGAAGGTGTCTCACAAATTGCTTCAACGTGTTTACGAGTAATAACTGAAAACCCTTTTAGTACATATGTTTTGTTTCCGTATTGTAATCTGAACTTTGAAAAATAGTATGTATGTTCCATAAACTATACCTATTATAGATTATATGTTTGTTTCCGTATTGTAACCTGAACTTAGTAAAATAGTACGTATGTTCCATAAACTATACATACTATAGTTTATATGTTTGTTTCCGTATTGTAACCTGAACTTAGTAAAATAGTACGTATGTTCCATAAACTATACCTATTATAGTTTATATGTTTGTTTCCGTATTGTAACCTGAACTTAGTAAAATAGTACGTATGTTTTGTAAATGTTTATAAATTTAATAGTAACGAGGTTTTTCGTATTTAATAAATTTCACGTTTAAATGCATATTAACGGTAAGAAAACATAATAAGCAATTTATATTTTTAAATACAATACTTCTTGTATTTTACTTGTATTCCCCACCTAAAACAATTTAAAAATCATGAAAACATAGGGTATGAACTCACATTGAGTGCATGTTCTTGTTTAGATACGAAGTGGTTGTGAATGATCCTCGAGTTAGAATACGTGAAAGTAGCCGTATCCTAATAATGTTTATACACAATATCGTATTTAAATTAATAATAATAATTTAAATAATAATTTAATTAATAATTTAAAGTGTTAGACAACACTAAATTATGTAAGAAATACTTACCAAAATTATTATTAGTTATTTGGAGTTGTTCTTGGTGTTCTTGAATGAAATATGAATATTTGAAGATATGCTTGGTGTTTTTAAGGAAAGACTTGAAGATATGAAGGAAATTATGAAGATTTGAAGGTGGGATGATGATTTCGGTTGGAGATTTGAAGATTGGATGAAGATCTGGGAAATATCCTATGAAGATATGAAGGTTTTCGGATGATACTTGAGAGAATATTTGAGATGTTTACGGTTTGGAAATTGAGAATGAATTGAGTTCACGGTTGAACACACACACACACACACACATACATATATATATATATATATATATATATATATATATATATATATATATATATATATATATATAGAAGATTGTTTTCGGCCTTAATGGGCCAAGGCCTTTGTGTTTTCGGTTCTTTAATGAGCTTGTGGATGTGATTTCGGTTTCACAAAGGATGATTTCGGTCATCCTTAAACCGAAAACACATTTGAACTTGATATAAAACTGAAAACTACTTTTGGATTAATTCCTTGGACCGAAAACTATTTGTTCTAGAATCCTGTGACCGAAAACCCTTATATAGAGTATTACTTTATGGTTTAAACCTTAGGCCTTTGACTTATGTTGACTTATATTAGCTTAAACCAACATGGGTTTCAATCCATACTTAGTTACTAGCTTATAAACATGCCCCTAAGGCTATAGGTGATACAATGCACCAAGGATTATAATGTGGTTTTGCTTATACTTGGTTAGGGTTTAGACTTTGTTGGGTCTAAAATTTCCAAGTTGTGACATTATCTCCCCATTAGAGGGAATTTCATCCTGAAATTCGTTCTATAGTGGTTATTCTTTGAACTAGGGAAAGAGGTGTGCACTATTGTTCCTATTAATCTTCTCGTCCCTAAGTGAAATAAAATCCTCACTTGGCGTTCCAGCAGACCTTTATTATTACTATGTGATTTTGTCTTGTTTAATCTGACTGCATGTATAGGGATGGTAAACTATACTTAAGATGGGAGAGAGTGTGGGTTTGGTTTACTTGTCTACGTTCACTCGAATAGTAGCATGCTTACCCGTAGTCTTGGGCAGCTTTGTCCTGAAGATCATGGTAGGACTCATACTTGGTTCAACTATCATCACCTTGCGTGTACAAATCGTATATAATTAAGATCGAAAAGACAGTCGGATGGGTGACTCTGCCCCCATGTTCATAACCAGACAAGGAGTAGGAGGTAGGGCGGAATCTGTCGCACCCCAAAACCGGAACGGCGAAAACGTTCTGGGGTGGAAGACGTCATGTTTAGTATCACAAGTCATGCATCATAGTAAGCATAGTAATAAACAACCATTTCATTAGAAAGAAAGTGTTTACAAAGTATGTGGTTCACATAATATAGAATACAAAGTAAATAACAAAACAAGACATGAAGCTATACTGCTCCATCTTCTGAATCCCAGCGCGCGTACCTGTCTACTGGTCTCCTGAGAATACAAGTTATTTTGAAAGCGTAGATCAGCATTTAAGCTGGCGAGTTCATAAGATTTTAGTGATGTAAGTAAGTTGTAAGAAAGTTGTAGTAACTTGTAAGTTCTGTTTAGAAAAGTTCGTCTGTTCCTCCAGAAAATCCTATATTTCCTACTCTGATGAAAGATAAGTAAAAATGACTCTACAATCCTTTCTATGAGTACTAAATGGATACACGTTATATAAAACTCGGAGTAAACAAACAATCGATTGTGTGTATCTGCCCTAAGCCCACAACCAAACAAGGAACAGGAAATGAGGCGGAAGGAACACATCCCATTGTTTGTTAGATAATCGTTGTATATAACCCTGGCGTATTCACTTGGTACTCACGGAGTTAACTGTAATAGTTCCTTTATATTTGATGAAAAGATTCTTTAAGAAAACCCTTATTCCTTTTAATAAAAATGGTAACCACAGTGGTTCCTTCTATAATCACTTAGTTTATACTAGCCATATATAATCTAATATCGAACAGATAGTTAATTGTGTGAATCTGCCCTAAGCCCACAACCAAACAAGGAACAGGGAATGAGGCGGAAAACACACATCCAACTACCTATCGGATATTAATTATATATAACCTTGATGTATAAACTAAGGTATTGTAGAATTAATCACCTAAGGTCCTTTAAGTTATATTAGTTTAATAAAATGGATTAAACCCTTTACTGGTTTAGTTTCTAGCTTTGAATACCTAATGTTCTATTTGAAAAGTATGTTTTGTACTAGAAAACGGTGCATTGAATTAGTTTCCTATGACCTGGCCCATACATGGTACCCCTTATGATTACTTGGTGTATACGGAACACATATATAGCTAAGATCGGAAAGATAGCAGGCTGGGTGAATCTGCTCTAAGCCCACAACCAAACAAGGAACATGAAATGAAGCGGAAAGAACACATCCTACTACCTATCAGACCCGATTAATATATATCCCTGAATGCATACACTAAGGAATCATAAAGTTAGCATTATAGGCCCCCTTTCTACTGAATGTACTAGACTCGATTGTTCTGATTGTCGTTTGTAAAATGTAAGTTTTCCCTAGTTTATAACTATCTTGACTCGAAAATAGTTTGCATTAACTTTCAAGTGGAACTGTCACAAAATGAAAGTAATGGGAAATTATAAGTACTCAGTTGTCTTTTGAATTGACATCCTGCAGTACTGATTACCTTAAAACATGTTTGTTTTATTAAGGTCATAATGTGATGAATAGTCCCCATACTCTATGCTCTCCCTGCAAGAGATTCTGGGAATCAAACGCGAATTCAGCAAACCTGTTGCTGAGCCATGAAGTAGGCTCACATTAAAGTTATATGATCATGTATACCCAATTTTACTATCACCTTTTGTTTAGAACAATGAGTTAGTGATTCATTGGTATAATTAGATCCTGTAGTTGTTCTTATGCTATAGCATCTTGGTATGTTCGTTCTGTTATAGTATCTTAGTATGTTCTCTTTGTTATAGTATATAGTATGTCTCTCTGAAGTATTGTATCTACCTCCATGTTTCTCTTTATAGTATGTTCTAGCATCTAGTATCAATTGAACCCCTAAACTATACCTACTATAGTTTACTAGTATGTTTACTTGAACTGTTACCGAAAAGACTCATTTTTCTACTAAGTTATGATTGTACTTTAAAAACGGAGTTTTGTTAAACTATAAAGTAACATAACTTTAAAAGAGTTTTTGAAATGTTTTGATAACTTATAAAAGACATAAGCAATCTTTCGAAAGATGTTTATAACAAACATTTACACAATTATCATTGTGTTCAACTTGTATCCCCCCCCCCCCCTTAAAAGCATTTAAAATAGTTAAAAGATTCATTATAGGGGTATGAACTCACCTTATGTGGGTGACTCAAGCGAATATGCGCGTAAGGATGAGAAGTTCCACGAATGAAGTCCCAAGATACAACAAGTCCTAAATGACATATAATGGCATATATTGGCATGAATATAGTGTTTAGAATCAACCACATGCAAGGAAACACCTTTAGAGATTAGGAAACACTTGGACCAAGTGTTAGAATCACATGTGATTCATCTAAGGGAGTGTACGGCCACAATGAGGAGTGTGCGGTCATGGGTGTACGGCCATGGAGTGTGCGGCCGTACACTCATGGTAATAAGTGCACAAAAGTGTTTTCTAATGATAGGTAAGCTTGTGGGACAATTGCTCATCAAGTGTTGAAGCTAGAATTTCACTTTGAAGGCCCTTTAGAGGTGTTCTGAGGGGTGTATGGCCACACATGGGTGTACGGCCGTACACTCCTTATGTTCTTGAGTTCTGGACGTTTTTAAGGTGTTAATATAGTGTTCCTATCAAGTACTAAGCATAGGGAAGGAGTACTTACAATCTGGAGGCTCAAAAGGTTCACAATCACCAAGAACAAGTGTGTGTTCTTGGTGTTCTTGGTGAAATGGATGAAGATTTGAAGATCTATCCAAAAGATGATTTCCATGGATGAAATCAAAGGGTGTTACTAGGTGAAGAAGGATAACAACAAATCAAAACGAAAGAAAGGCTTACATTCTTGAAGATCGGGTGAAAGGCTCGATGATAGTTCAGAGAGAAATCGATGTTCTTGACTTGGAAATTGAAGAAATGGCTTGGAAATGGAAGGATATCACTCATATGGAGGGGGTGTACGGCCAACATGGGTGTACGGCCGCACACACATGTGTGTACGGACGTACACTCATGTGTACGGTCGTACACTCCCTCAAATGGAGTGTAGGGCTTGATTTCAAGGCTAGGAACTTATGCGACCCAATCCAATACTCAACGCTTGAATGTACTGAGCTTTGAGCCCTTAAACAGAATCTAAACAAGGCTAACTGATAGCAGAAACGATTCTGACACTTGGTTAAGTTGAATGGTTGAACTTACAAGGCAAAAATTTTCGGGTTGTCACATCATCCCCCCGTTAGATGGAATTTCGTCCCGAAATTAGCTTTCTTAGCAGTACTACTGCGGTTGCGCTCCTCTGATCGGCAGAATACCCACTCGTAGACCTGGCAACTTTGCCCTAGTGTCCATCATAGGATTCATACTTGGTCCATCTATCATTACCTCGTGTATACAAGTCGTATATAATTAGGATTAGTTAGACGGTCGGATGTGCAACTCGTCCCTAGGTCCACAACCAAACAAGGAACAGGAGATAGGGCGGAAACACACATACTAGATCTGCGTAATCATAATAATATACCACCCTCGCGAATACACTAAATAGTGATAGGTGGGCTGTATTCGTCCTTAGCCTCTGTGCTCGAACTCGGTCTGCTGGACGAGTGGTATTTCGGAAAGGTCTGCTGTACATACGGCGACGAGGCTTCGAAGGGCAAAGTACTATTCGCACGAGTACTTCGGGGTTTAGGATTACAAAGGACATAACTGAGGACTAGGTCGGGCTGTCGTTACGAATGGCGAAGGTTTCGTGAATTTGACGGTCGAGGCGATAGAAACATATGAACTTAGTATGGTGAGGACCACGCCAACTCATGACGAATGATAGCAGCGGACTCTTTACTGAACAAAGTTTGGCCGATTTGAAAGAAAGGTTTGTTATACGATGATGTACTTACCTAGTGTGCTCGAAAATGTACTCTTTGTAAATGTTCTAGTGTTTTCTGTTTTCGCCCTGATGTTAACACTTCTACGTATCGTACCGCGATGAGCGAGTACATAATGAGAAAGTGCTTTGATAACTAGTGTCGATACTTTATACTACGATCCTCCTTGGTACCACTACGATCGCCTGAAATATACAAGTTATGAATAATTAAGATGAATTAGACAGTCGACTGAGTAACTCTGCCTCAAATCCACAACCAAACAAGGAATAGGAATTAAGGCGGAATCACTCACTCTAAGTCTGCAAAATCTTATTTATGCACAACCCTAATGCACATACTAAGCCATCATAGCTTCTCTGAACGGATCTTTTAGTTCTCTTGAATATTGTGACTTGTTTCTATAAGTGAGTTTTTATAATTACTTTTAAGTGTTTTCCCCAAGTTTTAATCTTATATAAATATAAATTAATTTTCAAAGTAATTCACAGATCGAAGACGTACCGCTGCTCGCTGACGACTCCGGGGTTGATTCTCATGCGGTGATCATCAGAATTCGTCCGTCCGCTCCTGAGTTCTTTGTTATCGGGCAGTCCCTCTAGTAGTGTGCAGTCTCACCACAGCCATAGCAGGCTTGGTTTTCTTCAGCTCCGGGGACTTGGGAGATCGATTGAGCCGGTGCCCTGAAGAAACAGACTGTGTGTCCCTTTCTGTGGCAGTTCAGGCACTGCATTTCCTGGCATACTCCGGTGTGGTGATAGTTGCACTTCCCACACTTCGCGAGGGTTCCAACATATCGAATGACAGGTGCTGGAGTAGCAGGTCTTGTGGCGGCGTACATAGTACTCGTTTGTTGCTCCTGCGGTGTTTCCTGTGTTGTTCGCTTCTTCTTCCTCTTATTCCCCGATTTCCGTTTATAGTCCTCTCCCTTTGATGGCTCGGGAACTGGGACTTCCACGCCATGGTGGACTCCACGGTCAATGAATCGCTGGGCCAGGCATTTGGCACTATCGAATGTGGTTGGGTTAGAAGACAGTACATCTCCTTGGATCGGGGTACTTAGACCCCAGATGTATCTTTCTATCTTCTTGCTCTCCGGGGTAACCATCCCGGGGCATAGTGCTGCCAGGTCACTAAACCTGTCAGTGTAGGCCACTATGTCTGAGCCGACCATAGTGTGCTCCCACAGTTCTTGTTCCAGCTTTTGAACTTCGCCCATCGGGCAGTATTCTTCCAGCATTAACTCTTTTAGGTTCTCCCAACCTATTGAGTTAGCCACTGATAGGGTCAGTGACTTAACATGGCTGTTCCACCATGTTAGGGCTCTGTCAGAGAAGGTGCAGGTAGCAAGCTTCACTTTGCTCCCTTCTGGGCACAAACAGATTTTGAAGACCGACTCTATTTTCTCGAACCATTGCATCAGAGCGATGACTCCACCATTTCCATTAAAGGAATTGGGTTTGCAGTTCATGAAGACCTTATACGAACACTCCCTTGGGTGTTCGTGAGAATCTCTGGGGTTGGCTAAGTGGGTACCGCTACTAGATCCGAAGGTACCACTTTCGCCAAAGTGAGCTAGAGCAGTTGCCACTGCGGAGGATATCGCTGCTTGGAGAGCAGCAGGATCGAATTACGGTGTTGGAGTTGGAGTTATCGGAGTAGTGCGTCTGTTTGATCTGCGAGGAGACATCTTTGCTAAAAGAATACAAAGATGAGATGGGATAAGTCTAAAGCAGTGGATATAAGCCGAAAGCTGAAAAGACGAGGTTATCCTAGTTCTGAGTGTATCGGGTCCTGACTTCCACAGGGTTCTGGAAACAATTCATAAAGGAAGTCTATACAAAATAAACTTTATGAATTAGGAATGGCTATCCTCGAATGAATATCTGTGACCTAAATAACTGTTACCAGCTGCATGTAAAGAAAATAATCCTAACACATAGTGTGAGCAGTGTTTCCACTAACTCATTAAGTTAACCAAGATTATTATTTATTAGTGTGACGCATAAGACGTTTTGGTTACTTCGGTTGATCCCTCTTTGAAAGTTTCTCTTGAACCTGATCTCGTTCCTCCTTGACTCTTCCGTTGACTGCTATGAGGAAGTGATTACATCTATCTGGGTTTGTCGTGCGAGAATGGAAGTGTCTAAAGAATCTATGAGATTAAGTGAAACATTATGGGGTGATCTTTACAGAGTCCTTCTATAATTGCACAATGTATATAAGTTGTATATAATTTAAGATTAAATAGACCTTCGAATAAGTGATCCTACTCCAAAACCACAACCAAACAAGGAACAGGTAGTGAAGCGTAGATCACAAATTCTAAGTCTATAAAATCTCAATTATATAAAACCTTGGGAGTATACATTGTAAGATTATAGACCTATCCGCAAGGGTCTTTTAAGTTATCACATAAGTTATTTATATAGTGCCTAAAATACTCCTATAGTATTTTAATGTAATGTACGTGGTATGTTTTAAACTTGTTATTGTGTTATAGCATCATAAAATACTCCCATAGTATCTTATCTTTATGTTCTGATCTAGAATTCTCTTAAATAAAGTTTGGTAAGTTTTAAGACTGTTGCAACACCACATCACTCCCAAACACATGTCGGTCACATCTTGAATGAATATAGTTGATAAGGCTATATTGATCCTAGCTATGATTACATAACAGTCAAGGTTTGACTGTAGTGTTCAACCTTTAAATACTTCTGTTATGTTCTTGTTGTGATACTTATTCTAGTATGTATATATGTATAAGCACGTATGTATACTTTTATAAGGTATCATTATATATTTAAAATATATTCTTATCCAGAGCACTTCGGCTCCATTGTATTTATAGTTGAATATCTTTTATCGGTTGATATACTTAGTTCGCTATAAACAATGCACTGATACCAATCTGTCGCACCCCAAAACCGGAACGGCGGAAACGTTCTGGGGTGGAGGACGTCATTTTTAGTATCACAAGTCATGCATCATAGTAAGCATAGTAATAAACAACCATTTCATTAGAAAGAAAGTGTTTACAAAGTATGTGGTTCACATAATATAGAATACAAAGTAAATAACAAAACAAGACATGAAGCTATACTGCTCCATCTTCTGAATCCCAGCGCGTACCTGTCTACTGGTCTCCTGAGAATACAAGTTATTTTGAAAGTGTAGATCAACATTTAAGCTGGTGAGTTCATAAGATTTTAGTGATGTAAGTAAGTTGTAAGAAAGTTGTAGTAAGTTGTAAGTTCTGTTTAGAAAAATGCGCCTGTTCCTTCAGAAAATCCTATATTTCCTGCTCTGATGAAATATAAGTAAAAATGACTCTACAATCCTTCCTATGAGTACTAAATGGATACAAGTTATATAAAACTCGGAGTAAACAAACAATTGGTTGTGTGTGTCTGCCCTAAGCCCACAACCAAACAAGGAACAGGAAATGAGGCGGAAGGCACACATCCCATTGTTTGTTAGATCATCGTTGTATATAACTCTGGCGTATTCACTTGGTACTCACGGAGTTAACTGTAATAGTTCCTTTATATTTGACGAAAAGATTCTTTAAGAAAACCCTTATTTCTTTTAATAAAAATGGTAACTACAGTGGTTCCTTCTATAATCACTTAGTTTATACTAGCCATATATAATCTAATATCGAACAGATAATTAATTGTGTGAATATACCCTAAGCCCACAACCAAACAAGGAACAGGAATGAGGCGGAAAACACACATCCAACTACATATCAGATATTAATTATATATAACCTTGATGTATAAACTAAGGTATTGTAGAATTAATCACCTAAGGTCCTTTAAGTTATACTGGTTTAATAAAATGGATTAAACTCTTTACTGGTTTAGTTTCTAGCTTTGAATACCTAATGTTCTATTTGAAAAGTATGTTTTGTACTAGAAAACGGTGCATTGAATTAGTGTCCTAAGACCTGGCCCATACCTGGTACCCCTTATGATTACTTGGTGTATACGGAACATATATATAGCTAAGATCGGATAGATAGTAGGCTGGGTGAATCTGCTCTAAGCCCACAACCAAACAAGGAACATGAAATGAAGCGGAAAGCACACATCCTACTACCTGTCGGACCCGATTAATATATATCCCTTAATGTATACACTAAGGAATCATAAAGTTAGCATTTAGGCCCCCTTTCTACTGAATGTACTAGACTCGACTGTTCTGATTGTCGTTTGTAAAATGTAAGTTTTCCCTAGTTTATAACTATCTTGAATCGAAAATAGTTTGCATTAACTTTCAAGTGGAACTGTCAGAAAATGAAAGTAATGGGAAATTATAAGTACTCAGTTGTCTTTTGAATTGACATCCTGCAGTACTGATTACCTTAAAACATGTTTGTTTTATTAAGATCATAATGTGATGAATAGTCCCCATACTATACGCTCTCCCTGCAAGAGATTCTGGGAGCCAAACGCGACTTCAGCAAACCTGTTGCTGAGCCGTGAAGTAAGCTCACATTAAAGTTATATTATCATGTATACCCAATTTTACTATCACCTTTTGTTTAGAACAATGAGTTAGTGATTCATTGGTATAATTAGATCCTGTAGTTGTTCTTATGCTATAGCATCTTGGTATGTTCGTTCTGTTATAGTATCTTAGTATGTTCTCTTTGTTATAGTATATAGTATGTCTCTCTGAAGTATTGTATCTACCTCCATGTTTCTCTTTATAGTATGTTCTAGCATCTAGTATCAATTGAACCCCTAAACTATACCTACTATAGTTTACTAGTATGTTTACTTGAACTGTTACCGAAAAGACTCATTTTTCTACTAAGTTATGATTGTACTTTAAAAACGGAGTTTTGTTAAACTATAAAGTAACATAACTTTAAAAGAGTTTTTGAAATGTTTTGATAACTTATAAAAGACATAAGCAATCTTTCGAAAGATGTTTATAACAAACATTTACATAATTATCATTGTGTTCAACTTGTATCCCCCCCCTTAAAAACATTTAAAACAGTTAAAAGATTCATTATAGGGGTATGAACTCACCTTATGTGGGTGATTCAAGCGACCTAAATGACATATAATGGCATATATTGGCATGAATATAGTGTTTAGAAGCAACCACATGCAAGGAAACACCTTTAGGGACTAGGAAACACTTGGACCAAGTGTTAGAATCACATGTGATTCATCTAAGGGGAGTGTACGGCCACAATGAGGAGCGTGCGGTCATGGGTGTACGTCCATGGAGTGTGCGGCCGTACACTCATGGTAATAAGTGCACAAAAGTGTTTTCTAATGATAGGTAAGCTTGTGGGACAACTGCTCATCAAGTGTTGAAGCTAGAATTGCACTTTGAAGGCCCTTTAGGGGTGTTTTGAGGGGTCTACGGCCACACATGGGTGTACGACCGTACACTGCTTATGTTCTTGAGTTCTGGACGTTTTTAAGGTGTTAATCTAGTGTTCCTATCAAGTACTAAGCATAACGAAGGAGTATTTACGATCTGGAGGCTCAAAAGGTTCACAATCACCAAGAACAAGTGTGTTTTCTTGGTGTTCTTGGTGAAATGGATGAAGATTTGAAGATCTAGCCAAAAGCTGATTTCCATGGATGAAATCAAAGGGTGTTACTTGGTGAAGAAGGATAACAACAAATCAAAACGAAAGAAAGGCTTACATTCTTGAAGATCGGGTGAAAGGCTCGATGATAGTTGAGAGAGAAATCGATGTTCTTGGCTTGGAAACTGAAGAAATGGCTTGGAAATGGAAGGATATCACTCTTATGGAGGGGGTGTACGGCCAACATGGGTGTACAGCCGCACACACATGTGTGTACGGCCACACACTCATGTGTACGGCCGTACACTCCCTCAAATGGAGTGTAGGGCTTGATTTCAAGCCTAGGAACGTACGCGACCCAATCCTATACTCAACGCTTGAATGTAATGAGCTTTGAACCCTTAAACAGGCTCTAAACATGGCTAACTGATAGCAGAAACGAGTCTGACACTCGGTTAAGTTGAATGACTGAACTTACAAGGCAAAAAATTTCGGGTTGTCACAGAATCACACATCCTAAGTCCGTAGAATCTTAATTATATACCACCCTCGCGTATACACTTAGTAGTGATAGGCTAGTTGTATGGGTCCTTAGTCTCCATTATTGAACTTGAGTTGTTGTACGAGTGGTATTCCTGGGAGGTCTGCTGGGAATACTTTGGGAAGGTTATGGATTTCCAGATCATTCTTGGTGTTTTTCGATTCAAGCTTCTTGTCTACAGAGTCGGTTAGGAAGGCGTGGTACCCCTCTCATGGGTACTTCTGAGTTTTGAAGCGAGAGACGATACGGAGGTTTGTGTCGGGTTTGTAGTTATAGGTTGAAAAGATTTCGTTAGACGGTCAGGTAAGGCGAAGGGTCTTTTCGTAACACATAAAATTTGTATGGTGAGGACCAAGCCAATCCACGTCGAATGACGACGTCGGAACTTCTTATGGTAACAGGTGTTAAGTTGATTTGGAAGGAGTGATTGTTTAGAGCAATGGTGTATTCTATGTATATGTCTTTAGTGCTTTTTGTTTTATCCTTGTTATTACTACTGCGAATATTTGTACCACATTTAGCGAGTACAGGCAGTAACAGTGCTCCGATAATTAGTGATGAAATCTCGTAGTATGATCCCTACCAAGTCCCTCTATAATCACTTAGTGTATACAAATCGTATATAGTTAAGATTGAGAAGACAGTCGACTAAGTAACTCTGCCCTAAATCCACAATCAAACAAGAAACAGGAAATAAGGTGGAATCACTCATTCTAAGCCTGCAAAATCTTAACTATATATGACCCTAATGTTTACACTAAGCCATCATAGCTCACCTGTAAGGATCCTTAGTTTTTATATGAATGATGCGTTTTATTCGGATGAGGGAGCAATTTATGATTTTGATTTAATTGTCAAAAACTGTAGTGAAAATTCGATGCTTAATTATTGTTATTTGGAAACATACCAAAAATCCCCGTAGGGTTCCTCGTTGCTTCATCATGTCCTATTGTTAAACTCCTCCCGTTCCTCCGTCATTCCTCTCTGTTGGAAAATCTCTCTTAAAATGTCCCTTTTCACCGCATGTATGGCATACTGGACTTACTCCAACATTGGGGGTTGGATTGATGTGTTGTGTCGGAGTCCTACAAAAGCGAGCGGTGTGCCCCTTCTTGTTGCATTTGTTGCAATGCAACACTCGGCAGACTCCATAATGATGGTAGTTGCACTTGTTGCAGTAAGGGAGGTTACCAGCATATGGTGTTTTCGGTGTTGAGGTAGTAGGGTTAGTCGGGGTAGGGACTGCTACAGCTTGTTGCCTTTTGGTAGGCCCTTGAGTCGAACTGCCCCCTTTCTCGTTCCAGAACTTTCGTTTCATGTTCTTAGGTTTGTGGGTTGGGGTATCATTGTAGGTAGACACTCGTTGGTTTCCTTGGTTGTTACTACGGTTTGAATTCTCGACACTGTTTCCATTTTCGTTTGTGTTTTTAGTATTGAGATGCGCCATGACAGCTGTCACGGCAGCTGTTACGGCAGCTTGGAATGTAGCAGAGTCTATCTGTAGAATCGGTGTTGTGCCGGTATGCTGGTTATTTCCATGTGAAGACATGATTTTGTTGCATGATGTGAAACGAGTTCGTAAATAACTATGGTCGTTGCTAGTTGTACTCTATCTATTTATATATACATATAAATTTCTCGTTTTGTTGTACAATTGTCAATGTTTCGATCAACATCCCTATGATGTATTTATGGCAGTGAGTGAGAGTAGGCATTGTTCCAAAGTTAAGTTTAACAAAATAGAGTATAAATGTTGAAATCTTAAGTTGATCGGGTTTCATGGGTTTTGGAAGGGAGTATCTCTCTTGATTTTACTGTTACTAGTTGTGACGAAAGGTACGGTAAACTTAACACATAATGTGAGTAGTGTATTCACTAACTCACTAGGATATATTAGTTTATTAATATTAGTGTGACGCATAAGGTGCTCTCTAGTTTGCTCCTGATGGGGTAAGGTTCATTAATGATCTCTCCAGTGCCTTTTTCTTTGACCGATCTCTTCTCGGAATCCTCCCCGTGAACCCTCTTTTGGTTCTTCCTTAGTTCATTGATTGGCTGTTGCGGTGGAGTTGCGATGTTTAAATATACCGTTTGTGCGAGAATAAGAGTGCATAAAGAATCTATGAGATTAATAAAACATTTCTATTAAAAATATTTTTATGGGGGTGATCCTTACCGGGTCCTTCTATAATCACGTAGTGCATACTAGTTATATATAACTAAGATCGAATAAACCTTCGAATAAGTGATCCTACTCTAAGACCACAACCAAACAAGGAACAGGAAGTAGAGCGAAAATCACAAAGTCTAAGTCTATAAAATCTTAATTATATATAACCTTAGCGTATACACTCAGCAATTATAGACCTACCAGTAAGGGTCCTTTATTTTTCACATAAGTTATTTATAGTACTTAAAATACTTCTATAGTATTTTAATTGTATGTTTGATTCTAGAGCTTCTTGATATACAAAGTTGCTAAGTTTTTAGACTTGTTGTTATTGTATAGTATCATAAAATACTCCTATAGTATTTTAAACTTTATGTTTGGTTCTAGTGTTCCTTTGTATTTAGAATTGGTAAGTTTTAGACTTGTTGCAACACCACTATCACTCCCAAACACATGTTGGTTGTATCTCAAATAAATATAGTTGATCAGACTATATTTATCCCAGATATGATTACATAATTGTCTAGGTTTGACTGTAGTGTCCAACATCTAAATACTTTTGTTTTGTTCTTCTTGTGATACTGTTCTAGTATGTATGTATGTATGTATGTATGTATGTATACTTTTATAAAAATATTGTTATATTTTAAAAGTATAACTCTTGGTCATAATGTTTTAGTCCCATTGTATTTATAGTTGTATATCCTTTATGGGTTGATATACT
The DNA here is from genome assembly GCF_052849685.1 of Lactuca virosa. Classification (NCBI taxonomy): domain Eukaryota; kingdom Viridiplantae; phylum Streptophyta; class Magnoliopsida; order Asterales; family Asteraceae; genus Lactuca; species Lactuca virosa. Next base: position 89,021,612 of record NC_136429.1, read on the forward strand.
TAGTTCACTATAAACAATACTCTGATACCAATCTGTCACACCCCCAAACCGAAACGGCGGAAACGTTCGGGGGTGGATGACGTCATGTACAGTATCACAACAAATGTATATTATAGTAATCAAAGTAACAACAACCATTGTATTGATAATATAGTGTTTACATTGTGTTCAAAACATTGTTTGTTTAACATTAAAACTATAACATAAGATAAGACATGATGCTACTATGCTCCTTCTTCTCGAACCCTGTGTGTGTACCTGTCTACTAGTTTCCTAAGAATACAAGTGATTTTGAAAGTGTATCAACATTTAAGTTGGTGAGTTCATAAGTATTTTGTTTGAAAAGATATGTTCTTTGTTATTGAAAACGTTAATGTGTTCTTCCAGAAAATCTAATATTTTCTTAGTAAATAAGTTATAGTCTTAGTACTTTAAGACTAAAAAGTATAAGTTTCTTATGCTTAAATTTTATAATGCGAAGTTCTAATTTATGTAGTTGGTATGACCCGTACTGTTACCTCCTATGATTGCTTAGTGTATACAAATTATATATAATTAAGATCGAACAGACAGTCGATTGGGTGATTCTGCCCTAAGTCCACAACCAAACAAGGAACAGGAGGTAAGGCGGAAATCACACATTCCACTGCCTATCGGATCTTTATTGTATACAATCATAACATATTCATTAGTAATCATAGACATTAGCAATAAGGGACCTCGATATATGTTTTTCTAAACTTCTATTTGTACTGTATTAGTAAGTAGTATGATGTATTGCTTTTTGTGTAACTGTGTGTAATTCTAGAAATCCCGTATCTTCCTTCTATAATTCCTTAGTGTACACAAGTTATATAAAATCAAGATTCAATAGGCCGTCAAATGTAATGGATCTGCCCTAAGCCCACAGCCAAACAAGGAACAGGAAGTAAGGCGGACCCAAAAATTCTAAGTCGACCGGGTCTTCATTTTATATAACTCTAGCATATACAATAAGCACTTATAGACCTAAATATGATTCACTGTTGTCCTAAAACCGATGTGTATGAAATATTGTACTTGCAAATAATGTGATATAGTTTTATTATTTTAATAAAACCATTGAAAGTATGTTTGCCCTGTAATCCAATTGTAAAGTTAATGTTCAAATAAAATAATCTGAAAATATATTACTCCGTAAATATGTCTTTGTTTTCTCCTTGTGAGTTCTTATAACCATACTATGACCTAAGATGGCCTGATCGCGATGTTCTTCAGGCGTCGGAATGTTAACGAAATTTGTCACCCCAGGCCTGTCGACGTAACTGTAGCTAACAATTAAGGTGCGGGATTGTCAGTCCCGTATAGATCTATACACAAATATCTCGCTCTCTTTACAAGAGACTCTGGTTATAAGTCAGGGCTTTCGTTGGCACTCAGATAAGTATTTGAAGGCATCTCACAAATTGCTTCAACGTGTTTACGAGTAATAACTGAAAACCCTTTTAGTACATATGTTTTGTTTCCGTATTGTCATCTGAACTTTGAAAAATAGTACGTATGTTCCATAAACTATACCTATTATAGATTATATGTTTGTTTCCGTATTGTAACCTGAACTTAGTAAAATAGTACGTATGTTCCATAAACTATACATATTATAGTTTATATGTTTGTTTCCGTATTGTAACCTGAACTTAGTAAAATAGTACGTATGTTCCATAAACTATAATAGACTATACCTATTATAGTTTATATGTTTGTTTCTGTATTGTAACCTGAACTTAGTAAAATAGTACGTATGTTTTTTAATGTTTTTAAATTTAATAGTAACGATGTTTTTCCTATTTAATAAATTTTACGTTTAAATGCATATTAACAGTAAGAAAACATAATAAGCAATTTATATTTTTAAATACAAGACTTCTTGTAATTTACTTGTATCCCCCCCCCCCCCATCTAAAACAATTTATACACGATATCGTATTTAAATTAATAATAATAATTTAAATAATAATTTAACTAATAATTTAAAGTGTTAGACAACACTAAATTATGTAAGAAATACTTACCAAAATTATTAGGATTTATTTGGAGTTGTTCTTGGTGTTCTTGAATGAAATATAAATATTTGAAGATGTGCTTGGTGTTTTTGAGGAAAGACTTGAAGATATGAAGGAACTTATGAAGATTTGAAGGTGGGATGATGATTTCGGTTGAAGATTTGAAGATTGGATGAAGATCTGGGCAATATCCTATGAAGATATGAAGGTTTTTGGATGATACTCGAGAGCAAATTTGACATGTTTACGGTTTGGAAATTGAGAAATAAATTGAGTTCACGGTTGAACACACACACACACACACACACACACATATATATATATATATATATATATATATATATATATATATATATATATATATATATATATATATATATATATATATATATATATAGCAGATTGTTTTCGGCCTTAATGGGCCAGGGCCTTTGTGTTTTCGGTTCTTTAATGGGCTTGTGGATGTGATTTCGGTCTCACAAAAGATGATTTCGGTCTTCCTTAAACCGAAAACACCTTTTGAACTTGATATATAACCAAAAACTACTTTTGGATTAATTCCTTGGACCGAAAACTATTTGTTCTAGAATCCTATGACCGAAAACCCTTATATAGAGTATTACTTTATGGTTTAAACCTTAGGCATTTGACTTATGTTGACTTATATTAGCTTAAACCAACATGGGTTTCAATCCATACTTAGTTACTAGCTTATAAACATGCCCCTAAGGCTATAGGTGATACAATGCAACAAGGATTGTAATGTGGTTTTACTTATACTTGGTTAGGGTTTAGACTTTGTTGGGTCTAAAATTTCCCAATTGTGACATACGTAAGGCAAAAATGTCACGTGAGCTACGCGTGTTTGTGACCCAAAACATTTATCACATTTTCATTAAAAATATTTCATCTTTGCAAAACATATTTCAAATAGACATTTTCTATAATTTGTTCCATATCAAAACGTTTCATTAATCATAACATAATTGAAAAGACATTACTTTTCGCATTTCATTCCTTCTTTCATTAAGGGCTAATTCTAGTGTTAAATGTTTGCCATTTTTATACTTTGGGTCTACATCCAATAAAGGAATCACTCCCAAGTCTAGACCAAGGTGGAAAGAACAAATCAATCCATCAAGGCATCATTTCCATTAGGATATCTATCTCGCGAAGGGGAGCACCACTCCGATAGATTCCTCTAGTGCATCTTATAAGGTATCATGGCCTGGGCAGTTTTCATTTCATTACTTTCCAATTCTTTTCATTACTTTCCATTTCTTTTTATTACTTTACATTGATTGTCATTACTTTCCATGTTTTACATATTTCATATATTCGTATTGAAATACTCATTTAAAACATGTTATCAAAACATTATTTCTTCCAAAACGTTCTTTGCTTTCAAAAACATTCTTGCCTTCAAGGCATTCTTTCAAGATATCATTTCCAAAAACATTTGACACTTTCATTCAAAACATTTCATATATCAAACAATAGTGTTTCATTATCATAAATCATTTTGTCATGTACCCCTAAGTGGGAAAATGCCAACACGTACTCACCTCAATCAGAAGAAGGCTAGCTAGTCCTCTTCGACTTCCTTTCCTTAGAGCAACACTCTAAAATACCACCTTATAAACAATGGTTTCGATCACTCATTGTTCCAATGCATCAATACTTGTTTGGTTTGAATCCTAGTTGTAAAGGAGGTATGAAATCGCCACTTTTGGGAGATCTCGGGCTCAAATTTTCGTTCATATGGATGTATAAGTGAAGACTCCTCTTATTTCCCTCAATTTTACACATTTGATCCCTCTAGTTTGCCCATTTTTGGCCAAAATTCACCAAACCTCAATATTTGTGATTTGAACTTATGTTTTGACATAAGAAGTCCTACCACATACATTATATAACTTTTTTAGTCCATCTCATTAATTAAGTCAACCCTTTGGTCAACTCACTTTGCCAACTTGACAATTTTGGCCTTTTAACTTTTAAAATATTATTATTTCCACTTCTAACTTTCTAAACTTCATATCAACTTATGTTATGATTATTCTTTAATGATTTATTTAAATAAATCACCCTCTATTTATTCTACTTCATTAATTTAAGAACCTAGTCTTCAATTTTAGGATGTTACAAGCTACTTCAGTTAACATTTAACAAAACGCTACTAGTTACTAGGGGTGTGCAAAAATAACGAAACCAAACCAAAAACCGAAAAAAAAAACCGAAAAAGCGAAACCAAAAAAACGAAACCATTTGAAAAACCGATTGTTTGGTTTTTGATTTTAGAAAAACAAATTTTTAGGTTCGGTTTGGTTTCTCTATATCTAGAATGTAACGCCCGTAGATCAGGGCTAGTCAATTTAGAGACGATAAACATCAAAAATGACTTTTTGATGGAAGATTATTTAGAAGGATTAATCTTAACTAAGTTATAGTATATGTTACAAGGATTCTGTACATATAAAGAACGCCGAAATCCGAGTTATAACGAAGAAGTTATGACCTGTCGAAGTTTCGCGACAGAACCGGCACGACACAGCGCGACGTAAATAGTGAATTTACGTTAGAGCAATATTTGGCCTTAGCGATCTAAATGAAAGTCGTAGAATACGTTAAACCGAGAGCGTGCATAAAAAGAACGTCTAAATCTGACTTCGTATGAGGAAGTTATGATTTTTCGAAGTTTCAGTATTAGCAGTATGCAGCCCGAAGTTCGAATATGAGATCGAGTGATTTCTAGCCGAAAAGATCTAAACAAGAATCGAAGATCTCATCGATAGTAGTCCAACGGTAAAAAGACAGACGAAAACGGACGTCAGACGAAAAAGTTATGGATTTCTAACGGAGTTTTCCTGTCCCGGCCTACTAAAAATAATATAATAAAAATATAATAAAAATAAAGTCAAAATTAGCCGACGAAGTCTAAACGAGAGTTGTAGAGCATAATCTCACCTACGCGTGGATATAAAGAACGTCAAAAACGATGTTCGTATGCGAAAGTTATGAATTTCTGAATTTCGGGGCGTGAAACCCCAAAACTGTCAGAGTTCACGACGTGAATACAGTGTTCACGACGTGAACTCAGTATTTATGACTTCTGGATCCTGACAGACGCAAGTTGCGATGACGCACCTGATGACTATTGAACTCACGACGTGAATATTTGAGATTCACGACGTGAATCCAGAAAAATGGCCCTATAAATAGAATTCAAGGGGTAGCCGAGTTTGGTTGCTCAAGCTCTTCTCTCCCACTCCTGATACGCTCTCTAAGCCCTATTTTAACCCCCCGAAGCCCCGGTATCATCCCGAGACACGAAGCAAGTCCCGAAGCCCGAAGATCCCGAGAAGAAAAGAGTTTCCGAGCCGAAGCTCTGCCTGCGAGAAGCCCGGTTTGTGAAGATCTTCCAGTTTCACCGAAGAAGTACTACTCTTAGAGCCATAGTGCTGTCCGATCATCTTCTGATCAAGTGAGTGTATAGTCCCTTTTATAAACACGATTTTAATACAAGTATTGTTTGAATGTATTAAGTATACGTTTGGTGTGAGTGTGTAGTTACTTTCTTCTAACACATAAATACGAAGTATTTGCTATGAAATACGTGCTATGTGTTTATATATTATTTGTCTATTTGAAATGGGCATGGAATTGATGTTTTATACAGGTATTAAATGATTTAAACTGTGTAAGTATTTATATCTACGAAAATGTTGGGTAGAACATGGGTAGATGGGATAGTTGGTGACTATGGAGTTAGCGCCTATTGTATAAACCTTGGCGACGATGTGACTTTGTGCCTATTTGATGAACCTTGGCGACTATGGAGTTAGCACTTGTTGAGTAAACCTTGGCGACTATGGAGTTAGCGCTTGTTAAGTGAACCTTGGTGACTATGGAGTTAGCACCTGATAGCTATGGATTTAGTACCTAATAGATAAACTTTGGCAGCAATGGACTTCGTGCCAATTCCTTAGGTCAATCCTTAGGAACGAATGAATAAAGGATAGTTGATTCTTAGGGTAAAACCTTAAGAAATAAAGAAGATAACGGGGATGAGTAATTGGGTTGATTGTTTGATGATTAAATATAATAATTATATTATTGTGGGTTGAAAACCCTATATGCTCACCAGGCTCCCAAGCCTGACCCACTCAGTTTTCTTTGCATTACAGGTAATGGGACAAGAGTATAAGTTGGTGGACTTGACGAGAGATTTTGGATTATAGATCAGTAGTTATAAATAACTGTTGTAAGGTCTATTTTATACTGTTTATGCTTTTGGTCTGTATCGGAACATGACATCCCGAGATTTTGTTATTTAATGAAAATACATTTCTTTAAAGAAATGCTTTGATAAATTCTTATCACATTTTGTTTTGGGAACAAATTCCGCAACTGTTTTCTGTAAACGATTACTCTGATTTTAAAACAAAGCATAAACAAATTGGTCTTTTCTGGCCGTGAAAATGGGGATGTCACATAGAAACCAAAAAACTTGAACCGAACCGAAATACACAAAATGATGTCGTTTTATATATAAATATCACATCATTAATAAAGTAATCCATAAATTAATAAAAAATTAATACTATATGGTGTAGGTGAAACACCTATATGATAGGAGATAGGAGATGTTAGAGGGTTAAAAGTCTAAAAAGATTCAAATCGTATACATCTCATATCAATTATAAGATTCAAATGTAAATATTTTTTGATACTATAAAATAAAAGAAAATAGTTAACTCAACCATCTCATTATGATTATTTATAAATGAGAATGCATATAAAAATTAGGCACCATTTTTTAGAGAAATCTCTAGAAAAGTCCTAAAATTTTACCATAATTTACGAAAAAGTCCCAAACTAAATTTTGTTTACGAAAAAGCATGAATTCCCGGTAAAAATGGCGACCCGACCCATTTTTTCCGGTTTACCGGTTTTATTACTTACATGTTTCACTAAAGTCTCATTATTTTACCCTAATTTGCGAATAAGTCCCAAAATAAAATTTACTGATGATTTGGCCCTTTTATCTATGTAACATACATTTTACCGGTTTCATTGCTGACCCGGACGCCTAGTCATTAAATGAGATGATGAGATGGATATGTTGAGTTATATAATGTTATGTTTAGCATAAAACTTGGTATCCTGATGTATTGTATATCTTTTTGGAACATAAAATGCATCCAACGAATACTACAATAATTACATAAACTAACAACAACTGCGCTATTTTTTACCTTTATAAGAAATATCAAATTGTCTATCTAATCTTATGTAACCCAATATATCCATCTCATCAGACATCAACTCATTTTCTGCCCTTTTTTCTTGGAAACACACATTTTATTCGTTTCATTGCTGACGTAGATACATAGTCATAAATGAGCCGATGAGATGAGTATCAAATTTTATAGTAAATGTGGCATTATATAACCCATCGTATTCATCTTATCAGCTAATTTAATGACTAGGTGTCTAAGTCAGCAATGAAACCGATAAAATGTATGTTACATGAAGAAAAGGGCCAAATCATCAGTAAATTTTATTTTGGGACTTATTCGCAAATTAGGGTAAAATAATGGGACTTTAGTGAAACATGTAAGTAATAAAACTGGTAAACCGGAAAAAAGAGATCAAATCGCCATTTCTACCGGTAATTCATGTTTTTTCGTAAACAAATTTTAGTTTGAGATTTTTTCGTAAATTAGGGTAAATTTTAGGACTTTTATGGAGATTTCTCTTTTTTTTTATACAAATTCTTGTAGAATACATATTCTGATTGAATGAACATTTTGAGGAATAACAGATTTTTGAACCATGAGTTGAATAATAACAACATTATAATCATCTATTATTAACATTATTGAAGAATCTAAGGTCCAAAAATAAATAAAAAAATAAATTTTACTGTCGCATTCTATAAAAATACAATGTCATTTTTTGAATTTGTGTCACGTTCTATAAGAATAGAATGCTTTATAGTAAGTCATTCTTGAAAAAATATTTATTCTATAGGAATACAATGTTATTCATGAAATAATCTTCATTCTCATTCTTGTTTCATGTTGTTATATTTTGATATGTTGGTGTGGTGAATCTCAAATGTCATGAAATTGTCTCTTAATTTTCACACACCATTGTCGTTCCAATCAACCTTGCTACATTCTGAGTGGTCCTGAAACAAAACACATACAAATAATGGAAGTTCAATAATATAAATACATACAAATCTCAACAAATAAGATGTACAAATATTGGACCTTCTCTGAACATATTGACATAAGTAAGAACAAAAAAAGTCATTTCTTGTTATAGTACTTGTGGTAACATCAAGATTTCTGCAATAAAACTTTTTCCAGCACTATGAAATAACATAAATTATCAAAAAAGTAAAGAACACAAAAAAAAAAACCTGAATATTAGCATTAATTATCAAAAGATAAAACAAAAACATATAAGAAGTTGCTTCATCATATTTGTTTAAATAAATGAGTAAATGACATTCAAAAATTGTATTTCAAACATATGTAAAATTTTATTTAATAATTCCACCGGAACTTTTATATCCCATATAACCACATTCACGAGCTTTATGTTATCTCTATAATAGCATAATGAATCAATCAACCACTAAAAGTGATTGAAACAATCAAACAATAAACAATTGAAAACAATAAAACTATTAAGCAACTAGTTTTGAGACCCGTATGTTATACGGGTTTAGTAAAACAAAAAATCTCTCCGTCCCAATATTATTGTCTACAGATAAAAAACACACAGATTAAGAAAAACATTTATTTAAATTTGAAATTTTAGATTTGAAATTTAAAATTTAAAATTTGAATTTAAAAGGAAACATATTACATACAATATATAAGTATTAATATTGTAATTTATTAACTATTATTAATTAAGGCAATTATTAATTGATGTGTAAATTTGATTTGTTAATTAAGAAAAGATAAAAAATGATAAAATGACAAATGGAAAAACATTTATTCAAAAATACCAAAAAATAACATGTGTCCAAGTTAATATAACAGTGACAAGTGGCAAAAAAAACCTTCATTTATTAGAGATGATTTATGATCAAAAGAATTACCCAATATGTGAAAAGTTAAAAAAATAAAATAAAATTGAATTCTATAAAGAAAAATAATAACAGTAGGAATCCAGGCATGATTTAAAAACGAAACAAAACTAAGAAATTTATTACCTTTTGAGGTTGGCGTGGCTATGAAAAATACCATTGAATTGTTCTAACCCTCAAAGATGTTTTGATTTTGGTTAACAACAATAGCCGACAATGACCTCAAATATATAAAATAAAACAAATCATTCCAATAGCCATCGGTTAAATCAGGTTTGTAAAGAAATTAGTATCTTTTCACTGATAACTTTAGTGATGGTGATTATGATTAGGGGTGTTCATGGTTCGGTTTTTTTCGGTTTTTAGGTCAAACCGAAACCAAACCGTTAGTAACGGTTTTTGTCATGCGAAAACCGAAACCGAACCGTTGAAAATTAAAACCGAACCAAACCAAAGTGTTACTAACGGTTTGGTTTCGGTTTGGTTTCACGGTTTGGGTTTTTCAGACTCATTTTAGTCGAGCACATTATACTAATTTAGAAAAAAAAAAAAAAAAAAAACTACCCTATTAAAAGAGTAATTTCTTAATTTATTTCTAGTCTTGGGTGGGTCATTTCATATTTGTTGCAAATCTGAAGTCGTTTTTAGCCTACATAAGTGGCACAAGTGAGTGAATATGCTAAACATGCTAAATTGACAAGAATACATACATACATATTCAAATAAAAAACAAACTGAAAGAGGGGAAGGATCTCCAATCTCCATACCCACCCAACTACCTTAACTGAATCATATCAGATCAAATTTTAGTCTAAAAAATTAGAAAAATATATTACAAAACATAATTGCTAACAGTTTTGAAGTTAATAAAATAATTCTTCCAAGTGTAGATTCGTATTCATTACAAGCAGGTAGCGTAAAAGTAGAAGATTTGATATGTTTCTTCTTAGTTCTAAGACTACTTTTGTCGATGAATGTGGAAGCAAATGACACTTTTATCAAGCTCAACAAGGAGTGATTTAAACATGACCAAATGCACACTACAGATTCCTTATATTAATTATGGATTCAAAATAAGCTAATATTGGTCTGGTTAATTAAATGTTGTGGGTTTTAAATTTTATTATTTATATATAAAAATTAATATATAATACAACAAAATACAATTACATATAAAAAATTTAAATTATATATATATATATATATATATATATATATATATAAACTTTACGGTCCGGTCCGGTTTTTATACGGTTTGAAATCTTAAAAACCACACGCCAAACCATTAATTACGGTTTGAAAAGTTCGAAACCGTAAGCCAAACTGTGAAGAAAAATATAAACCGTAAAACCAAACCGATGACCGGTTTGGCCGGTTTTACGGTTTCAAACCGAACCGCGATCACCCCTAATTATGATGACATGTGCGAAATATGAAAGATCTAGTGAATCATAATACAAATCATGAACACATGGAGCAAATAAATCGTTTCAAGCTCTTATTAGTTTGATTAGAAAGAGTATGTATTCTTGTCAATTTAGCATGATTAGAAAGAGTATGTATTCTTGTCAATTTAGCATGTTTAGCATATTAAGCATAGACTATATTGAATATATTCTATTTTTACGAACAAAAGAATATTAAAATATTTCATTAAAAAATTTTGGTCTCACGGTCTCACAAAATTATGTTTGACTCAAATGAACTATAATATATATATATATATATATATATATATATATATATATATATATATATATATATATATATATATATATATATAATTGACCCGATTTAAAGAACTTCGCTGTATGTATATCCCTGATTATATTTCATATAAAGGCATTGTTTGGATTTCATCTGCAATTAATTTATAAGAACTATTAGATGCATGAGCAATTACCTATAGGTTTTTGCCACCATTACATAGATAACAACATCAAAATAACTTTGTGAGACGTAAACTTAGGAGATGAGAGACACAAAGTTCTGAATGGTCTAAGGGCCTACTTTTCGACCCTTTAACAATCAAAATCCACAACTCATTAATATATAGCCAGCGAACAATCAAGGAAGTTCAGTCCTCCTAAACAAGACATTAATAAATTGAGTCTATATCATTTTCTCTCTTGTCTAAGCTCACTTTGATCAATGAAACTCTCGACGCCTGACATTAGACTTTACTGTTTAATGGGGAGAAGTTTGTTCCATCTAACTTTCCCAACAATATTGATTGAGCAATAAATCATCAATGATCCATCTTCCATATCAAAACAATTGAAAGGGATTTAGATGCATGAGAGACCATTAAAGACAACATATTCCCTACCACTATGTAAAACACGATGTCTCCAGGACAACCACATAACTAGAGAGAGTGTAAGATTCATGATTTAATCATGATTCATCTCAAGGGAAAACAATATATAAGAAATTTAAGATCAAGATGAGTGTCTATATACAGTCCAAGAGTCTAATTAACCAAACCGACCGAGCGCTATCTTCCATGCAAGCAATCCAACATACTTTTTCTAGCATCTTTAATAATTAGAGCCACCAAGAAGAACTTGTTTCTAAGGGTAAAAGGAATGGTTGAAGATTCTTATGCATAACCCTTCCACTAGATTTTCACCAAGGTTAAAAAGTGGTGTTCAATATATTCTCACCAATAGGAAGAGAGATAGAGGGCGGAAGAAGAGTGAGATAGAGAGGGAGGTATGCCAGATCACCTAACGTATCAAAAATTGGAGCACTCCGCATAACCTAATATAATATAATGCTAATAATAGATGCTAACATCTTGAGTAATATGTGGTCCGTGTATGTGATAATATTTTCTCATTTAAAAATGACTTGACAACAATTTCACATCACATTTTCATATTTTGTGCATATTTATAATTTGAACTGCATATCAAAGATATAATCTCATAAATTTATTTAGAATGAATGATTTCATAAATTTTTAGATGAATATGTTCTTGTTTTATTGAGCATTTTGTTCTATATCACATGTATTACTGAAATATATAAAATAGTAATAAAATCCTAACAATAGTTTTAGAAGTAAATTTATATTAAAATGATAAAAAAAAGAAATTGAGAAAAAACTCAAACTTATATGGATATAACTAATACACGTTAATTTTTTTAAAACCAAATAAAATATATTGGACTAAAATTGTGTCCAATATACAGTAGTAATTTACAGTATATATCTTTATTTATTTACTTTTCATTATAAGCTATAGCTAGTATATCTCCCATAGAAACGGCTCCTCAGATCCAAGCCGAAAGGCGCTATCAACACCGGCCACTACCTGCCACGATGAAGCATTAAAAAAACCGTCGCTCAGGTCGGTGTTGTGGAGGGAAAGATCTGGCAAGTCAAAGAATGTATCATCGTCGGAAGCCATTATTTCTTGGCTTTCTGTCTCTGCTCCATCTTGGGTGTTTTCCGATGATGATAAGGTTGTTGATGACTGAGAGTGAGAAAGTATGGGTTGGCTATCTGGTTCGTCGGCTCGATCTCCATCTCCGCCGCATGTCATGGCGGCAGCCTTTGCGGCAGCTTCCCTGATGTCTTTGGGTGATCTGGTGGCAGGCTGTGGAAGTAGATGTGCTAATTGAGGGAAATTAAGGTAGGCCGAGGTGCCTTTTATGGCTATAGCAGCTACGTCATGTGCTCGAGCTGCCATTTCTGCCGTCCAGAATGTTCCAAGCCATATTCTTGATTTCTTCCGTGGCTCACGTATTTCAGACACCCATTTTCCCCAACTCCTCTTTCTTACACCTCGATAGGTGTGGTGCTCTTCACCATCCTCACCACCACCACAACTAGCGTCACCACCAGTTTTACTTAGTTTTTTTTCCTCATTGCCATTGTTTCCCTTTCGAGCTCTTATTGAGCCTCTATGTGACTTGCACTCCTTTGAACGACATGTAATAGTTCTTGTGGCAGAAGTGGTGAAGGTGGAGGTGGTGGTAGACATGGAAGATGAGAATTGGTTGACTTGACTTGCATTCTCCATACTCGATCGTTTGATCTTCTTTTGTGATAAAAGAGGTATGTAACTATTGGTCAATATAATGTGCACTCAAATGGTATATAAAAATGGAAGGAAGGATGTAGAGGGTTGGTGGGGGTGGGGATGGGGAATGGGGGTAGTTTGATTCCTGCATATAGTGGTATAATTAGTTTAAATAAAAGTACAAAAAAGAAAATTACTTATGGGACTTTAAAATAATTTAAAGATCTCATTAGTTCGACTCATATTATTTAAAGGAAACTAAAAAATCTTTTACATATAACTCTTTTATTCTTATTATAAAAATTAATACAGTTGATTCTCTTTCCATATAATTTTACTGCCAAATTAAAAGTTTAATATAAATTCTAATGTAGAAGTTGTAATACATTTGAGTTTCAGAGACCAAAATTGTTTATTTTAAGTAATAAATATTTTGAAACTTTGATTAGAATAGATTTATTGATTTTATTCTGTTTATGTATTATTTTTTTTTATTAAACCTTGGTTTTTGTCTTATATATTCATGTTAATAATTATAATGCCCACCACCACCTACATAGATGGCAATCGACCATTCACTTTTCATGTGGTTTATGAATCTTTTCATCTTTAACAATATCATTAGTAGTGGTAGGTCCGAAATTATTTATGATTGTGTTTGTAGATCTTTAAAATATTTAAATCACAAGGCCATGGACTTTATATATAAGGTTGAGTTTGTTACTTATATTTGATGAGAATGTATGAAGAGATTTTGTAGGCCGATTACTCCTGAGTTTATTTTTTTATTTTTATTTTTACTTATGTTGTTGTTATTGTGGGACTAGCCCGGCTTGATAGAGGCTTTATCTCTTATATTGAATATCTCAATTTCTAATCTTGACATGAACAATTTTGTAATACAAACTTTTAACATTTTTTTTTTATTTTTTTTACCGATTTTTTCTTGTCTAGAAAAACAAAACATGTTGAAATTGATATCTTTTAATCTTTATAAATGAGCACCAATATAAATATATTTCTATATAAATTCTGACATTTAATATTATATTTATATTAGAGCTAGTTGTATATACAACTAAATTTCCAAATGTACTTGCTGATCACACTAATGTAACCAACTAAAAGAACTAATACATCAGTTAGGTGTTATTCATATTGAAATATACAACTAATACATTGTGATTGATTATTTCAAACAACTTATGTTTAATTATAAAAATGTTTATTAGTTTTTCAAATATCAAAGCGAAGTTTAAAAATGTTTGCATTAGCTTACCCGGTATCAAAACGTAATAAATTGATAACTTATTTTAAGTGTTTTACAGTTTTTATTTATCGAATTATAGATGTAAAATAACCATAAGGGCCGGATATATATATATATATATATATATATATATATATATATATATATATATATATATATATATATATATATATCATGGTTGCAGAAATCGGGATTAATCGGCGATTAATCGCTTGGCGTTCTCCAACCGTCGAGGATTATGGCATTAATCGGAAATTTATGATTAATCGGGTTTGGCGGGAATAATCGTCCTTGGTGGGATTAATCGGTCAACAAAAGTCAACAAAAGTCAAAAAAGTCGAAAAAATGTCAAAAAAAAAATTAAAAAATTTTAAATAAAATTTCAAAAAACCAACTTTTTTTTACTCCAAAATTTTCAAATTTTCAAAATTTCGAATATTATACCAAAATGTTCATATTTTCGTATTTTCGTATTTCCAAATTTCCAAATTACAATTTTTCTTATTTTCTAATTTTGAAGTACTTGTTTTTCTTAAGATATATTAAAATCTAATTAATTTTAATATTTTATTAATAATCTATGGTCCCCGATTAATCTCCAATTAATCCCCGCCAAGATCGATTAATCCCTTAACACCAGTCGACCGTCGAGCTATCGTCGAACGATTTTTACAACCTTGACATATATATATATATATATATATATATATATATATATATATATATATATATATATATATATCAAGATCAAATAAAAAGAAAATTTTTGGAAGAAAGGTAAGAAATTTTTTATATACATATTTTTTTAGCAAACAAACGAAATGAATCATTAGATGATTCAAAAGTAAAATGATTCACAAGAAAAAATTCCCCCAAAAAAACATGCACTGATTCATTTTTAATTAATAAAGAAAAAATTCATTTTTTATAACAATTTTAGTGAATATCAACAAAATCATCATAAAAATGAATCATCGAAATATATATTTTTTTGGAACTTTTTTTGTAAATCATTTTATTTTTTATTAATCTAGTGATTCATTTGTTTTGTTCGCCAAAAAAATATGTCAAAATTTTTTTTTTTACCGGATCTCTCTCTCTCTCTCTCTCTCTCTCTATATATATATATATATATATATATATATATATATATATATATACTATGTTATAACCCGTGGAAAGCACGGTAGTTATGTTCAAAGTTTTTATTATATAGACAAAAATAAGATTAAATGTCAACATAATAAAAAGCAATGTATTTCAGATTGTAAGTAAAGCCGGATGAATTTGACAAAGAAAAAAGAAAATCTTTTAAATTACATTTTGAAACACTTCTTTGTATATATCATTTGACGTTTTATTGGTTAAATTACAAATTTTATCTAAAATCAATAACTTCAATCATAATATGCTCATTTTTTCTGGATAAAGAAACATATAGCTGACCGTGTGAGAAAATTAGTTCTTGTAAAAAAAAATCAACCTTCGACATCGATTGACATTGACTTTTATTTATGGTCATAGCAAAACAAACAGCCAACGAAAATTGTCTCATTTTCAATTTGAATGTAATTTTGATGTCCAAAGGTGTTAAAGACAATTTATAAAAGGAACATGTACTATATAAAAGTGTATAGATAAATATATGATAAAGTCATTGTTATTGTATATTATTACTAAGCACTTTCTATGTATAATTTTTTTTAAAAATTAAACGTTAATGATGAAACATTAATTTTGTAAACTAAATTTTAACAATAATAATTTATTGTGTTAAAAAAGTTGTAAATGTATTTGTGATTGAATGTAAACTAATATAATTTTTGATAATTATTTAAAGATAAAAAGTAATTACATGGGTAAAAAGTTATTGGAAAAAAAAATTACATTGACTTATGCTGGTACACTAACAAAGTATAAGGACCAAATTCAAACTTTAAATATGAAGCATGAAATTGGATTAGAGGAGGTATAAGAATTTTTAAATCAAAGATGGTTTACCAGAAAAAAAAAACGGAAAACTTGAAAATTCCTTATAAATACTTCTTAGTTTTTCGATAAATTTATGTTATTATGATATGATGCTTTTTAAAATTTTGAATGAAAGATTTTTAAAATTAACAAAAAAAAATGGAAACTTGAATTTTGAATTTTGAATTACTCATAAATACTTTTCGGAAAATAAGGAAATACCTAAAAAATCGAAAATTAAGAATTTCTTAAAAATTGTCACGTGTCAATTAGCTACTTAGAAATGGGACATGTGGCATTTAAAAGTTTTGTTTATTAGAGGAGGTATATATATATATATATATATATATATATATATATATATATATATATATATATATATATATATATTTATATATATATAGAGTCAAGATCAAATAAGAAGGAAATTTTTGGTAGGAAGGTAAGAAGTTTTCTTTCTACATATTTTTTTCGCGAACAAACAAAATGAATCATTAGATGATTCATTTGTAAGATGATTCACAAGAAAAATTCTCAAAAAAAACATCTCGATGATTCATTTATACAATGATTTTGTTGTTATTCACTAAAAATGTCATAAAAGTGAATTTTTTCTTAATTTACTTAAAAATAAATCATAAAGATGTTTTTTTGAGAATTTTTTCTTGTGAATCATCTTACAAATGAATCATCTAGTGATTCATTTATTTTGTCCGTCAAAAAAATATATAGAAAAAAAACTTCTTACCTTCCTACCAAAAATTTCATTCTTACCGGATCCATATATATATATATATATATATATATATATATATATATATATATGTTAGGGTTAATATGATAAATTCATGTTGTATATTGATCATAACATATATACAATTAACTCATTAACTTGTTGATTAATACAAATGCATAACAAATATGTTTGTTATAATGAAATTTTATTGTGAATATACAAGTAGGTGATGCATTAGTTGTGATTATATAACTACAATATGGACTCTTGTATGTTTTAGGGTAAATTGTAAAAAAACCACTTTGTTTAAAAAATGATTTTGATAATATGTTACTTTTTATTACAATTTAGTCACTAAGTTTTTTAATTTTTTGCAATTTGCTGACTTTTCAAACTAATAACCCATTGACTTAACATGTTGACATGTCAGTTTTTTGCAAGGTTGCATGATGACATGACAAAAAAAATTATTTGATATTAATATGGGCGTGGAAACATGTCAAATTTGGAGAAAAAAAAATGACACAAAAAACACCAAATTTTTATTTTTTTCAATTTTGAAACTAAGTTTTCATTTTGTTTTTAATTCTGACACTCTTTTTTTGTTCAAAATTGGACATGGTTTTTTTCTATTTCGTTCAATGTTAATCATTTTCATTTTAAACCGTATAAATATTTTTTTTACATTTGAAAACATATAAATATATTTTTACATTTAAAACCATATTTTTTTAAATAAAAATATAAGTTTTTATATTTAAACCGTAATGTTATGTATAAATATATATTATTTATATTTTAATCATGTTTTTCCATTATGTACAATTTCTTGTATTGTTTATGTTAGAAAAATGGTTATCTAATACCAATTATAACTTTGATATTTTAAGGATCATGCATGAAAACATTTTAAAAATTTTGTAATTACATCCATATTGTACGAAGTAACACGAAACCATATTTGGGATAATCCAAGAACACTTTATTTGGATTTCATGGCAAATATAAAATTCAGAAACACATAATACCTTGCTTTGTTTGATATTCACTGAGACAATTTTTGTAGAGCAACGTTAAGTGAATAAGAAGTGTATCTAGAAGAACAAAAGATTATAAATATATTCAATGGACGATAATTATTTCAGTTATTTGGGGGGAAAGTTGTGTCTATTGGTAACCAACATGACAATTAGGATGTTAGCGAGAGTCTTAAAACCCGCTTGGAGCAATGCTCTTTGGAACCACACTAGGGGTGCAACCACCAAACCCTCTTGTTCCTGATATCATAGTAACTTATCTAAGTGTTCACTCTACGCCTACAAGATCATATTAAAATTATGGATTTAATGAAAAATACAGTTATAATATAATAATACATATGTATACATATCATTACAGTTTAAATGTAAAAAATTTGTATTTATATTAAATGTGTTTTTAAATGTAAAAAAGCATTTATACGTCTTCAAATATATATATATATATATATATATATATATATATATATATATATATATATATATATATATATATATATATATATAGTTTCAAATGTAAATAGATTATTTATACAGTTTCAAATGGAAATGGTCAACATTGAAAGAAATTTAAAAAAAAGTGATGTTTGATTTGGAATAAAAAAATGAGATGTCAAAATTGAAAAAAAAAAGTCAAAACTTAATATTAATATATAATGTCATTACTACCCAAAACTATTGTCTTTGGTTTTTTAATGATCCCAAATGTTTTTTTTTTGTGCATCGTAGGTGTGTAAGCTTTTAAAATTTGTGTCAATAAGGCAATTTTCTTGATAATTATGGGGTCATCCGGTCATAAGGACAATGTGGCATGCTAAGTGGAATTTTAACCAACTGGATTTACCCACGTGGCCTTGACATGGCACCCACTTGCCTTTTCTTTTTGAATTATAGTTTTTCATTAATTTTAAATGAAATTAGAAATAAAAAAACAAACAAAAAAAACTTTTGTGTTATGTAAATTGTCCCTTTCTTCTTGTATGCATATGATCAAGGTTTAAGCAAGAATTGTTCATCACTTCCATTTCCATTTCCCACATCTACCACCATCACATTCCATTTCCCACCTTCGCCACCATCCCAATCCATCTTCATCACCACCGTTACCATCGATTTCACCACTACTATCGTCCATCACCGACCACCACTGTCTCCATCCATGTTCCACCACCACCACTACCATTGATTTCCCACCACCGCCACCATTACCATCGATTTCCAACCATCACCATAACAATTCATTTTCCACCACAGATTGCAAGTCCCGTTGATCTAAAAAAACATTAGTGAAATAAAAATGAGATAGATGAGAAATATAAGTTGCAATTCCTTCGGTGGTTAAAAAGTTGATTCAAAGACATGAGTGAAGCCTTGGTGTAGGTTTTTGTTTTATTGGTTTCAATTTCAGATATGCTCCTAGTCAGTCTTGATCATATTTTAACACAAAGTACACCCAAAATTTTATAATGATGCTAAAATAACTAGATACAATTACTTACCATTAAGGATTACAACAAAAATCTGAGTCGGGCGCTACAAAAAGGTACACATCTACAAAAATGTACGTTACAAAGAGTTTAGTGAGTAACAATAACAACAATGTACATAATAATCGCCACATTGATTATATTAACGACTCATCATGCACTCAATTAAAGATCTATAATACCTTTTCACGCTGCTTAGTACATATTCGTATCGAATATAGTCATATAGATACATCAGTCACCAGGTGTTTAACTACGTAATATATAGTTATTAATTATAGTTCACAACTAAACATGATTCATAGATACTTAAGCCACCATTTTGACTATTAGTTCTCAATAATGGTATTATAGCTACTCAAGCTATCTTTAAATTGCACAAGGTACTCATTATGTGGCTTTCTGTACTCTTTAGTATAACCACAATGTACTCTTTATGTACTTCTCCATACTCATTAAATAACACCACAAGGTACTCGTTATCCGGGTCATCTACATACTAAATATAATCACAATGTGCTAGTTATGTGATTCTTTATACTCCCTAGATATAGTCACAAGGTACTCGTTACAGTAAAATAAATTAACTACATCAGAAATAATTTCACAGAATCTCATGTATTCACAATGAAGAATATCAAATTGCTACACTTAACAAGTCTCATAATTTTCATGATTGTTATATACATAAAAACCTATGAATAAGTCTCATTAGACCATGTAGAGTTCATCATTTAACACCGACAATGATTTCCACCATCCTTGTAATGATCACGATAACATTCCTTTGGATTTTCGTCATCCATTGGAATGAAATCTCAGACCACCCATAAGGATCACTTTGTATCGATCACCATGTAATACGTTCCTTTGGATTTTTTCCATCCAATGGAGTGAAACCTTAGACCACCCATAAGGCTCACTTTGTATCAATAACCATAAAGCATTTATAACTAGATACATGTATCACTATATATCTAAATACATTCTTAACAACAAGTAAGATTATCTACTTATAGTATAGTTTTACAACATCAGAATAACACCATGTCATAACATAATACTCATCACTTAACTAGATATCAATCATATTGAAAAGAAGTATGGTTACTTACCTTACTAAGCTTTTATGTGGATAATATTCCAAGCTTTTGGATTCCTTGCTTGGCTCCTTTACTCGGTCTACTATAATAAATATACACACACACACACACACACACACACATATATATATATATATATATATATATATATATATATATATATATATATATATATATATATGCATTATAATTATATTATATAATTCGACATATATGGTGTAACTCTGTTTTATTAATCCATTGTGTAATTTACATCCACACTTCTTGTCACACCCCGAAACCGTGATGGCGGAATCGTTCCGGGGTGGAGGACGTCATGCGTAGTATCACAACAATTGTATCATAGCAAGCATAGTAAACACAACCAGACATTGAATACATATATGAAAAAGGTTTACATTGTTTAATACATAGTTTTAATCATATCAAAAGTAAAATAGACAGACGCGACTCTAACGCTTCGTCTTCTCCGAACTCCTGGAAGTACCTGTTTACTAAATCCCTGAGAATACAAGCAGTTTTGAAACATTATCAGCACAAAGCTGGTGAGTTCATAAGCATTTAGTTTTAGTGAGATAATGTTCTTTGAATCCATTTGAAAAGTGTTCTTCAAGAAAATCCTGTATTTTCTTATGAAAAGCGGTCTTGAAAGAGTGTCTATTAGTAGAAAATAAACCATCAGTTTTAGAAAACATGTTATCCGTCCTAGAGGTAGAGATGCCAGTTTAGAAGTCCTTGATTACTATCAGCATATATAAAAGTAGTTTTATTACTTAAAATAAAACAAATGAAGAATAGATTCCGTAAACAAAGTTAGTTTATACTTATTTGCGAGTCGTATAACCATACTTGATATGACCGAGAGACCTTTATAACGTTCTTCAGGCGTTAAGATAAATGACATTTGTTCACCCCAGGCGTGCCCGCCTAACTGTAGCTAGCAGTTCAGGTGTGGGATTGTCAGTCCCGAATAGATCTATTCACAAATCTCACGCTCTCCCTCCAGGAGACTCTGGTTATACTAAAAGGATTTATCACTATACACCTAAGTGCACAGTATTGAAGTAGAGCCTCACAATTCTGTATAATCTAGTTTACCAGCGAGAAACAGTATAAAACAATAATTATCCTTGAATAATAGTACTTTATACTCTCGAGAAAATAAATAACATAAACTACATCTGCCATAGTTTATATATGTTCATTTATGAAATCTGATTAAGTAAAGACTGCCTAGAGGGTTATCCCAAACTATACCCATTATAGTTTATTAGTGTTGATATAGAAAATGCTTTGTAAGAACCTTTCTGAAAGCGATGAAGTTAGATTTCCAAATTAAGAGTTTCCCTTCAACATATTACAAAAAGAGATAAAATATATGAATATGTTATTAAACATGGAAATCATTAACTGTATTAGTAAGTTTAAAACTTAACAAAATACTTAGCGTTTGGCTTGTATTCCCCCCGTGAAAACATTAAAAACACGGAAAATGTAGGGGTATGAACTCACCTCGGGTGATTTGAATGAAGGATCGATACGGAATGCGGGATGTTCAAGTGAAGCCTTGAACACGATTTGATCCTAATCAACAAGTAATGACACATAAAGGAGTCAAATGATGGTATTTCACGACTAGATGTCATGAAGAATCACTCTAAGAACTTGGGACTACTTGTACTAAATGTTAGGACCTCAAAGGATTGCATGAGGGAGGTGTATGGCCACCTTAAAGGTATGTACGGCCATGGGTGTGCGGCCGTACACTCATGATGGAAGGTGCCTTTGAGGTGTTTTCAAGGTCCATACTTGCATCCATGAAGTGTCCTAGGCCCATACTTGGTTGTGTAGTACAAGTTTAGGGTCTTAGAAATGGGTTTGTGGTCCTATGGTGTGTGTGTATGGTCGCACAAATGTGTGTGCTGCTGCACAAGGGAGTGTGCTGCCTCACACAGGAGTGTGCTGCTGCACATAGGAGTGTATGGCCGTATACAGGAGTGTGCTGCCGCACACATGAGTGTGCTACCGCACTCCTTCAAAGAGATGAAGAACATGACGGGACTTTCATGATTCAAGGCCTAGATCAAGAGGTTCTTCATGCACAACAAGTTAAGGGATGGATTACTCACGTTTTTGAAGCCTTGGGAGGGTTTGTGGTTGAAGAAGCTTGAGAGAAATGGTGTTGTGTGCTGCCAAGGTGTTAAAGGAATGAAAGAAAAGGGGTCTATCCTTTATATAGGGTGGGTGTGCTGTCAAGAAGGGAGTGTGCTGCCAGGAGGTGTGTGTGCGGCCGCACACCCATGTGTACGGCCGTACACTCCCTCTAAAGGTGTGTATGGCCTCGTTTTGACAGTATACGACTTGCTGACTCATTCCTAGACTCAACCTTGGTCATACTCAAGCTTAAAATCACTTAAACGAATCCTCAAACAGTGCGAGAAGTCAACAAAACATGTTTAACTTTGATTGAATTGACTAAGTGTGCGAGATAAAAGTTCCGGGTTGTCACATCATCCCCCCGTTAGAGGGAATTTCGTCCCAAAATTCAAGAATAAGAATATAACTCATGGTATTGAAAAAGATGGAGGTACTTAAGGTTCATGGGACTCTCGTGCTCCCAAGTGAATCCAAGTTCCTGGTTGACATTCTAGCGGACCTTCACTATCGGGATGTGACGTTATTTCGTTCACTCGAATTCTCGATTTGCGAGCTCGGATGATTCTCTCACAAAGTGTAGGCTCTCGTCTAACTCGAGGTTGTCGAGGGGAAGTCGTAGGTGTCTCATCGGACGGACACTCATTTCGGGTTGAAGCGAGGAAGGCGGGATGGATTTTGTTGAGTTCTCGGGGTAACCGGAGTTTGTATGCTTACGAGACCGATCCTAGCAAGGGTCTCGGACGGTCCAAGGTATCTTGATTTTAGCTTCCAACGCTTCCCGAGCGTATTAGGCCTTCCAAGGATAAGACTTGCAAAAGGGTACGTCCACCAATTTGGAACTTCAAGGGTTTTTGTCTCTCATCGGTCGTAGCCCTTTCGTACAATCTTTTCTGCCGTTTCTCGGATGATTTCAGGACTCGTGAGAGTGCTGTCGGGGACTTGACTTTTGTCTATTTGCGTGTCGCCCATATCAGCCCAGCACAGATGGGGTCTGTACTTATGGCTGTAGAGGGCTTCGAACAACGCAGCCTTGCTACTGGAAAGGTCGCCGTTGTTGCAAGAAAGTCCAATTAAGGATAGATGTGTGTCCCATGACACATCTTCAATTTCCCGGATGGTTCTCTTACTTTGTCCTTTTTTTTGCGGATGATACTCTTTGTATGAATACTTTCTAATTTCGAAGAGAGATGAATTCTTTGAAGTTCGTATCTGGTTGTCATCACGAGCGACGGGAGTTTCGCGATCAAACGATTTAAGACAAAAGGATTTGGTATAACATAGACTTGGTCGAGCTAGACAGAATGGTGTCGTAGAATCGCGCGTCAAGTTAGTCCGGGAGGATCATTTTCCTAGCACATTGGCATCCCTAAATAAATGTCTCTGGTATTTTCTGCGTTTGATTTGGACTTGGTGGGTACTACTAATGCGAGGGTCCAGATGTTTTGAAACTATGGGCTCTCGATGGAATGGTTCCCATTAGATTTTCCTATGATTGCTTAGCGTATATAAGTCATGTATAATTACAACCGACTCCAACGTATTCACTAAGCTGTCATACTTTACTCATTAGGGTATGTCGTGATATAATTTGGACAAGAAAGTAATCACGATCATGAATGATTATTGAGGTTTTCGAAAATGTACCAAAACACTGTAGGGTTCTTTGATGCTTCCCGTTTTCTGAGGTCAGACTCCTCATGTCTCCTCATTGTTCTCCTCTGTTGGGCAGTCTCTTTTGAAATGTCCCATACTACCACAGAGGTGACATGTTGGACTTTCCCCAACATTGGTAGTCAGAGTGACGAACTTAACTAGGGCCCTACAGCTGTGGGAGGTGTGCCCCTCCCTGTTGCATCTAATGTAATGCAGCACTCAGCAGACTCCATGATGATGGTAGTTGCATTTGCTGCAGTGCGGGAGGTTTCTCAAGTAGGGTGTGGTTGGGGTTGGAACAGTAGGGCTGACTGGGGTATTGACTGTCCCAATCCGCCGCCTTTCAGTAGGTCTTTGGGTCGAACAACTTCCTTTGAACTTTCGTTTCAGGATGTTAGGTTGGGGATCAGGTGTGTCCTTTCCAGTAGGTACTTGTGGTTGAGATTGATTAACACCAAGGTTTGGATTGCCAATAACACATCCACCCATATTGGTGTTGTTAGCGTTAAGAACAGCTAGGGCAGCTGCTACGGCTGCTGTGACAGTAGCTTGGAATGTAGCTGAATCCATCTGAAGGATTGGTGTCTTGTCGATGGGATGGTTACGTTTCTTTGGAGGCATGATTCTGCTACATGTCAAGAAAAGAAGCTTGTGAGCAACAATGGTTGCCTCTGGATATATCCCAAATGTTTATCTATGCATTGAGATTTTTCCCCGTTTTGTTATCTGACTTTCATTGATTCGACCCTCATCCCCACGATGTGGTCTTAGCAAAGAATAGAAAAGATTTGAGCACAACAAAGTTTGCATACAATAAGTTTACGAACTCCTGGTTGCTCAGCTCATCGGGCTGGCTGAGTAACTCTCGCATTTTTCTGTCGGCTCTTGACGATATGGAGATTTGGCTATAAGGGTAGTTCCGAGGATCATGTCGATATGGGATTCAACTTGGCACTCGGAAGAAATCCCCGGAATGTCTTTGGGGAAGACATCGGGAAAGTTGCAGACTTCAAAGATGCTCTCGAGGCTTGACGCAGGAAATGATACGAAGGTTCGACAAATCTTATCACTGAGACCAGTGAGGATTTCGTCGAAGGGAAGATTGAGACGAATCGATTTCTCGAAGCAAAGCATATCAGCACGATTTGAGGCTTAACAATTCCGTGCCGATTAGGATATCGAAGCTGATACGAAAATGATGGGGATAAGGAATAATCATCTGAATATATCTTATGATTCACGTTTTGAGGACAAAACAGTGATGGGACTTTGATAAAGTTTCTTACTTTTCATGCTATCGATCTAAGGTATACTTTTGACAATGAAAATCTTCAACTGAAACATGATAGTTGCCACCATTGTCGATATCAAGATTACACAGAGTTTGGAAAATTTGACCTAGGAGTAGGTCTACCACATACCAACAGAGGAACAATTTGACAACATAAAGAACTAGTGAATCGGCACTTGCAAGACAAGAATGTCTACAGAGAAAGGAGCTACTTAGAACATAAATAGGAAAGTTATTCCAAAAGGAAGGACAAGTAGAATATTTCCTACTGGCGACGGGCACTTCTCGGGCGAAACCTTAGGTTAGTCAACTGGCGCTCCATGTCAAGCAGGCGACTCTCGTATACTGATTGGCGTGCTCGGAGCTCCACGACCTCAGCTCGAGTTGCAGCTAGCGCTCGCTGCTGGGCTTCGTGGTCTCTCAAAATCCTCCTATGAGCAACCTCGAGACTGCGAATACGGTTTGTGTTGGCATCCGAGTCTGCCTCGAGTTCCACAGTTCGTTGAATGGCCGCCACATTCATTTCGACATTGCGGGCCACTCGGCGGACTATAGTTGGAAGGGCTCTATCTGCGGAGCCTCCTCCGTCCACATTGTAGAAGCGGCGATCCCCATTGTACGGGCGGGGTTGGCCTTATTCGTGACTCCACCTATCCAGGCTTCCGACCCACATAGGCGTTGGGTCTTCGAGTACAAGCTGAGGGTTGGGATTTGGTATTGGGGCCACTGGGGGTAAGTTCTCGACTTCTTGTTCCGAGTCAGTCTCTTCAGGAAATGGTTCGGCAATGCCATCGTCAAAAGGGATTTCTTGGTTTCCTTCTGGCTCTGGTTCGATCCATCCATCATCTCCTTGGTTATGAAAGTACGGGTCGCCAGGAAGATGGAATCTAGCCATGCTATCTACGCGAGGTGAGGGTAAAGGAATAGTTAATAGGCATCAGATCTATTAATACTTCCAATGTATCATGGCTACATGCTTGATTCTTGAAGGATGGATCCTTGGGTAAGTTTTCGGCTTAGTCGTTATAGCATTCTAAAATACTCCTATAGTATTTTAATCCTTATGTTTGGCTCTAGAACTCCTCTAGTATCTAGGTAAGTTTTAGACTTGCTGCAACACCATAGTCACTCCCAAGCACATGTTGGTCATGTCTCGACAGAATATAGTTGATCAGGCTATATTCACCCTAG
This sequence comes from Lactuca virosa, assembly GCF_052849685.1. Lineage (NCBI taxonomy): Eukaryota > Viridiplantae > Streptophyta > Magnoliopsida > Asterales > Asteraceae > Lactuca > Lactuca virosa. The sequence continues at coordinate 89,048,692 of NC_136429.1, forward strand.
ACATGATTACATAACTGCCCAGGTTTAACCGCGATGTCCAACATCCAAATACTTTTATTTTGCTCTACTTACGACACGGATTCTGAAACTCGGGTATACTTATATACTTTTATAAAAATACTTGTATTTTTGAAAGTATATTTTTAGTTTAGAGCACTTAGGCCCCTTAGTATTTATAGTTGTATACCATGTAAGGTTCCTTATACTTAGTTCGCTATAAACAAGGGCTCTGATACCAATCTGTCACACCCCGAAACCGTGATGGTGGAATCGTTCCGGGGTGGAGGACGTCATGCGTAGTATCACAACAATTGTATCATAGCAAGCATAGTAAACACAACCAGACATTGAATACATATATGAAAAAGGTTTACATTGTTTAATACATAGTTTTAATCATATCAAAAGTAAAATAGACAGACGCGACTCTAACGCTTCGTCTTCTCCGAACTCCTGGAAGTACCTGCACAAGGGAGTGTGCTGCCTCACACAGGAGTGTGCTGCCGCACATAGGAGTGTATGGCCGTATACAGGAGTGTGCTGCCGCACACATGAGTGTGCTACCACACTCCTTCAAAGAGATGAAGAACATGACGGGACTTTCATGATTCAAGGCCTAGATCAAGAGGTTCTTCATGCACAACAAGTTAAGGGATGGATTACTCACGTTTTTGAAGCCTTGGGAGGGTTTGTGGTTGAAGAAGCTTGAGAGAAATGGTGTTGTGTGCTGCCAAGGTGTTAAAGGAATGAAAGAAAAGGGGTATATCCTTTATATAGGGTGGGTGTGCTGTCAAGAAGGGAGTGTGCTGCCAGGAGGTGTGTGTGCGGCCGCACACCCATGTGTACGGCCGTACACTCCCTCTAAAGGTGTGTATGGCCTCGTTTTGACAGTATACGACTTGCTGACTCATTCCTAGACTCAACCTTGGTCATACTCAAGCTTAAAATCACTTAAACGAATCCTCAAACAGTGCGAGAAGTCAACAAAACATGTTTAACTTTGATTGAATTGACTAAGTGTGCGAGATAAAAGTTACGGGTTGTCACACTTCTATTAAAATTAATTATTAAGTCATTTTACATGACTTAACCCATTAGTACAACACCCTTTTGTACAAAGGTACAACTCATGATGCATAAGGTACAGCCTATTAATGCACAATGATACACAACTTGTTTATGACTTAATACTTCCATAAGTCCAAGTCATTCTTTATAGAAAATCATCCTAAACAACTTAATCCATTAAGTTATGGTCTTAATTTCAACAAGAAAGACTTTTTAAGTTTGGGTTTATCAAACCTTTAGTGCCAATTTAATGAAGCTATTGGAGTTATTACAGCACTCAGAAGTACCAATTTCATAACATTTCGGATCCCCCCCCCCTCCTTTAGGGTTCATCAAACCCTAAGTTTTCACCAACAAAATCAAGAACTTGATGAAGGAATCATGATTTCTTACCTTTACAAGATCAATCATTTTGTGCTCCTTTGATTACCCTTCAAGATTGAGCTCCAACACCCTAGAATCATCTCTTCTGCTATCCGGAAGTGTGTTTATGAGAAATGGGGTAAAATTATCAATATCTTCTCTTAAAACCCGTTTCTTAGTTAGATGCACAAATGCATGGTGCACTTCACGTAGGCGTGTCACGCCCACAACTTACTCATATGAACTTGGATTTTGATGAACTTTAAATCCACACGTTCATATTAAATTCAATTACAACGTTCTTTTACATTAGTTCTTCCAAAAAGGATTGTATTTTTACTTTTGATCTCATAAATGAAAAGGTATACCTTATCCGTCCTCAAAAACTACACACCCACATATACTTTACGTTTATCCTTCCATATACTCAAGTAAAATGTTTGTCATAACTTTTTATTCAACTTATAAAAGTATTACACCCCTCTTAATACTATTAGTTAAGAGAAACAGGTGTTACACGAGCTCCAATGGAATCGAAGTTGAAAACAAAATCCATCATATTGATCAGACTCTCTCAATCTCATTTTTCTACAAACTTATGAAATCGATTATTCATATACTGAAATCGAAGTTTTCTTTGTGTTATATTAGAAATTGAAGAAAAATATGAAATCCAAACTTTTTTGTGTTCATTGTCATTGAATGCATGCTTCACAACCGTCATCACAGTCAGTGACTTCGCATGGGACAACTCTAGTAAAAATGCATATGAAGTAGATATAGAGGTTAAATGATTGACGGAGGGCACCTTTGAAGTCATTCCCACGAAAGATAAAAAATATTAGGGAATATCAAATTCCACAAGAGATGATGGATTAATTACACATTTACACCCCAAAAAAGTTTTAACAAAAACAAGAAAGCCACATAGACTGATCTTTAAATTTTAGTGTTTAATAAATAAATATAAAAAGCCATGTAGACAGGTGTAACCCGTTAAAAAATCAAATATGATGGTTTTAACTTGTAAATGAAAGTTTAGGGACTTAGAATACTAAAAAAATAATATAAGTAACCAAATATGATTAAAGTCAATAATTTGTTGGCCAATAATGATATTATCCCAATTAAAAAAAGTGAAAACTTAGTGTCTTTTGGGTCACTTTAAATTTACACACGTTGTCATGCTATGTCAGTCCCATATACCCAGTTAGTGTCATGACACATGCCACATTATCAAGGATTTGGACTATTGGGATTAGGATGACGAGAAAGTTTTTGAAATCAATGAACAATCTGGATCTGCTTGAAGGATTGTGTGATCACTTTCCGAATATGTTATTTCACACTATGCATGGGTTACATGAAATCCAATATTGTTCATAATCTTTCAAGAATCAGTCTCAAATCAAAGCACTAATATGAGACCATAAATTAGGGTTTTATAGAATTCAGATTTTTTTTATAACCAAAGATAAATATCAATCAACATTATTTATTATATCTTCTAAATAAGGGATGATGGTTTCAAGGATAATTATTAAGAATACATTAACGTATATTAGTAAAGGTTCTATATATATATATATATATATATATATATATATATATATATATATATATGTGTGTGTGTGTGTGTGTGTGTGTGTGTGTGACACCCCCGGCCGAGGCGGAAGAACATGTCAGGCTTTGCGACTTAGTTCATGGATCACAAGCAAATTGATTATACATCACAAGTACAACGACAACAACACAACAGTTATATTCCACTTTAAGGTTTGAATACATGGTTCTTACAGATAATAATAAGTAAGTATGTGAATTGCCTTAACAAATAGGTCGAAATAACAAAATATAGAGAAAGCTAGTTTACCCGAAATCCATGATAATTCCTTCTGCTAAAAGCTGGTTCAACAATCTCTTGAGAATATATGTAGTATGAGGGTGAACACAAAGGTTGGTGAGAGTTATAGGTTTTCTGCTAACTACAGTAATGATACTTTTGTTGGATTAGGTGTCTAAGCCCATAACTATAATTGGTATGTACTTGAATTGATAGCAGCACAGTCCTTTTGGGTTGCCCACAACCTAGCAACTGGACAAGGAAATTATGAAAGGAGAGATATTAATTTATAAGATTAATAAATTAATATATATATAAATGATTTATTAATATGTTAATGGATTAATATATTAATAAGAAATCATTATGTTTAATTAATTGTTAGCCAGAAATTAATCAGAATTGATTTTGGGGTTAAAAGAATTAATTATAAGGTGCAGGGACTAGTTTGCAATTATCTAATAGTTGAGTGGAAGGCTCTAGAACCCCCTTGGAAGAGGGTGGACGAAATCTTTAGGGGAAACCCTAATAATTTCGTCCATAGGGGCTTGGATAAGGCCCTTGGGTTTGCTTAGGCCCTAAGCAAAGGATAACTAGGGTTTCCCTTAAACCCTAAATCCCTCAGCTATATAAGGAGCCTCCTGGTTCATGTTTTTGGTCACTCTTTCTTTTGAAGAAACCCTAAGGCCGAGATTTTGCATACTCCCTCTCCTCCCTCTCTCTTCTACTTTCCTTCTTGCTAGTTTGGGTGTGACTCCATTAGAGGCATTACACTTGTGGTGCTAAAGCTTCCAAGAAGATCAAGATCAAGATCAAGGGAATATCAATTGTTTGCTATAACAATTGAAAGGTATGTAAACCCTAAACCCTAGTTTACTATTTTCGATAATAGCCTCTCTCCTCTAGGGTTCTTGTTTTGCAATTCAAAGTTGTATGTTCAATAGTTAAAACATAGATCCAAGTAGGTTGCATGTGAACTTAGGAATTGTTTTCTAGTTTATTTGTTGTACCTAAAACCCATCAGTGGTATCAGAGCCATTGTTGTTTTAAATTGAATTGCTACAATTGTTGAATTGCAAATTAGGGTTTATAGCTATTAAACCCTAAAGGCCAATTTTTCGATTTCTAGGGTTTTGGATCAAAGGGTTTTTTCGAAAACCCTAGCCTCCAAAGAACCCTAATCGAAATTAGGGTTAGGGTTTTGAAAACCCTAGCCTCCTCCCTTGTAAATTTCGAAATTTGCTTAGAAGTTTTAGGGTTTCTTGTTTTGGATAATTGTTACTTAATTAGATTAATTGGATAATTATCCTTACCCTATTTTTCGAAATTTAGAGGGATAAGGATTAGGATTAAATTAATAGATTAATTTAATTAGATAATCCTTACAAGATTTAATAATTTGATTAATAGTTAATTAAAAGATAAATATTAAATCTAGTTAATTGGTTTATTTAAATTTAAATTTAATAGCTTAAATTTCGAAATTTATAAACCCTTGAAGTTTTAAAATGTTTTAAAACACACCTTATATATATATTATAATTAAAAGTTTAATATTATATATGTATAAGAATATGGTCAGTCAAATCGCTAGTATGCCTCATTCACGAAGCTAATCTATAAGGGGGGTATAAGGAAATTGCCTATAAAATGGTAGTTGAATGGGTGTCCACTCTCACCCACCGCTTCCTTGATTAGTGGAGGGTCGTTAGCAGAACGGATTTGATAGGACAACTACTTCTCATTAAAAGTATAATGATATTAAAAGTACTAGAACATTATTTTCAAAAATCCCAACTCTAGTTACTTTAGGAAAAATGTGAAAAGTATGCTAATCCATGAAATTGCACATTATGCTTTATTGGTCGTTAGTGGAGCGTGTGTGGTTAACCAGCACACTAAAAGGCACTAATAAAGAGTAGTAATGGGTATCTCATAATTGTCATTTTGATGGAGCGTGTGTGGTTTACCAGCACATCAATAGTTAATGATAAAGACAATGAGGTTACCAAGCACATTTGCATGGTTATTCACATCTTGTTTGTGATCCTCGGCATCCCAGTCACAAATAGAAGAGCATAATCTGAGATTAAAACATGCCATTGAATAGTTTCAATGTATCTCAAAAGAATTAGGAATTTCACTTCGTTTGTTTCGTCTAATGGTGGAATTGGTGAATCGTCATTCACCTACCTTTATGAAATTTGCACTTGGATCTCGGCATCCCATTTCTGAGTTGTGAATCTTCATAGTTGGATCCTAACCTTGATATTATATCTTTGGGTTATTTTATTAAGGTATCTTGAAATCTAACTAAAACTTTCTTTCAGATGTCTACTCCTGGAAACACTTCTGCTTCGTCCTCCTCCAACCAAAACTTCTCTTTGCTCAATATTTGCTCCAAAGTCGTTATGGATGGCTCAAACTATAACGATTGGATGCGCAACATCAAGATGGCTCTTCGTTTCGAGAACAAAGAATATGTTCTTGAAAAGGAGCTCAAAGAGCTTGATGAGAATGAAGCTACTCCTGAAGATCTTGCTGCCTACAAGAAACATTACGATGATGCTACCAAAGTGGCATGCATCATGGTGGCAACTATGTCCCCAGAACTGCAGAGGTACTATGAGGACTACTGGCCTTTCGAGATGAACAAGGACCTTATGGAAAAGTACCATAAGCGAGCTCGTCAAGAAAAGTTCGAAGTAGTCAAGTCACTCATGGCTTGCAAGATGAAAGATGGGGAGTCAGTTGTGTCACATGTGCAAAGAATGCAACGCTACATAGAGCGTTTGGTCAAGCTCAATATTCACTTTGATGAGGAATTGGCCATTGACATGGTCTTGAACTCACTTCCTGAATGTTATGGTCAGTTTATTCTAACTTACCATTTGAACAATACTGAGCAGACCTTGGCCCAATTGCACAACTTGTTGCAGACAGCTGAGGCAGGGATGAAGGGTAAAAGTATACCCTCCACACCTACGAGTGCCCCTGTTTTGGCTATTGGACAGGGAAAGGGGAAAAAGAGGAAAGGTCCTCCCAAGCAAAACTGGAAGAGCAAGGCTCAAGCTGGGTCATCTAGTAATGGCCCAAAGGCTAAGCCCAATGGTTCCACTCCCCATGTTTCTGATCCAAAAGAGGCAGTTTGCTTTTACTGCAACCAAAAAGGGCATTGGAAGAGATCTTGCCCACAGTATCTGCAAGATATCAAGGATAGCAAAGTGAAGCCATCTTCGGCAGGTATTTACACTATTTCTGCTAATAACTCATTATCTTCTCGTTCATGGGTCCTTGATACAGGATGTGGTTTTCATATCTGTTCTGATTTGCAGGGTCTAAAGGAAAGTGAGGAGATAGAGCGAGGAAGGATAAACCTGATCATGGGAAACAGAAAGTCTTCACCAGTAACCAAGATCGGAGTTTATCAGCTTCTGCTTAGTAATGATGTTAGATTAGATTTAATAAATTGTTGCTATTCGTCTGAGATGACGAGAAACATTATTTCATTTCATGCATTGTTCAGACAAGGTTTTACATATTCTTTTAATGATTTGAATGGTTCAATTTCTGTTTATAAGAATGGTGTTTTTATGTTTGAAGCTTTGCCTTATAATGGTGTGTATGAAACAGTGACTTGTGTTGATAGCCTAGGAAATAGTGTACTTAATATTGACTTGTCTAATAGTGTAGACAAGGCATGCTTGTGGCATTGTCGTCTTGGACACATTAACAAGAAACGCATAGCCCAACTCCAAAAGGATAGAGTGTTGGAATCATTTGACCTAAAGTCAGATGATATGTGTGAGTCTTGTCTTTTGGGAAAGATGACAAAATCACCATTCACAGGGTCTTGTGAAAGAGGTGAAGGACTGTTGGATCTCATACACACGGATGTGTGTGGACCCTTCAGATCAACTACAAGAGATGTTAATCGATTCTATGTGACTTTCACTGACGATTATAGCAGATATGGATATATCTACTTGATCAAGCATAAGTCAGAAACTTTTGAAAAGTTCAAAGAGTTTAAGCATGAAGTCGAAAATCAATTGGGCAGAAAGATAAAGATACTTAGATCCGATAGAGGCGGGGAGTATCTTAGTATCGAGTTTAACGACTATCTGAAAGAATGTGGGATAGTCTCACAATTGACTCCTCCTAGGACACCACAGTTAAATGGTGTAGCTGAGAGGCGTAATCGAACCTTGTTAGACATGGTTCGTTCTATGATGAGTCGGGCTTCGCTTCCCATTCACTTCTGGGGGTATGCCTTAGAGACAGCCGCCCACATCCTCAATCTTGTCCCTACAAAGAAGGTTGCCAAAACACCTCACGAAATGTGGACAGGGAAAGTTCCCTCGTTAGCACATGTTAAAGTCTGGGGTTGTGAAGCTTTCGTAAGACGAGAGACTCACGACAAGCTAGCAGCTAGAAGTGAGAAATGTGTTTTCATTGGTTACCCAAAGCAGTCTTTTGGATATTTGTTCTACAGGCCTAGTGAAAACGTGGTCTTTGTAGCACGAAGAGGAGTCTTTCTTGAAAGAGAGCTCATATTCAAAGAGGACAGTGGGAGCACTATTGACCTTGAAGAAATACAAGAGTCAGCCAATGAAGGAACCTTAGATGACACTAGCACTCAAACAGAGGAAACAGTTCCTGTTGAACCAATTGATAACTCATTACCTCTTAGAAGATCCACTAGGGTGAGTGTGCCACCTGAGTTGTATGGTTTTCATATTACTTCAGATGGTGACACATTCATAAGTGACAGAACACTGGTAAACTTGGATGAACCAGTCACTTATAAGGAAGCAATGGCAGGCCCAGAGGCTTCCAAGTGGAAAGAGGCAATGGACAGCGAGATTAAGTCCATGTATGACAACCAAGTTTGGAATTTGGTTGATAGTGCACCAGGTCGCAAGACAGTTGGGTGCAAATGGATCTTCAAGAAGAAGACAGACATGGATGGGAATGTGCACACATTCAAAGCTCGACTGGTTGCAAAAGGTTTCACTCAAACCCCAGGGGTTGACTATGATGAGACCTTCTCACCAGTAGCTAAGATTAAATCTATTAGGATATTGCTCGCCATAGCTGCCTTTCATGATTATGAAATCTGGCAGATGGATGTCAAAACTGCTTTCCTTAATGGGAAGTTGGCTGAAGATGTTTACATGAGTCAGCCAGAGGGTTTTGTTGATGCAAAGTTCCCCAATAGAGTGTGCAAGCTTGAGAAATCCATTTATGGATTGAAACAAGCATCTCGCAGTTGGAATCTTTGCTTCCATGAGAAAGTCAAAGAGTTTGGTTTCTCTAGAAGTGAAGATGAGTTTTGTGTGTATATCAAGGCTAGTGGGAGTATAGTAACTTTTCTGGTGTTGTATGTCGATGACATATTACTCATTGGTAACGACGTTCCAACCTTGAAAGAGGTTAAGTCTTGGCTTGGAAAGTGTTTTGCCATGAAAGACCTTGGAGAAGCTGCCTATATTCTTGGGATTAGAATATTGAGAGATAGAAAGAAGAGACTAATTGGACTTAGTCAGAGCACATACTTGGATAAGGTACTAAAGAGGTTTAGTATGGAAAATTCCAAGAAGGGAGAGCTACCTATCCAGAGCAATACCAAATTGAGTAAGACTCAATGTCCGAGTACAGATGTTGAAATAGATGACATGAATCGTGTACCTTATGCTTCCGCTGTCGGATCGATCATGTATGCTATGACATGTACTCGCCCTGATGTGGCATTTGCTTTGAGCATGGTCAGTCGCTATCAGGGAAACCCAGGTAGAGCTCATTGGATAGCAGTTAAGAATATACTCAAGTATTTGCGAAGGACAAAGGACTGGGTCCTTGTGCTTGGTGGCAGTGATACTTTGAGAGTAGATGGTTACAGTGATGCCAGCTTTCAGACGGATAGAGATAACTTCCGTTCTCAGTCAGGCTGGGTGTTTTTACTGAATGGAGGAGCAGTTACTTGGAAGAGTTCCAAGCAAAATACGGTGGCTGATTCTACTTGTGAATCAGAGTACATAGCAGCAAGTGAAGCGTCGAAAGAAGCAGCTTGGTTGAGGAACTTCATCGGGGATCTCGGAGTTGTTCCAACCATCCAGGAGCCTATGGAACTGTTCTGCGATAATGAAGGAGCGGTTGCCTTGACAAAGGAACCGAGAGATCATGGTAAGACCAGACATATCGACAGAAAGTACCATTTCATCAGACATAGAGTAGAAGAAGGCCATCTTATAGTAAAGAGGGTGTCATCTGAAGATAACCCAGCAGATCCTCTCACAAAGGGTCTGAGTAGGGCTAAGCATATTCAGCATGCTCGGAGCATAGGACTGAAAGATGATATTAGTTTTAGTAGTTAGATTAGTTTTTGAAACTTGTAACAAAGTAAATGTAATTGACTTTTGGTGATTAAATAATAAAGTATTATTTATAAGTTTGGCTACTACCTTTTGTCAATTGTTTATTATTGTGTTTCATTTTTGCATGTTTTACTTCCTGAATAATGAGATTATTCAAACTCCACAGTCGCTCGTACTCTTGGAAGTAAGTAGTGAATTAAGACTGTCATGAATTGGATTGCAGATTGTCTAAGGATAGACATGGCAATAGAATTGCTGCAATGTTCATGAGTACTCAGAAATTGAGATTTGAGTATTGGATAAACCCTCGCTCAGAGTATCACTTCATGGAATTCATCACGAGTAATACTGAGACGATAATATCTTATAATCTTGAAACGAAGATATATGAGTTGTAATTTACAAGTCGGTTGTGCATTGGTGATACGAAAACGCATCAGTAACTTGGTGTTATAAAACGTATTGTCATGCATAATTTGATGAGTAAAAGATACAAGCATATGAGTCAACGTTTATTCGTTCCTTTTGCCCTAACAGGAAAAGCGATATCTGTGGGCCCCTCGATGATTTGGTGTTGACTTATGTGCTGGGCCCAGCCAGGACTAAATTGATGTGTTCGATTAGAAGTCCTACATCATCACAAATCAGGAATCGGGAAACATAGATTCTGGACAAATAGATTGATTACATTCCATGTCTTTTGTCTGGGGATATCAAGCAGAACGAAGGGTTATATGATCACTTATCTTAGGACACGTAACTGACTGGGTCAGAGTTCGGCAGCAACTTTTTGGAAGCTACAATTTGCTGGTCAAATTTAGAAGGCATACTAGCAATTATAGTTACAGACTTATCCAAGTGGGAGACTGTTGGATTAGGTGTCTAAGCCCATAACTATAATTGGTATGTACTTGAATTGATAGCAGCACAGTCCTTTTGGGTTGCCCACAACCTAGCAACTGGACAAGGAAATTATGAAAGGAGAGATATTAATTTATAAGATTAATAAATTAATATATATATAAATGATTTATTAATATGTTAATGGATTAATATATTAATAAGAAATCATTATGTTTAATTAATTGTTAGCCAGAAATTAATCAGAATTGATTTTGGGGTTAAAAGAATTAATTATAAGGTGCAGGGACTAGTTTGCAATTATCTAATAGTTGAGTGGAAGGCTCTAGAACCCCCTTGGAAGAGGGTGGACGAAATCTTTAGGGGAAACCCTAATAATTTCGTCCATAGGGGCTTGGATAAGGCCCTTGGGTTTGCTTAGGCCCTAAGCAAAGGATAACTAGGGTTTCCCTTAAACCCTAAATCCCTCAGCTATATAAGGAGCCTCCTGGTTCATGTTTTTGGTCACTCTTTCTTTTGAAGAAACCCTAAGGCCGAGATTTTGCATACTCCCTCTCCTCCCTCTCTCTTCTACTTTCCTTCTTGCTAGTTTGGGTGTGACTCCATTAGAGGCATTACACTTGTGGTGCTAAAGCTTCCAAGAAGATCAAGATCAAGATCAAGGGGATATCAATTGTTTGCTATAACAATTGAAAGGTATGTAAACCCTAAACCCTAGTTTACTATTTTCGATAATAGCCTCTCTCCTCTAGGGTTCTTGTTTTGCAATTCAAAGTTGTATGTTCAATAGTTAAAACATAGATCCAAGTAGGTTGCATGTGAACTTAGGAATTGTTTTCTAGTTTATTTGTTGTACCTAAAACCCATCAACTTTTAAAAAGACCAAAAACATATTTTATTTGTAAGTAATTTCATACTCAAAAGGTTTGATAAATAGAGAAATCATAAGTAAATCCATACTTAAAATGTTTGATAAAGAGAGACATCATAAGTAAATCTATACTTAAAATGTTTGATAAAGAGAGAAATCAAAAGTGAATCTATACTTAAAATGTTTGATAAAGAGAGAAATCATAAGTAATTCCATGCTTAACATCTTTGATACAGAGAGAAACAGAATCTGTGATTTCTAGATAAATAGATCTAGTTAATGTATATAGTGAGTCCTATAATCGAGCTATGTGACTATATATAACCCCTTACGATTCTTCATTGGACATCATGGATAAAAACTAAAGATAATTATCACCCGATTCGATTTATCCGTCGAGGTTGTAGTTAGCAACAGCAGGTGGGGGAGTCAACCCATATAGATCTATACATACATATCTCGCTCCGAGGATTAAAGGTTATAGATGAGTGGGTATACTAAGTGGATATAGACATAATTGCAAAAATGGTCCCTGTGGTTGTCAAAATTATGCGGTTTTCGTCCAAAAAGGTTTGGTGGTGCACCAATGGTCCAATTTTGGATACCTTGTGTGGATTTGGTCCCTATGTCGTTAACTTTAACTGGTTGATTGTTAACTTTTTAAAATGATTATTTTACCCTCAGGGACCATTTCTGCAATTGAGTCTTTTTACCAAACCATAGGGACCATTTCTGCATATCTTCTTTTTAACTTTATTGAAGTATTATATATTAGTTTTCTTTTAATTAATTTTTAGTGGATTATTATATATTAATAAATATTATTTTTAATATATAATATTTAACATATTAATAATATTATTTTATTGGAGTATTGATTTCTTTTAGTTAATTCTTTTTTAATTTCATTTTTATTTGATTAATTCTTTTTTATTGGATTACTATATATTAATAAATATTATTTTTAATATTAAATATTTATATATATTAATGAACATTACTTTATAGGATTATTAACTTCTTTTAGTTATTTTTTTTAAATTTTATTGTATTAATTCTTTTTTGTCGGACCGAGTTTTGAGACATATTTTGGAAAAAATCACCATTTTCGGACCGAATAATAATGGTATTGTTGTCCAAAATATTCTATCTCTCAGATATTTAAAATAAATTAGAAGATGTGGGTTTTTAGGCCTTGTCTTGAAATTTTGTTGGATTAATTTCTTTTACTTCATTTCTTTTTTAAAACTTTTTTATTATATTAATTCTTTTTTTAATTGTTATATATGAATAAATATTATTTTAAATATATAATATTAATATATTAATGAATAATATTTTATCGGACTACTGATATTTATAATTATTTTTTAAATATTTATTTGAATTATTGTACATTAATAAATGGGAAATGAAGTAATCTAACAACATTTTAATGTGTATTTGAAGAAAATAACCAATTTTTTTAGCAAAATAAGCACTTCGTCCGAAATGAGCATTCTAGACGATAGCATATTTTGGAAAACACCACCACTATCACTCGGTCCGAAAATTGTGGTTTTATCCAAAATATGTCTCAAACTCGGTCCGAAAAAAAAGAATTAATACAATAGAAATTAAAAAAAATAACTAAAAGAAGTTAATAATCCCATAAAGTAATATTTATTAAGATATATAAATATTTAATATTAAAAATAATATTTAATAATATATAATAATCAAAGAAACAAGAATTAATCCAATAAAAAAGAATTAATTAAAAGAAATCAATACTCCAATAAAATAATATTATTAATATATTAAATATTATATATTAAAAATAATATTTATTAATATATAATAATCCAATAAAAACAATTAATCCAAAAAAAAAGAAATTAAAAAAACTAATTAAAAAAAACTAATATATAATACTTCAATAAAGTTAAAAAGAAGATATGCATAAATGGTCCCTATTGTTTGGTAAAAAGACTCAATCGTGGAAATGGTCCCTGAGGGTAAAAATAGTCATTTTAAAAAAGTTAATAGTCAAACTGTTAAAGTTAACGACATACGGACAAAATCCGCACAAGGTATCCAAAATTGGACTACTGGTGCACCACCAAACCTTTTTGGACCAAAACCGCATAATTTTGACAACCATAGGGACCATTTTTGCAATTTTGTCATGGATATACTTAGGTAATGAATACCATGATCGATTTTGAGCATATCTACATTCATGTGTGATCATGCAACCCTAATTGCTTTGGATCTAAGTTTTTATCTATTGAACATACAAATTGAATACCAAAGCAATAATCCTATATATACTAGCATACAATTTCGAAATTTACATATGAAATAGGATTAGAAGATTACCTTACTTGTTATATTGTAATAACAAGAGTTCCTAGCTTGATCTTGACCTTTGAAAGCTTAGTGCCCCAAGTGTTGCACCTCTAGTGGAGTCACAAACACCCAATGCAAAGGATTAGAAGGAAAGAGGTGGAGAAGTCAGCTAGGGTTTCTCTTAGAATGCATTGGCCGAAAATTCCATATGGTGGGATTTCTTTTATAGCTGTGGGCTGCTAGGGTTTATGGAGGAAAACCTAATTCCTGCTTAAGGCTTAAGCAGCCCATGGACTCCTCCTTATGAGGCCTTGGACGAAATTTATAGGGCCTCCCTATAGGATTTCGTCCACTCCTAATTAAGGAGTCCACTAGCCCATTTCTGCAACTATCAATGATTTGCAAAACAGCCCCTCCATTATTAATCAGTTCCTTTAATCCCAAAATTAATATCAAATTAATTTCTGATTAATTACCAATTAATAATATGATTTCCAAATAATATATTAATCTTGTAATATATTAATAAAATCATTTGAGTACCAATTTTTTATTTCACATAATAAATTCTACTCTCTCTCCACTTGTCATCCTGTCAAGTTGCATGAGTGAAGGCAACCCAAAAGGACCATGTTACATATCAAATCAGGTACATACCAATTATAGTTATGGGCTTAGACACCTAATCCAACAGTCTCCCACTTGGATAAGTCTAATAACTATTATTGCAAGTATGACTTCATAATTTGACTAGCAATCGTAGCTTTCAAAAGCCGCTGTCGAACTCTGATCTTATCAGTAAAGTGTCCTTTAGACAAGTGATCAAATATTCCTCCATTCTACAAGATATCGTATGGACATGAGACATGGATTATAATAATTCTCTCTGTCCAAGGTTTGTTTCCCGATTTCCGATTTATGACGACTACCATAGACTACAATTGAACACATCAACTTAGTCCAGGCTTGGCCAAGCGCTTAGGGTGTCATCACTAAATAATTATGGGGCCCACAAATATCGCGTTTTATCCCATTTAGGGTAAAAGGAACGGATAAACTTCGACTCATATGCTTGTACTATTTACTCATCAAATCACACACAACAATATGTTTTGTAACATCAAGTTACTGATGCGTTTACGTATTATCAATGTACAACCGACTTGTAAACAACAACCATATGTCTCCGTTTCAAGAATATAAGATATTATCGTCTCACAATCAGTCGTGATAAAATCTATGAAGTGATTCAAATGAGCGTGGGTTTAATCCAATACTCAAATTCTTATTTCAGGAGTACTCATGAACACTGGAGCAAACATTTGCTATGTCTAAGCACTTAGACAATCTACAGTCGGATTCATGACAGTCTTAATTCATTACTTACTTCCAAAGTATGATCGACTGAGGATGTTTGAATAATCTTATTATTCAGGAAGTAAAACATGCGAAGTGGAACACAAGAATAACCTAATCCAATATGGTCTCAAAACTTTTGAATATAAATAAAACACTTATTATTTAATCACCATATTAATCAGACCTTTATTCATTGTATAATGTTTCGACTAATCAACTTAATACTTGAATTAAAACAATAGTCATCCCATGCTCCAAGCATGCATACTATGTTTATCTATAGTCCTTTCTTTGTGAAACAAATCAATTGAACACATTTCCAATGATGCTCATTTCATAATTCCAAATCCTTATCACAAGTGTATGAGTATCAAATTCTTTCCACTACTAGAATTTGTTAGAGTCTAAACTTATATGCAATGATCCTTTTGTAATGCTAGGCACCAAAGTCACAGAGACTTGTCCAATGATATTACAAAACATTCCATTAGAGATTGGCTACAAAACAATTCCATGGAGATGAAGTCTCACATTCAAAGTACATTCCTTTGAACATCCTTCTTATATAAAAGTTTCTAACTCACACATAGATTCTCAATATCAAACACCCATAATGGAAACATTTCCATATTCCCATATGACTATCAATTCTGAGCAGAGTTACCTCTTCTCAGAACATGTCGATATGATCCTCCCAAAATTATACCATACTTCCAACTATCCACAAGCAACCAATCTTCGGTGAACCTTGGATTGTCCTTGACAGTCGTTTAACAAATTTAGTCACATCAAGTTCTGGTCCTTTTTCCCTCTTAATGCCATAGGCATTTGGAAAATTAGAACGAGTGAATATTATAGCATATTCAATCGATCCTATATCCGAAGCATAAGGGATACGATTCATAATGTCTTACATAAAGACATGATACTTGACCAGTCTTTTGCTATAATATTTCCACATATATAATTTTCTATGTTGAATCATTTCAACATGATATTCATATATGTACATGACTAAGTTCTATTAAAATTTCAATCTAAACTTTTAGATTCGAAATGAAGTATTAGTATCCTCTCTCTTAAACCTTACTATAGCGAAAACAATTTCCAAACTCTGCAACTTTGCAAATTTGTAACCTTTGTTTCCTACATTCAGTATTGCCTACTTGCAACACCCAGTACAATAATTATGCTCCAACTAGCATAACAATTATACTTATGCTAGCATAACAATTTTGCTCCCATTAGCTTTGACATGTATCCAAAAATCAGCTAGATTTCTAGAAATCAATGCCTATTGACTTTCTTACCAAAGTTCAGATTTCTGATACGTGGTGCTTCGATAAGTCTTTATCTAGACTTCTCAAGCTCATACACATTTCATTAGACAGCTCATGTGTGTGTCTGAACCTTTTCAGAACTTATAGAAATAAGTCCCGAATGTTCAAACTATTTGTCATTTCTCACAATTTGAACTATGAAAAGGGATTCCGTAATCATACTCGAATTTGAGAATGCAATTGTCACAACTGCTAACTATAATCCTTTAAGATCTATTAGTGAAAGTGTTTCCTCACAATCATTTTCATGAAGTAGAGAGAAACCTTTTTCCACTTAGATTTTATGGTGTATGTGTTCCTATCCATGTGAATTTGTCATTTCCAACCACTATTATAAAGAAAAAGTTTATGACAAATCCAAACTCATATGGACTGAACTTGCTTAATCTTAATTTCTTGCCATCTGGTAGCACAAGAGGCCTACCAGTGCTTCCAGGTCATTGAGCATCTCACCCATACAGATCAATGTATTTCCATTGATCAAGGTGCTTTGCCTTATGCAATCAAATGAGAACTCATGGAACTTACATGCATACTAGACTTAACTGGAATGGGCACAGAAACAAGAATATGTCAACACGATAGGTTATCAACCTCAGGTCGTGTGCTAGCGATAACTAAAAGGTTTATTCTTGATTAGTTCCTGAAACTATTCAAGACCATTTAGACTCTCACTCACCTCTTGACATATAAGATTCTCTGTCAAGGAACATTCCTTGACAAACAAATACTCAAGAGTTAGTGTGAGTTCTTATCAAGAAAACACTTCATATAATTGGTCTTAGTTGGTCTTTGTTTTAACCAAAACATCACAACTACCAATTTCAAAATGTGCAATAGTAAGAAAAAATTTCTACTCCACATTTCATGAAGCGTTATAAACCTACTTAAAACATGTTACTCAAGATACAACTCGGTGAAACTAGAGTATAACTCTAAGACTTGATTTTGGAACGAAGTATGACTCGTCCTTTTGATTTTACCATTTCAACAATACTTAATTCCTTTTCTTAGTCATAAAAGTGCACTAAGTTGTTCTTAGAGGATCAATTGTGGCATGGTTCCATAATCATTAGGATGATCATAAAACATGATACTAAAGTACTCTCCTTTCCTTTCAGATTGGAGAAACTTTTATCTTTCTGCCTAATAGATTCTTCTTATTCGTTCTGTTATTCTTTGAAACTTTTCACAGAATCAGAATTACACTTAATCCTATAAGTATAATCATATTTACTGAACCATCAGTAAATCATGACGAATAGACTTATTGTCCTTTGTGGTGGATCTGACCAGTTCACATCAATGTGTACTAGATCCTTTAGTCCTTCACTTGACTCACATATACACGTGAGCAAGGAATTTACTCTTAATTTTCCAAAGATCGAGATTCTCATACATCACATAATTCAAATTGTATGTCTCCAAGTTTCTGTCCAATTGAACCTTGGGTGATGAGAATCCTTCCTTATTTGGTAAATTATGACACTACCACAAGGTATATAACTAAGAATCAAGTCCATTTTCAACATTGCTAATAATAGAAATATAAACACCAATTTTCATAAATGCCATTGCAAGTAATCATAAAGTAAATAAGATAAACCACAAAAATTTACTTTATTGATAATGTGCGGAAAACTTGTTCTTACAATGCAAATACACATGAAAACTATGTTTGTAAATATTCCTAAGCGATCTATCATAACTCCTAAGCAGCAGCTCCAAATTCTGATCATTGAACCATGTGATTGAATTCCATTTCTTCACATCAGAATTAGCCTTTACTTCCTTTTAAGCTTCCTTCATTTTCTTCGATCCTACAAAACATCAAAATGTTATTACCACATCATGTAATAAGAATCTATAAATAGGAACTTAACAGAGTTAGATAGTGGATGTACCTAAAGTAGAGTCATACAATTTGACTTTACCATCTCTTAGATATCTCAGGTAGTTAGGGAAGCTTCGCTTCCAATGTCCCTTCAATTGGCAGTAGAAACAGATGGCTTCTTTTGCATCGACACATGAAATTATTTCAGAACTAGCCATTCTCTTATGGTCAAACTGTTTGACCTTGGTCAATTTATTTCCCTTGGGAGAAGAAATCCTTTATGGACTATCATCATTGCCATTGCCTATGTCCATGGAAATTCGGGAGGTAGATCTTCCAATCAAATTTTCTTGACCAGTCCGCCAAAGCATTTCTGCTTCAGCAGCAATTAGCAAATATGTCAAATCAATAAGGGTCACATCGTGATCTGTCATATAGTAGTCCTTAACGAACTGACTATACGACTTAGTAAGTGATTGAAGAACCAAGTCAACAGCTAGCTTCCTCGGGAAAACGACACCCAACATTCCCATTATGTCAATGTGCAACTTCATTTTCAGAACGTGTGCACACATAGGACTTCCATCTCGATGCTTACATGCCAATAGGGCTTGAGTGACATTGAACTTTTCAAGTCGATGAAAATGTGGGTCAGGGAGATTCACTGGAGGAGGTGGAGGAAGAGAAGTATGATTTCCAGTTCCACCAATGCACGAAGAAAGGAACAATCTCTCACCTTGATCGACACGTGGAAAATCATCTTTAGAAGGAAAACTTTTCCCAAAAGGACAAGGAAGACCACAGTTGTCAGAACTAGACATATTATGTTATCCAATTTTAACCAAATCCTTTAATTTTGATAAGGATATTATGTTACCATTCAGAAAAATCGATTTTAGGCAATAAAAACCAGTTATGGTAATTATCCTATTCAAAAACTGATCAAAAATCGAAAAATCTGGCACCAGACAAGTCAACTCGTCGAGTTGGCAAGTGAAATCGTCGAGTTCAAGCAACTCGTCGAGTTCTATATTGAAATCGTCGAGTTCATGCTCCAGACAGCAAATTTCAACTTTCTTGTTCTTTGGACAATTCACTATTGCATCAATTCAATTGAAAAACATCCTAGGCTCTGATACCCCTGATGGGTTTTGAGCATCTCTACATTCTTGTGTGATCATGCAACCCTAATTGCTTTGGATCTAAGTTTTTCTCTATTGAACATACAAATTGAATACCAAAGCAATAATCCTATATATACTAGCATACAATTTCAAAATTTACATATGGAATAGGATTAGAAGATTACCTTACTTGTTATATTGTAATAACAAGAGTTCCTAGCTTGATCTTGACCTTTGAAAGCTTAGTGCCCCAAGTGTTGCACCTATAATGGAGTCACAAACACTCAATGCAAAGGATCAGAAGGAGAGAGGTGGAGAGGTCGACTAGGGTTTCTCTTAGAATGCATTGGTCGAAAATTACATATGGTGGGGTTTCTTTTATAGCTGTGGGCTGCTAGGGTTTCTGGAGGAAACCCTAATTCCTGCTTAAGGCTTAAGCAGACCATGGACTCCTCCTTATGAGGCATTGGACAAAATCTATAGGGCCTCCCTATAGGATTTCGTCCACTCCTAATTAAGGAGTCCAATAGCCCATTTATGCAACTATCAATGATTTACAAAACAACCCCTCCATTATTAATCAGTTCCTTTAATCCCAAAATTAATATCAAATTAATTTCTGATTAATTACCAATTAATAATATGATTTCCAAATAATATATTAATCTTGTAATATATTAAGAAAATCATTTGAGTACCAATTTACTATTTCACATAATAAATTCTACTATCTCTCCACTTCTCATCTTGTCAAGTTGCATGAGTGAAGGCAACCCAAAAGGACCATGCTACATATCAAATCAAGTACATACCAATTATAGTTATGAGCTTACACACCAAATCAAACATATCATCTCACTGTAAAGGCCATTAACTAAGGTACATGGATATTCCGATAAAGTTACCTGTCAAGGTTGTAGTTAGCAACCACATGTGTCAAGATATACAGATAAAGTTATAGCATAAAGTTTGACTATAAAAGCCATTAACTAAGGTTTATATGTTATAAACTTGGGTTTTATAAAATATACAATTCTCTTTTCTTTTTTTATATGAATTCTGAAATATATATACTTTAAAGGAGATGGAGTGGTGCTTTGACTTATTTAATCCAAAGTGATAAGGCGTGGGAGATATCTAGCTCTAAGGGACATAAGTGCGTAAATGGTTAAGGACTTATGGACATCGTTTCATATTTATGACTAGTAAGAAGGCTTTCATTTTTCACTTTCACTCTTGCATGCAAAATCCGAAATGCTCTTTACATCTCTCCCTTTTCTCTCTTGCAAAGAAAAGATAGAGGTTACTTGCATCTTCAAACTCTCTTTAAGTTCATACTTTGGTTATGAACTTAAAGCTTAAGGGTTTAAGAGTTTATGGACTAACATCTACATCAAGTTGAGTCATTGTTGGTGTGTCAACGGTTTCATCTTCTTTATAAACTTCCAAGTCTCCTAAGAGGATCCAAACAACAACAAAGGTTGTTATTTCTTCATCCTTTCTATGGTTGGTATTTTAATCTTTCTATAACTTGCAAGAAGATCCTTGGTGGGTATAAAATGTTTATGTTATTCCAAAATTAAAGTCTTCCGTTTGCCATAATTTTCTAGTTTATGAAACTAATTTTGAACTAAAACGCAACAATTGGTATCTGAGCCACCTTGCAAGTTTGGTTATATTTTTTTGATTTTTGGAAATCTTAGTTTTTGGAGAATATGGATAACTTGTTTTTCTATAAAATAAAGTTCATATATATTTTCTATGACAACTTTATATTTGTTATTTTATGTGACAAAAGTTTCATGAATCTTTTGTCATTTAAAGTTGTCTTAGAAAAACAAAGGTTGTTTTATGTGTATGTTGATGTGTATAATGTGCATAAACTAGCCAATGACCATTATGATTATTGTGTTGTTGTGTTTGTTGTTTTTGTTATAAAAATGGTTGTAATAATTTATTTATGCATAAGGTATGTAATAATTAAATAGATTAGTTTTCTTGTTTATTTTTGTAAATTAATAGATTAGTTTTTAGAAATAATTTATTTGTACAAAGATGTAACAAGAAATAAAGTTGGAGCCATTTTTTGAAGACAAAAAGGCAATTTTCGAGTTCATCATGTGCTGGGCAGAAAGATGACACTTTCTGAAAGTATATGTGTTGAACATGTGCTGAACAGAAAGATGACACTATCTGAAAAGTGTCATGAATGTATCAGTTTTTTCCTTAAAGAAGTTCTTCAAATCTTTTGCAAGTAATGGGTGTTTACTCAAGTGGGAGCTTCTACAACAACATTACAAGAAGATTTATGGTCCCCTTTAATGTTCCTTTAGGAATGGACTTGGTATTTTTGTGTTGGCTCACAATAAAATGTCATTAGTTGGTTATGTTTATGCACATATCTTTTTATGCATGTTTGTGTTGTTTATTTTATGCAATTATTATGTATGGTTGATAAATTAGTTTTTCACATGCTAAAATAATTTTGGACAAAATAAACATCACATTGAGTTTGGTTTTCAAAATTGGACATAAGATGTAACAAGTTATTAATTTTAAAAATAAAACCTGGTTTTATAAAATCGCTAATAACGACAAATTTTGAAATACTCCATTATAAGTTTTAAAATGGCGATTTTGTAACTTATACAAACTCCAAATATATAAGTAATAAAATGAAGTTTTATTAAAGATATAAAAGGTTCAAATGCACTCAAACTTAATACCGGTTATTAAAATTGAATTGCATCAAATTATATAAAAACTAGCTTTTTATATAGAACATTTAAAAGTGATTTTTTTTTGAAAATTGATACCATGGTTTATTATATGCATGTAATAACCATGATATCATATGTTTTTTAAACAAGAATTATAAAACATATAAAGACCCTTTTTTTACAAACCTCAAATCCATGCAATCCTTTTGAAGAACACTCGCACATCTCTTGTATGCAATAGTGGGATAAAGGATACCTAACCGTTTAGTGTTATCTTTTGATGGTCGGGGTGTCTTCGCGATTTCTATAACCAAGTTATAGGCCGATTACACAAGTTTTTCAAATTGGATTATTTTATCGGAAATCTTTTGTGATAAAGGATACCTAAGCAAGAAAATTTGAGGCATAGATGAGATCAAACATGTCTAATTAATTTTGTTATTAGAGATCCCATAAATCTAAGAATTATATAGAAATATATAATTGATAATTGATATCTACCGGGTTGAATTCAAATAGATGAGATAAAAGATACCTAACCATTTATTTGTTTTGCAACTTGGATCCTAGACTTTGATAATTAATGTTTTTGGAAACTAAAAGGGTATTAATTATTAAAGATTAAATATTGAAAATACCAAATGAATTATGTTAAAATTTTATAGTTAAATAATCCATTCTCATTATCATGAATTGTCATTTTCTTTAATGACTTGATGAAACAATAACATTCAATAGATACAGCTTCAATGAATGGGTTCATGTCTTAAGAGACAATCTCATGAGAGATATGAAATTGTATACACTTAAAGGTCCTAGTCCTAAAACTATTTGCTTTGAGAAATGAACCTGAAGATGATACCTAGTAAAGGCATCACTCTTATGCTTAAGATGTTTCTAGCATCAAGCTAGGAATAGTTATTCATGACTTCTAGGAAGTCTTGGATAATTTAAACATATATCTGATGATGTAATAGGTCAAGCAATATTCCAATAAATACAGTGATATTTTATATATATCTAGTTTAAACATTGGAATAATGCAAGGCTAAAATAATCACCTTGTGTGATCCAGGAGTCCCATGTTTTATGGACTAAACACCTTTAAGCCCAATAAATCTACTAAAGCCCACATAGATGGATCTTGTTTCTTTTATGAAGAAACTGGACAATGGAAGAGGAGTTACTCCTTTTATTTGGAAGGAAAGTATGGAAGAGACTAGTACTTCTAGTATCTACTAGATAGAACTCATACTTTTCATATAACACTTAGCTACTTCGTACTTAAATGTTAATCTAATATTTGTAAATGGCTTGCAGATATTTATTGAAGAGTAACCAGCTGAGCACAACCAAGTTGGAACTACACTCTCGGAGTTTAGTTTATTATTTATGCTTAGAACATAAAGTACTTGTAATGTAAAACAATATTTGTTTTGGAACAATGTATATTTTAATTTAGCATGTCTAAATTTATGTCTCAGTTATTTTATTCAAATGTTTGATAATTTACTCAATCATTTTTCATAACGATAATATTCATATTCTGAAATGATTAACTTCTATTTATGAGACTAGATCTATTAATAGAATTACAAAGTAAATATCAACATTTTAGAAATAAAATCAAGTTTTATATACAAGCACTTTTGACTTAAACTTGTTTTAAATCAAACTCATCTTTGACATTGTTAACTTTATTATATAAATGGCATTCACATATTCCAACTTCAAGAAAGGGAACTTTGAAGGCAAATAATGTAGTTTATTTGACATATGTGAACCTTATTTATATGTAAAGGACTCCTAATGATATTCTCACTAAAGTGTAGAGAAAAAAATTAACGAACTATACACTTTGGTGTATGAGTTCCTTTCTAATTAATGTCTAAGATTAAGCACAAGATACCAAATCAACTTTATTAACAACAATAGTAGTTTTAATTATATTTTACGTGGTAAAGCATAATTGTGAAATCTTTGTTGAAGGTTTCAAAAGTTGAGATACAAACCGGTAAGAACCATCTAATGCCTTAATGATAATAAAGGATGAATTAAATCTTACTTTGTATGATTTACTTTCTAATCGGTAGAGATATCCTTCTTTAATATTTTTGGGATAATACTTCAATTACTATTAATTGTATCTTGAATACAAATACCAACTAATAAATAGATTAAACACTTTATAAGATTTAGTATGGAAGGGCTCCATCCTCATCTTACTTAATGTTTTGAGGATTTGAATATGATGTTGGACTAAAGCTTCCAATCCCAAAATCTACTAAATACATATTTGTATAATACTCTAAATGTGGCCTAGATTATTATATGCAAACTTGCTAAGAATAAGTTCTCTTATTCTTGTGAAAGCTAAGTTAGTAGAAACCAAACTTCTAATGACAAAGCAAGTGGGAGGTACATGGAACTTGAAGCAGCTCAAGAACCATAATCTTATGTAGAAATAGTTGGCACTAGTTTTAACAAGGATTGTTAAACTTGAATAATAGCTATTCACAAACAAAAATTGTTCGCATTAGTGGTAGAAATCATCTATGACTTGAGAAATGTGGAATCTCTCATTGATGAGCTTTTATTGATGGTTTCTGGAAAATCCGTCAAATACCAATATGCTATGTCAGCCCGAATCTGATAAATGACTTAAAGTCATGAACATGAGATGTAATCCATGTATGATAATCAAGTATGGGCTTGATTAGAATTTCTCCCTATAGAAAGTCTAAAAGGAGTAAATTATTCTTCTAGAAAGAATAAATTACATGGATAACCATACACATTTAAAGAAAGACTTGTTGTAAAAGGGATTTTCTCACACTCATGTCATTAGATCAACAAGGATATTATTTACTATAAATTCATATTCTTAATATGAGATACAGTGAACAGATTTCAAGAAAGACCAATTTTCTTAATAGACATCTACTAGAAGATATCTATATAGATTAGCCTTGAGGTTTTCTTAATCCATGTTATCCTAACAAAATGTGTAGAGCTTAAGATCCGCTTGTGGATATAAATCAAACATCTCAATGTTGCAATCATCATTTTATATAAAGCCACAAGGTATGCTTTTATATCAAAATGAACAGAACATGTGTGTTTACTAAGAACTAGTGGGAGCATAGTGAAATTCCTAATCTTGTATGAATGAGACATACTTAATCATTTAAAATCACATTTTGACTAAGCAAGGTCGTTTTCACCTTGAGTCGGAAAGTGTTTCTAAAATGAAAGACTTAAGAAGGAAAAGATACATTCTTGGAATGTAAAATCTATAAGGGATAGATAAAATAAATGTTAAAAGTTTCATGTCCTTATGCATATATTGACAATATCTTGAAAGGGATCAAGACACAAGATTATTTTGGAGAATTCTTGGCATTGTCATATGGCACCA
Source organism: Lactuca virosa (assembly GCF_052849685.1). Lineage (NCBI taxonomy): Eukaryota > Viridiplantae > Streptophyta > Magnoliopsida > Asterales > Asteraceae > Lactuca > Lactuca virosa. The sequence continues at coordinate 89,074,201 of NC_136429.1, forward strand.
TTTTGAGCTAGCCTCATACATAGCTCATAGTCTTGAACTAGATGAAATGATTTACATTATATTTGCTTGGCAAAGGAATTCATCATTTACGCCATATTATGCATAGGACATGGTATTTGATCATGTTGTAAGCATGTCATATGATACTAATTGAATACATGGTTAAGTCATTGGATGACTAAGATAGCATTCTAAGAGTACTTTAGAAGAACTAAGAGAATGTATATGAGACAATCAATTTAGAAAGGATCTTTATGGAACGAGCTACACAAGATGTTAATTTCTAAACAGATATAAATAATTATGAATTATAATTGGATTTTGACTTCATTATGGAATGAAGGGTAAGTCTTGTTGGAATGAGGTCCAAGCAAAACATAATGACACAATCTACTACAAAATGAGAATAAACTACTTTAGAAGTTGAATTCAAATATGATTGGATGAATGGGATCATTGAAAAACTATGTTGATTTCTGCCATTCAAGGATCACATAGAAATCTTTGTGACTTCGAGAGTATACTTAATCAATCTAAGAGACTCTATGTCACGAAAGAACACCAATAATATTCTCCAAGATATGTAACTATACTTAGAGTAAAGTTAAGTATGGAGATGATAGTATTCACATAATTCACACAAATTAAATTTTGTCAGATCCATTGATAAAGTCATTCTTTGGAGGTAAGTATGAATGGTCACACTTCAGCTATAAGACTTTATTATTCTAGAAATGGGTTTTGTTTTACATTTAATATTTGGATATTGGAACATTATAAAAACAACTATTAGATAATGTTATGATATATTGGGATATAGTCGTCACATTAATACTTTTTGTTTTCTACATTAACATGTTTAATCCATGAATGATGTTATTATTCTAAAAGTTCATAGTCGGTAATAATTGTGGGAGCATTTATAAATTAAGACTAATATGAATTGGATTGGTTGACTCTCACTAGATGAAAGTAGGCAAGTGGTTGTAACCAAGTTTCATAGGTACTTGTCAGAGAACTAGTATTGAACTGACCCGCATCAAGACCATCTCATGGATCGCTATCATGAATGATACTTGATTAAAAGGTACTATCTTTGTATCCTTAACACCTAAGATACATAGTAAGACGTAAGTGTAGGGAGTACTATGCTTTGATATGGTCAAATGTTGCTCCTTAACCAGGCAGTTATAAAATCCATTTTTAGGTATGGTGTGAGCTATGCAAGAGGCTTATGTAGTCAAGTTGGGATTTGTTCCTCTTATGTGTTGAGAGTTAGACATCTAAGGCGCCTTACCAAAAGTTGAACAACTAATGAGATTGATTGCGATTCGTATCTCATGTTCAACATGATGTCTGTAGCAAAGGGATAACTGATAAACTTACCTTATACACCAATTGTAGCTTTAAGCTTTTTGGGAATTGGGAGTTGATAGAATGGCACAAAGTCATATGTTGTTGGGGGTAGTGAAATTTTGCTAGACGTTCACCATTTTCTATATCATTCTAATATGAGTCTTGTGCAAGTGGGAGATTGAAAGGTCTAGTATGCGCAAGAGTCATATTAAAGTGATATTGCTAATTAACATATGATACTAATGGGTCACACTAACAACAACTTGATATAATTGATTATTTATTAGAAATCGTTTTTAATAAATATTCAAAAAACTCTTATAATCAAATTATAAATTATTTATTTCATGGAAATAATAATTTTCATTAGCAAGTAACATTACATAATTCATATGGTACGAATTAATAAGTCATGTACAATATTTTGGACCATAAGGTTTTTTGTCTTTTACCTAAATGTTAAGGTTTATATTTTATAAACTTGGGTTTTATAAAATATACAATTCTCTTTTCTTTTTGTATATGAATTCCGAAATATATATACTTTAAAGGACAGGGAGTGGTGGTTTGACTTATTTAATCTAAAGCAATAAGGCATGGGAGACAACTAGATCTAGGGGACATACGTGCTTAAATGGTTAAGGACTTATGGACATTGTTTCATCTTTATGACTAGTAAGAATGCTTTCATTTTGCACTTGCACTCTTGCATGAAAAATCTAAAATGCTCTCTACATCTCTCCCTTTTCTCTCTTGCAAAGAAAGATAGAAGTTACTTGCATCTTCAAACTCTCTTTAAGTTCATACTTTGGTTATGAAGTTAAAGCTTAAGGGTTTAAGATATTATGGACTAGCATCTACATCAAGTTGAGTCATTGTTGGTGTCTCAAAGGTTTCATCTTCTTCATCAACTTCCAAGCCACCCAAGAGGATCCAAAGAACAACAAAGGTTGTTATTTCTTCATCCTTTCTATGGTTGGTATTTTAAACTTTCTATAACTTGCAAGAAGATCCTTTGTGGGTATAAGTTTATGTTATTTCAAAATTAAAGTCTTCCGTTTGCCATAATTTTCTAGTTTGTGAAACTAATTTTGAACTAAAACCCAACAATATTCTCCCCCCAAAGCATAAATGCATTAAAAAGAGGTGTCGTAAACACTCACCCTAGTTGTGTGATCTCGATCTAGGTTTGTTTTGGTGAAGCTTGACGTGAAAAACCGCAATCAAAACCTTTTTGGGTTAAAACTAACCACTGGGACCATTTGGTAATATTTCCAAACTAAAGAAGCTGTTTTAGTTTAACAAATAAACAAGGGATGGCTTTGGTCTTCTAAAATACTGCAGGGACTGATCTGGTAATATTTTAGCAATTGGGGACCTAATTTGGATTAGTTTGAACCAATGGGCCGATTAAGTATTTTTTTATACATATGAGGGGTTGGTTTTGTCAGTTGATACAAAAATGGGGGTTGGTCTTCGACCCTTGACTGATCGAGAAAGAGAACAAACGAAAACGGAAAAATGGGGGGGGGGGGGGCTCATTGGTGTTTAGTCAATCACAACGAAGGGAGAGACGAAGACCCATTTACGGCGACCCTTTGTGGGTCAACTCCTCTTCGCCGACAGTAGCAAACCGAAAGCAACAAGACATCAACAATAGTCGACTGTGGTGGTGACTAGTTGTTGGGTTTGTCGATCAAAGGTGGCAAAAGGGAGGAGAGCAGAAAGTGGCGGTGGTCACACATGGTCGTGGAACGACCACAGTCGATTCCTCCAGCGAAGCTCTTCCATCGATCGGTTTTCCCGTATACACTCATCCTTGTTGGTGACAGTGTCGCCGAGGGGGTACTGGCGAGTTGTAAATGATGAGAGGGGGTTATGGAGGGTGGTGAACGATGGTGGAGGTCGCAAATAGTGGTCGGAGGTGGTGTTGTGTGATCGGGATAGGCGGAGGTGGGTGAAGATGGCGGTGGCAGGCAGCGTTCTCGACCTCCTGTCGTACATCGTTCCGATGTTCATCGAAGAGGATGGAGGAGAACAAAGGCGGGGGCACAGATGTAGAGGTTTACGATGGAGTTTGGTGGTTGAAGAAGGCTAGCAGGTGGTGCAGTGGCTACCTCTAGATTGCCGGAGGTGGCAACCCTTCGGGTTCGTCGGAGTTAGGAACGAAAGAAGGAACATGTGTATGAACGAGATGATTCGAGAGAGAGAGACAGAGAGAGAGAGAGTCGTGAGAGAAGAGAGAGCACATGGGTATGGGAGGTAGAGAGAGTGTGTGTGGGGGTGATGATATAGAGGTACGTAGAATGGGGTAGCCAATAAAAAAAGAAAGTGACGTTTCCATGTGGTAGCCAATGTACGCATAGGCGTCTACCAACTTGGAGTCCCCATTGTCTTATTCCACACATATGTAATCTCAGCTTGCGTGCCTATCAATCCGGACTTCATAAAAATATGTCAAAAATATTTGGTGAATGGTTTGGTCATGGTGATTCCAAAAACGCAGACAGATTTCAAATCCGATGTACGGATCTCCGTGAAATGATGTTCAAAGTTTCACATCAACCGGGTTTTGATTCATCTGTTTTCACGAATCTGATTTCGGTCCAGGCTGAAAATGTTGGAATAGCAAAATCAAATACTAGACCGCAGCCTGAGTTCACAAACATGCTCAAAATGTAACATCCTGAGACCAGGTATTTCTCAATAGCCCTTACTTTATTGCAGTTGTCAAGTTTGGCCCTTAATTGAGAAAAGGTGGCAGCTAAGTATGCAGGGCGTATACATGTGTACGCTCAGCATACTCATGTGCGTATTATGGACGCGGAGGCCACCTAGTACGCTGGGTGTACCAGAGGGTACGCTGGGCGTACTAGGCTAAGAGTAAAAACCATAATTGTGTGGTGTGTCCCTATTTAAGGAACATGATGGCCTTATTTCCACCCACCATTTCCAGTCTTCAACTCCCCTCAAAACCCTAATTTCCGTTTTCTTAGCTTGAGTGGCCATTTGAAGCTTTTGAGTGATCTTTGTGGGATTCTTTAGGTGAAGAAAGAGCTTTGAAGAGAGTACAGTTGGAGTCCAAGATTTGGATCTGAGTTTCCCCTGTGGGTGGTGCATCATTTGGAGGTATCAAGCTCAAAGCTTTCTCATTGTTTTGATTTGTGCATATTACGGTTCATTTTTGAGTTTATGTCCCAAAGCTTGAAGCTTTATGAGTTTGTTGAACTCCAGAGCATAATACATGTCCCTTTAAGCGTCTCTAGTTGACTGGACTCACAAAAATGGGATCATGTACATCAAGATCTCCCCATGCATGATATATGAGAACTTTTGTGAGTAAGGAGTGAGATTTTATGAGTTTTAGACTTGCTCAGCCATGTTAAGGCTTAAAGTCACAAACTTTATGGAGTATCAGCCTTTAGTGAGTCCAGATCTGAGATTATAGCTATGGTCTTAACGGATTAAGACCAGGAGAGTAGGAAAAATAAGTCCGGGACGTATGTTGAGCGTACTCCCAGATACGCGCAGCGTAGCGTTGAAGTTTCTCGATGAATGCATGGTGAAGTAGTACGCCCAACGTAAAGGGTTGTACGCCCAGCGTACACACTTGGTGTTGACTTTTGTTGACTTTTAGGGTTTGGTCAAACTGTAGACTTTGGAGGCCATGGAAGGGTAAAATGATCTTTTATCCTTCTGAGAATTTGTTGAGGGTTTAGCCTAACATGTTTGGGGGTCATTTATTAATTAGAGTTAATTACGATATATGTTAGGCGGAGGCTAGATCGGTGGTTCGAGTACGAGACATACTTGCTTTACTTACGAGGTGAGTCTTCTCACTATACTTGCCTGAGTGGTGATCTTGTGTGACCGGAGGGTCTTATATGCTTATACTGAGTTATTTGATATTCTGCGTTTGTCTTTGTGATATGTGTTGTATATTATTGTTGTGACTTGATGAGTCAGGACCGGAGGGTCCAAACAGAGTTGTGAGACCAGAGGGTCTTCACTGAGACACATTGACCGGAGGGTCCTTTTTCGAGATATAGCCATGAGAGGCTAACGATTTGCGTGTGGTATTTTATGGAACTCACTAAGCTTCGTGCTTACCATGTTGTGTGGTATGTGTTTCAAGTACTTCTCAGGATCGCGGGAAGGCGTCGGCTTGATTGTACACACATGTTCGAGATTATGTTTGAGGATTCTGGGATATTATCAGTCATTTTGTGGATTTGTGTTTTGACAATTGATACATTTGGGGTTTTTGAGAAATGTGATATTGAGTTTTATATGGTTTAAAAATGAAAATTTTGTTTGAAAATCTAGAGTGTTACAAGTTGGTATCAGAGCCTTGGTTTGAGGGATTCGGATGTACTCTCGGGTATGTCTGGACTCAAACTGAAGATTTGAGATAATTTTCTAAAAAGAAATGATTTTTCTTAAACGCGTAAGAGTTTTACGGAGAAAACGAGACGGAGCAGTGTGTACAATCAGCTAGAGCCCGAACGGTGATTTCCTAAAATGCCATTACTTGTTTATATTATGAGATACTTATGAGATATTAGAGTTGCATGCTAGAAAATAGGCTAGGTATTTCAGGGATTTAGAGCTAGATTTGCCTGATTCATGATGCCTTAGCCTAGGAAATGCTATTGATTGATCTTATCTACAATTTGCCCTGTGGGTGTGCTGAGTAGGGATACATAGCAGGAATTTTCTTTAGAGAGGGTTTTGAGTAATCTAGGAGAGATATCTATATGAGCATTGAGGAATCTACCGAGAGAGTAGTTTGAGATCTGTGAGGGATAGAGTACTTGTGAATTAGGATCCTAGGAGGAGGACTTGGGCCGACTACAGGTTGGTGTGGAAGGTAGTATTGGGCCCGTACTACTGAAAGCACCGGATCTGTAAGCGACCCAAGTAAGAACCTTACGATACTAAGGAGCATGTAGGCGTGCGTAATGGCGTGAGTGCTTGCGCTAGTCTCTGATAATTTTTCGTGTTTGCATTTCAGAGACACTATGGTGATTACCCGCAACAACCCCGGGAGCAGTGATACCAGTGACGAGGAGATCTAGTGCCGATAGCGATGGGTGATGTCTGTGTCATAGTGGGCATGGATTGGTTGAGTCCGTTTGGATCTGTGATTGACTGTGAGCATCAGATGGTGACCATATGAGACCCTAGTGGGGGAGTACTCACTGTGTATGGCGAGGGGACCAGATCTGGACCAGCTTTCTGCTCTGCCGCCAGGGCGAGACAGAGTTTACAGCAGGGATGCATGAGCTTTTTAGCATATGTTATGGATACGAGAGTTTCCACTGAGTGGCTGAGTTCTATCTCCGATGTTCCAGTTGTGTGTGAGTTCTCAGATGTTTTCCCCGAGGAATTGTCGGGTGTGCCTCCCAAGAGGCAGGTGGAGTTCCGGATCGATTTGATTCCGGGTGCGGCGCCAATTGCCAAGGCCCCTTATTGCGTTGTTGGATATAGTGTCTAAGTCCATAACTATATTTGGTATGTACTTGACCCGACCCGGCATTGTCCATTTGGGTTGCACTTCACCCGAACAATTTATGGATAATCGTTTGAGAATAGTATAAGTTATGATTTATTAATATATTATAAGTACTAATATATTAATATAAAATCATATTATTTAATTAGTATTGAACTATAATTAATTTAGAATTAATTTAGAGATCAAAAGTATGACTAATTAAATATGGGCTCTTGTATTTATATAGTGTGGGCTAATGCTTATTTGGAATGGGCTAGGCTTGCATGGAAAGTCCATGGATACTCCATGGAGCTTTAACCCATGGATCTCATGGAAATGAAAAGAGTGAGAGTTTATGAGTTTTAGACTTGCTCAGCCATGTTAAGGCTTAAAGTCACAAACTTTATGGAGTATTAGCCTTTAGTGAGTCCAATCTGAGATTATAGCTATGGTCTTAACGGATTAAGACCAGGAGAGTAGGAAAAATAAGTCTGGTACGTACATTGAGCGTACTCCCAGATACGCGCAGCGTAGCGTCGAAGTTTCCCGATGCATGCATGGTGAAGTAGTACACCCAGCGTAAAGGGTTGTATGCCCAGCGTACACACTTGGTGTTGACTTTTAGGGTTTGGTCAAACTGTGGACTTTGGAGGCCATGGAAGGGTACAATGGTCTTTTATCCTTCTGAGAATTTGTAGAGGGTTTAGCCTAACATCTTTGGGGGTCGTTTATTAATTAGAGTTAATTACGATATATGTTAGGCGGAGGCTAGATCAGTGGTTCGAGTACGAGACATACTTGCTTTACTTATGAGGTGAGTCTTCTCACTATACTTACCTGAGTGGTGGTATTGTGTGACCGGAGGGTCTTATATGCTTATACGGAGTTATTTGATATTATGCATTTGTCTTTGTGATATGTGTTGTATATTATTGTTGTGCCTTGATGAGTCAGGACCGAAGGGTCCAAACAGAGTTGTGAGACCAGAGGGTCTTCACTGAGACACATTGACCGGATGCTCCTTTTTCGAGATATAACCATGAGAGGCTAATGATTTGCGTGTGGTATTTTGGGGAACTCACTAAGCTTCGTGCTTAACGTGTTGTGTGATATTTGTTTCAGGTACTTCTCAGGATCGTGGGAAGGCATCGGCTTGATTGTACACACCTGTTCGAGATTATGTTTGAGGATTCTAGCATATTATCAGTCATTTTGTGGATTTGTGTTTTGATAATTGATACATTTGGGGTTTTTGAGAAATGTGATATTGAGTTTTATATGGTTTAAAAATGAAAAAATTGTTTGAAAATCTAGAGTGTTACATTAAATTAATTTACAAGCTTAAAACATGCATAACTTTCTCATACCATCTCTGTTTTGGACGTTCTTTATATCTACAGAATCGTGAGAACATGTTCTATCCATTTTTATCATCCATGGTCTCCATGTAGGTCAAATGCAAAAATTTGATTTTTAGGACATCAGATCTCACCAATTTTTGAATTGCATTCGGTTTGATGACGATGGTCAACTTTTCGAGGTGTTGAGGTATCTTGAAGGCACTTATGAGTAACATGATCTCATTTGTACTTAAAATCATCGAGGTACTATGTCGTAGGTCCTACTACAGTGTAGTTTGTAGTTAATGGAATATCTACAATTTTAGACCTAAATTTCGGGATGTCACATTACCTCCCCGTTAAAGAAATTTCGTCCCAAAATTATTTCATTCCACTAGTAGAGGTAGTGCCTCTGAACAGTTGTAGGTACTACCGTTTCATCTGATCTCCGTGTTCCCAAATAAACTTTGGACCTCTACGAGAGCTCCATCGGACTTTTACTATAGGTATGTGACTTTGTTTGAGGCTTTTGATTTATCGATCCATGATCTTGACCGGTTCCTCCACAAAGTGAAGTTTAGTGTTGAACTTCATATTATCGAGAGGAATAATGAGGTTCTTATCAGAGAGACACTTATTGGGATTACACACGTGGAAGGTATCGTTAATTTTGCTGAGTTCTTGAGGTAACTTGCATTTGTAAGCCACCAGACCAATCCTTTCTAGGATTTCAAAAGGTCCGATGTATCGGGGATTTAGCTTACCTCATTTTCTAAATCTAATGTCACCTTTTCCATGGTGCAACTTTCAATAGGACACTGTCTCCTACTTTGAATTCTAAGAGTTTACATCTTACGTCAGCATGGATTTTCTGACGACTATGTGCGACCTTTAATCATTCCTTTATCTGAATAATCTTTTTTGTGGTTTTGATGCATGATCTCAGGACCATTAAGTAGAGTATCTCCAACATGCTTTCCAGCCAGTTGAGTATCTCCAACTTCTGCCCAACATATCGGATACCGATATATGCGTCCATATAAGGCTTTTAATGGAGTTGCCTTTAAGATAGTGTGATAACGTTTGTTGAATGAAAAACTCAACTAGCGGTAAATGAGTATCCCATGCGTTACCGAAGTCTATCACACAAGCGTGGAGCATGTCTTCCAGAGTCAGTATTGTCCTTTCACTCTGGTCATCCGTTTGAGGATGATATGCAGTGCTCATGTCTATTTTGGTCCCTAAGGACCTCTGTAACGTTCGAAAAAATCTGAATGTGAATCTCCTATCCCGGTCCAAGATAATAGATATTGGCACACCGTGTAGTCTGATTATTTCCTTGAGATAGGTCCTAGTGAGTTTCTCCATCTTGTCAATTTCATTGATGGCTAGGAAATGGGCGGACTTGGTCAAACGGTCAACCACTAACCAAAAGGTGTCATAACCATTTGAATTTTTTGGTAACTTTGTTATGAAGTCCATGGCTATATATTCCCATTTCCATTATGGTATTGACGGTTGTTGTAGCAGACCAGATGGCTTCTGGTACTCTGCTTTGACTTTAGAACAAGTCAAGCATTTACTGATATATGTGGCAATCTTAAGATCGAGTTACATCTTATCTGAATCGGGATGTATCGAATATCTCAACTTATGAGCTTCGTTTAAAACTAGACTCCTGACTTCACTAAACTTTGGGGTACAAATTCGGTTCAGGAAATATCGTGTTCTGTTTCTCTTGAGGTCGAAATATTTGTCCTTTCCTCGTAGGGTTTTCTTGTACTATATTTTTGGGTTTGAGTGCTTCCAGCTGAGCGTCTCAAATTTAGATGGTGAGATTGGAGTGGATTGTTAGGGTTAGAGCCTTTACACAAAGTGGGTTTGTTTGTTCTTTCCTGCTTAAGGAGTCTGCTATGACATTCGCTTTACCACGATGACAACAAATTTTGAATTCGTAGTCATTTAGCAATCCAGTCCAACTTCATTGTCTCATGTTTAGCTCCTTCTGATCGAAGATGTGTTGAAGGATTTTTTGGTCGGTGAACATGACATACTTCATTCTGTATAGGTAGTGTCTCTAAATCTTTAAGGCAAACACTATAGCTCCCAATTCCAAATCATGGGTAGTGTAGTTTATCTCGTTTGGGTTAAGTGTTCTGGATGCGTATGCAATGACTTTGTCCCTTTGCATCAACACGCATCCTAATCATTGGCGATAGGCATCACAGAATACCACAAAGTTTTATGTTCCCTCTGGGAGAGATAAAATCGATGCGCTGCACAGAAACTGTTTCAATTTCGGGAAGGCGGACTCTTGACTATTCCCCCCAATCGAATTTCTTGCCTTTTGGGTTAGTGCGGTGAGAGGCTTGGTTGTTTTAGATAAGTTCTCGAGGAATCTCTAGCAATAGCCCGCAAGCCTTAGGAATTGGCATCCTTCGCTTGGCGTTTTTGGTTCTTTCCAATCCCTAATTGCTTCAATCTTCAAGGGATCAACATGAATCCCTTTGCTACTGACTACATTGTCGAGGAAATGCACTTTGTTGATCTAGAACTTGCATTTTGAGAACTTTCATAAAGTTTCTCCTTTCTTAGTAGTTCCAGAATCAATCGCAAGTGTTGGCCATGTTCTTCCTTGATTGGTGAATATTTTAAAATGTCTTTGATAAATATGATCACGAATTTATCCAAATAGGGTTTGCACACCCGATTCATATGGTCCATGAATACGGCTGGTGCGTTGGTCAGTCCGAAGGACATAACCAGGAACTCATAGTGACTGTACCGAGTCCTAAATGTCGTATTTGGAATGTCTTCCTCTTGAACTCTAAGTTGATGATAACCGGATCTCAGATCGATCTTCGAGTAGTAGCACGATCCTTGCAGCTGGTCGAATAGGTCATCGATCCTCGGGAGTGGGTATCGGTTTTTGATTGTGAGTTTGTTCAACTCTTGCTAGTCGATGCAAATCCTGAACGATCCATCCTTCTTTTTGACAAACAATATCTGAGGTCCCAAGGGTGAGAAGCTTGGCCGGATAAAGCCTTTGTCAATTAGTTCTTTCGGTTGACTGGATAGTTCTTTCATTTTTGATGGTGTCAGGCAATAAGGAGATCTTGCCACTAGTGTTGTACCCAAGATTAGGTCGATTCAGAATTCGACATGTCTGACTGGAGGTAGTCCAGTTAAATCATCTGGAAATATGTCCAGGTAGTCACAAACTTTTGGAATGTCTTTGATTTCCTTACTCGTGCATTGCATATCCACCATGTAGTCCAAGGAAGCGAAGTATCTCTTCTGCAAACACTTTCTTGCCTTCATGCAAGAGATGACTCTTAGATTCTTTCCTGATTTATATCCATAAATCACAAGGGATTCATTGTTGGGTAGAGGTAGTCAAACAGCTTTTTCATAACATAAAACCTCCGCTCAAACATCACAAATGCATAAATTTAGTTGATAGGAAACGCACCAGTAACCATTTAGTCATAAACAAGCACATATGAGTCGTATCATATGATAGTGCATTAGTAAAATTTGTTCCTAAAATTCTACTGATTTCCAAATGATATAGAGAGTGATCAATTTCTGAAATCCCACAGATTTCCAAATGATAGAGAGCGATCAAATTCTAAAATCCTACAGATTTCCAAATGCTAGAGAGAGGAATTGAATTTTGAAGTCCTATAGATTTCCAAATGACAGAGAGAGTTGGAATCCTTCCGATTTTAAATGATAGAGAGATAACAGAAATCCTGCCGATTACAGATGATAGAGAGAGAATTGAAATCCTCCCAATTCCAAATAATAGAGAGATGACTGAAATCCTACCAAATACAGATAATAGAGAGAGAGAGAGAATTGAAATCCTACTGATTTCAGATGCTAGAAAGATAATTGAAATCCTACTAAATACAAATGATAGAGAGAGAATTGAAATCCTACCGATTTCAAATGATAGGGAGATAACTGAAATCCTATCAATTTCAAATGATAGGGTCAGAATTGAAATCCTACTAAATTCAAATGATAGAGAGCGAATTGAAATCCTAACGATTTTAAATAATATAGTGAGAATTGAAATCCAACCGATTTCAAATGATAGAGAGATCACTTTTAATATTTACGACCTTTGAAACAACTTGATAACATAAGCACTTGTATTCTGGTTACATCTTGTTATACCCAGTATCCAAACATGGACAAGGTTAGTAATAGAAAAGCTTCATCCACTGAGAGATATAGCAAGGATAAATGTTTGCATATAATCTATTTTATCATGATCCCTAACCTTAACCTAAGTGTACAAATCGCCCTAGGTAACATTGTTAGAGATTTGAAATGTATGAATAGCAGATTGGCTAGCTCCTTGAGCTGGTTACGAGTTTCACGCATCCTTTGACTTGTTACATTCGTTTGATACTCAACCTGCTTTAGGTCAGTTTAACTCTATACTCTAGCGTATAGATTTTGTGACCATTGGTAACAACCTTTCTTTGGTTAATTGACATGATGGCATAGTGTATGGGCAATGCCGTTTTCATAATGTTGTTCTTCCTTGAGTTCTCCGACTCTCTGAACTAGAGTGTGAGTGACGTATCCTACTAAATCTTTGTTTCCTATCATGGATTTGATTTGATGACTTAATTTGAACACTACATTCAATTAGGAGAAGCACAACGTCATCGACATACTTGTCGATAAGAGGAACAGACTTGAGGAGTCATGGATGACTTGTCAACTTTTTTCCTCGAGGATATTAGTTCCCTCCAGAGTGTTTGTGAACCATCCCGGATCTTGTGAAAACGTTTTCTTCCTTTTGGTGGAAGTATCACATCAGGAATGAGTTGGAATCGTTTTCCTATGAGTACACTGATGGGTTTTGAGCATTCTAACACTCCTATGGTGTACATGCAACCCTAGAAACCTTGGATCTATGTTTGACTAAGATACATGCAAATAATTATTTTTCCAAGGTTCTTATCCTAACTAGCATGGCATGGGATACTTGAATCAAATAAAACTAGTAGAATTACTTACCTTGTAGTAGTAGTTGATTGCTTGGAGTTTGAGAGCCTAGCACCAATAATGTGGATGCCTCAAATGGAAGTCACAAATCACCACAAACTTGGAAACTTGAGAGAATAGTCACAAACTTCTTGAAATCGGCCCTCTTAGTTTACACACATCAACTAGTCTTATTTCAAGAACCAAAGCCTCCTTTATATAGTGTGGTGGATTAGGGTTACATCCATGTAAACCCTAATACCCATGTCTTTTCATTTCCATGAGATCCATGGGTTAAAGCTCCATGGAGTATCCATGGACTTTCCATGCAAGCCTAGCCCATTCCAAATAAGCATTAGCCCACACTATATAAATACAAGAGCCCATATTTAATTAGTCATACTTTTGATCTCTAAATTAATTCTAAATTAATTATAGATCAACACTAATTAAATAATATGATTTTATATTAATATATTAGAACTTATAATATATTAATAAATCATAACTTATACTATTCTCAAAAGATTATCCGTAAATTGTTCGGGTGAAGTGCAACCCAAATGGACCATGCCGGGTCGGGTCAAGTACATACCAAATATAGTTATGGACTTAGACACTATCTCCAACAGTCTCCCACTTGGATAAGTCTAATAAATATAGTTGCAAGTATGACTTCAGGAACCGATCAACAATCGTAGCTCTTAAAACTCTGTTGAACTATGAAGCGCCATTTTAGATAAGTGATCATATAATCCTCTGTTCTAGATATCAGCCGGACAAATACATGGAACATGGTCTTGCTTATCGTCCAACATTTGTTTCCCGATTTCCGATTTGTTTGACATAGAACTTAACTGAACACATCAATTTAGTTCTGACCGGGCCCGGTACATAGGTCAAAACAAAATCATCGAGGGGCCCATATATCGCTTCTAATCCTAGAAGGAACAGATAAACTTCGACTCATATGTTTGCTCTACTACTTGTTGAATTACACACAAAAGCACGGTTAATAACATCGAGTTACCAATGCGTTTTTGTGCAATCAATGCATAACTCGAGATAAATTCCATGAAGTGATACAAGTGAGCGTGGGTTGAATCCAATACTCAGAACTTATGAGCACTCATGAGTGCTGTAGCCCCGCTTTGTCTAACATCTTAGACCTCTACAAGCCAACCCATGACAATCTTGATTCATATCTACTTCCAACATATGACCGACTGTGGAGAGTTTGAATAATATGATATAAACCATAACATAATTATTCTGGAAGTCAAAACATGCAAAAAGAAATAATAGTAAACGATTGACGAGAGATAGCAACACTTTACTCATAAATAACAGCTTTTATTTATCATCAAATGTCAATTACATTTTACAAATTTCAAGATTATCTAACTACTAAAACTAATATCATCCTTCAGCCCTATGCTCCGAGCATGCTGGAGATGCTTAGCCCGAGTCAGTCCCTTCGTGAGGGGATCTGCTGGGTTCTCATCCGATGATACCCTCTTTGCCACGAGGATTCCTTCTTCTATTCGATGTCTGATGAAGTGATATTTTCTGTCAATGTGTCTGGATCTCCCATGATCTCTTGGTTCCTTGGCTAAGGCAACCGCACTATTGTTGTCACAGAAAATCTCCATTGGCTCCTTTATAGCTGGTACAACTCCAAGGTCTCCGATGAAGTTCTTTAGCCATATAGCCTCCTTTGCTGCCTTGCTTGCTTCTATATACTCTGATTCACAAGTGGAATCAGCCACTGTCTCCTGCTTGGAACTTTTCCAAGTAATTGCCCCTCCGTTTAGAGTAAAGACCCAGCCCGACTGAGAGCGGAAATTATCCCTGTCAGTCTGAAAGCTAGCATCACTGTACCCTACAATTCTCAAGTCCTCACTGCCGCCGAGGGTAAGGACCCAGTCCTTAGTCCTCCGTAGGTACTTGAGGATATTCTTTACCGCAGTCCAGTGTGCCTTGCCAGGCTTCCCCTGATACCTGCTAACCATGCTCAAAGCAAAGGCTACATCAGGTCGAGTACACGTCATAGCATACATGATCGATCCTACAGCTGAAGCATAAGGTATTCGACTCATTTATGCTATCTCAGCCTCAGTACTAGGGCTTTGTGTCTTACTAAATCTGGTGTTACTCTGGATGGGTAACTCTCCTTTTTTGGAGTTATGCATGTTGAACCTTTTCAACACTTTGTCCACATAGGTGCTTTGACTAAGTCCAATTAGTCTTTTACTCCTGTTTCTCAAAATCCTTATCCCTAGGATATAGGCAGCTTCTCCAAGGTCCTTCATAGCGAAACACTTCCAAAGCCAGGACTTTACTTCCTGCAGGGTTGGGATGTCATTTCCTATGAGTAGTATGTCATCCACATACAGTACCAAAAAGCTGACTATACTCCCACTAGCCTTGATATAGACACAAGATTCATCTTCACTCCTTGAAAAGCCAAATTCTTTGATTTTCTCATCAAAGCAAAGATTCCATCTGCGAGGTGCCTGTTTTAATCCATAAATGGATTTCTCGAGCTTACACACTCTACTGGGGTACTCTGTATTGACAAAACCCTCTGGCTGAACCATGTAAACATCTTCAGCCAACTTTCCATTAAGGAAAGCGGTTTTGACATCCATTTGCCATATTTCATAATCATGAAATGCAGCAATGGCTAACAGAACCCTAATAGACTTAATCTTGGCCACTGGTGAAAAGGTCTCATCATAATCAACTCCCGGAGTTTGAGAATAACCCTTTGCAACCAGTCGTGCCTTATAAGTGTGTACATTACCATCCATGTCGGTCTTCTTCTTGAAGATCCATTTGCACCCAACTATCTTACGATCAGGTACATTGTCAACCAAGTTCCAAACTTGATTGTCATACATGGACTGTATCTCGCTATCCATAGCCTCTTTCCATTTAGCAGCCTCAGGGCCTGTCATGGCTTCCGTGTAGCTGTTAGGCTCATCCATATTTACAAGTGTGTTATCACTGATAAGTGTCTCACCTTCTGTAGTAATATGAAAACCATAATAATGCTCAGGTGCATTCCTAACTCTGGTGGAACGCCTCAGAAGTATAGATTCTTCAGTCGGCTCAACAGGAGTTTCCTCCTCAGGTTGAGGGCTAGGGTTTGAGGTTCCTTCACCACTTGACTCTTGAATTTCCTCAAGGTCAATTTGCCTCCCACTGTCTCCTTGGCTCATGAATTCTCTCTCTCGAAAGAATCCTCTTCTTGCTACAAAGACCACATTATCACTGGGTCTGTAGAAGATGTAACCAAAGGATTTATGTGGGTAGCCGATGAAAATACACCTTTCGCTTCGGGGTTCGAGCTTATCTTGAGTCTAGCGTCTCACGAAAGCCTCGCAACCCCAAATCTTGATGTGGTCTAGATTGGGAACTTTTCCAGTCCACAACTCGTGAGGTGTTTTGGCAACCTTCTTTGTAGGGACTAGATTAAGGATATGGGCGGCAGTCTCTAAGGCATACCCCCAAAATGAGATTGGTAGCGAAGCTCGACTCATCATGGAACGAACCATGTCCAACAAGGTCCGATTGCACCTCTCAGCTACACCATTCAACTGTGGTGTCCTAGGAGGTGTCAATTGTGAGACAATCCCACATTCCTTAAGATGGTCAAGGAACTCAGTACTAAGATACTCACCACCACGATCGGATCGAAGCATCTTAATGTTCCTTCCCAACTGATTCTCCACTTCTTGCTTAAACTCTTTGAATTTCTCAAAGGTTTCTGACTTATGCTTGATTAGGTAGACATATCCATATCTACTAAAATCATCAGTAAAAGTCACATAGAACCGATTAGCATCTCTTGTGGCGGTTCTGAAGGGTCCACACACATCCGTGTGTATGAGGTCCAACAAACCTTCACCACTAGCACAAGTGCCAGTAAAAGGTGACTTTGTCATTTTACCAAGCAAACAAGATTCACAACTATCATCTGACTTTAGGTCAAATGACTCCAAGACTCCATCCTTTTGGAGTTGGCCTATGCGTTTCTTGCTTACATGTCCAAGACGACAAAGCCATAAGGATGCTATATCTAAGCTAGTGGAAGAGTTAATACACAATACATTATTTCCTAGATTATCTACAACAGATACAGTTTCATACACGCAATCACAAGGTAATGCTTTAAAATAAAGAACATTATTAAAGAAAGCATCAATACTACCATTATTATTATCAAAATAAAAGGTAAAACCTTGTTTATACAATGCATGAAAGGAAATAACATTTCTTGCCATTTCTGGCGAATAATAACATTTATTCAAATCTAATGTAAACCCACTATTTAGCACTAAGGAATAAACTCCTATCTTGGTGACAGGTGAAGCTTTCCTGTTTCCCATGATCAAGTTTATCTTTCCCTGCTCCACATTCTCACTTCTTTTTAGTCCCTGCAAATCACAACATATGTGAATACCACAACCTGTATCAAGGACCCAAGACTTAGAATGAGGTGAGTTATTAGACAATATAGTGTATATACCTGGATGGTTGGGTTTTACTTTCCCATCCTTCAAATCTTGCTGGTACTTTGGGCAGTTTCGCTTCCAGTGCGACTTTTCATGGCAATAGAAGCATTCAGCCTCATTAGGGTTAGCAGAAGGAGTGACAAAACCTTTCTTGGTTTTTCTTGAAGAGGAGCCTTCAAGGGTCTTACCCTTGGTACCCTTAGAAGGGTTCTTTCTCTTCTTCCCTTTGCCATGCCCGATTGCCAAGACATTGGCCGCAGTTGGAGTAGGAGTAGGAGTAGTAACAACCGACTTACCCTTTAGACCACTTTCGGCGGTCTTCAAGAGTCCTTGAAGTTTGCCGAGGGTGACTTCTTCCTTGTTCATGTGATATGTCATGCGGAATTGATCATAACACGATGGCAAGGAGTGCAAAATGATGTCTATTGCTAACTCCTCAGGGAAGTTCACATTCAGCTTCAGTAAACGGTCCACATACCTTTGCATTTTCTGCATGTGGCCCGTGATGGGTTCACCATCCTTCATTCGAGTTGTTATCATGGAGGAGATTATTTCATATCGCTCTTGACGAGCACTTTGATGGTAGCGGTCCATCAAGTCCTGGTGCATCTCAAAAGGATAATAGTCCTCATAGGACTTTTGGAGCTCGGCTGTCATGGTGGCCATCATGATGCATGCCACTTTTGTAGCATCTCTTTCATGTACCTCATATTCAGCAAGCTCTTCAGGAGTAGCAGTTGGCCCGTGTACCTTCAGCTCCTTGTCGAGAACATATTCTTTGTTCTCATACCGAGTGACCATCCTGATGTTTCTGATCCAATCTGTAAAGTTGGACCCATCAAAGATGACTCTCCCACAAAGATTCATGAGAGAGAAGGAGCTAGTAGGGTTTGAGCCAGAAGCATTGTTATTGGAAGACATCTGAAAAGAAGAGGGAATAGATTAGATTAGATATAGAGATAGTCCTTAACAAAACACCCAAATGTAATATTAAGGCTAGGACCCAACACAATATTTTATAACTTAGAAGAGGGATGCCGTAATCTAAGCTATAAGATATTTGAAGGTAGGTGAATGACGATTCACCAATTTCCACCATGAAAAACAAAATATTTAATTAGGTTTTAATTGGTTTAGAAACTCCTAGATTCTTTGAGATTCATTGGACTTTCTTCAATGGCATGTTTCAATCTCGAGTGTGCCCTTTAAGTTTTGTGACTGGGATGCCGAGGATCACAAAACAAGGTGTGCAGTAACCATGCAAATTACTTGGTACCCTTAATGTATTACCCCTCAATCGATGTGCCGGTTAACCACACATGCTCCATCGATACCATGATAAACATTAAGTCACCCTTTACCTACCTTGTTAAGTTCAAGTTAGTGTGCCGGTTAACCACACACGCTCCACTAACGACTTAAACAAAGTGTAAAGTGTAATTTCATGGATTAGCACCTTATTCACATTTTCCTAAAATAACTAAGATTGGGAATTCAATAAAGTTTAGTTACTTTAGTATTATCATTATACTTTTAATGAGAATTAATAAGTCCTTGTCCTACCCGTTCGGCTAACGACCCTCCACCGATCAAGGAAGCGGTGGGTGAGAGTGGACACCCATTAAGTTTCCATTTTATAGGCAACAACCTTATACCCCCCTTATAGACCGGCTTCGTGAATGAGGCGTACTAGCGGTAAGACGACTTGATCTTATACATATATAAATATTATTAAACTTATAATATTATAAAGTATAAGGGTTGAATTTTAACTTTTAAAATTCTAGGGGTTGGAACTAAAGTTTTTAATATGACTTTACATGTTCCAAAACTTGAGGGCAAGTTTTGTAAACTTTCAAAACTTTTCATTTCTCATAACTTATGAGTTAATAGTTATTAAAAATGAAGACTCTTCATTTTTTGTAACCTATGTGTTCTTTTAATGGTTATTTATAAATGTGACTTTTGGTTATCCATAACTTAAGAACTATTTATGGACTCCATTAAAACACATAAAGATCAAGAATTAATCTAATCAATTATTAGCACATAATTTCTATGATCTTCTAAACTCATATGTTTATGAGTGTTCATATCAAAAATTTCAAGAATCGTAAGTACATATACAAAACTTGAAATTTTGATACGAGCTTTTGAACAAAACTTCGATTTTTCAAGTTTTTTTTTTTTTTTGCATCAAGTATCAAATAAACAAACCAGGCTCTGATACCACTGATGGGTTTTGAGCATTCTAACACTCCTATGGTGTACATGCAACCCTAGAAACCTTGGATCTATGTTTGACTAAGATACATGCAAATAATTATTTTTCCAAGGTTCTTATCCTAACTAGCATGGCATGGGATACTTGAATCAAATAAAACTAGTAGAATTACTTACCTTGTAGTAGTAGTTGATTGCTTGGAGTTTGAGAGCCTAGCACCAATAATGTGGATGCCTCAAATGGAAGTCACAAATCACCACAAACTTGGAAACTTGAGAGAATAGTCACAAACTTCTTGAAATCGGCCCTCTTAGTTTACACACATCAACTAGTCTTATTTCAAGAACCAAAGCCTCCTTTATATAGTGTGGTGGATTAGGGTTACATCCATGTAAACCCTAATACCCATGTCTTTTCATTTCCATGAGATCCATGGGTTAAAGCTCCATGGAGTATCCATGGACTTTCCATGCAAGCCTAGCCCATTCCAAATAAGCATTAGCCCACACTATATAAATACAAGAGCCCATATTTAATTAGTCATACTTTTGATCTCTAAATTAATTCTAAATTAATTATAGATCAACACTAATTAAATAATATGATTTTATATTAATATATTTGAACTTATAATATATTAATAAATCATAACTTATACTATTCTCAAAAGATTATCCGTAAATTGTTCGGGTGAAGTGCAACCCAAATGGACCATTCCGAGTCGGGTCAAGTACATACCAAATATAGTTATGGACTTAGACACTATCTCCAACAGTCTCCCACTTGGATAAGTCTAATAAATATAGTTGCAAGTATGACTTCAGGAACCGATCAGCAATCGTAGCTC
Source organism: Lactuca virosa (assembly GCF_052849685.1). Taxonomy (NCBI): domain Eukaryota; kingdom Viridiplantae; phylum Streptophyta; class Magnoliopsida; order Asterales; family Asteraceae; genus Lactuca; species Lactuca virosa. The sequence goes on from NC_136429.1 coordinate 89,094,992, forward strand.
TTAAAACTCTGTTGAACTATGAAGCGCCATTTTAGATAAGTGATCATATAATCCTCTGTTCTAGATATCAGCCGGACAAATACATGGAACATGGTCTTGCTTATTGTCCAGCATTTGTTTCCCGATTTCCGATTTGTTTGATATAGAACTTAACTGAACACATCAATTTAGTTCTGAATGGGCCCAGTACATAGGTAAAAAAAAATCATCGAGGGGCCCAGATATCGCTTCTAATCCTAGAAGGAACAGATAAACTTCGACTCATATGTTTGCTCTACTACTTGTTGAATTACACACAAAAGCACGGTTTATAACATCGAGTTACCCATGCGTTTTCGTGCAATCAATGCATAACCAACTCATAGGCAACAAATCATATCCCTAGGTTTGAAGACTTATATGATATTACCGTCTCACGATCACTCGAGATAAATTCCATGAAGTGATACAAGTGAGCGTGGGTTGAATCCAATACTCAGAACTTATGAGCACTCATGAGTGCTGTAGCCCCGCTTTGTCTAACATCTTAGACCTCTACAAGCCAACCCATGACAGTCTTGATTCATATCTACTTCCAACATATGACCGACTGTGGAGAGTTTGAATAATATGATATAAACCATAACATAATTATTCTGGAAGTCAAAACATGCAAAAAGAAATAATAGTAAACGATTGACAAGAGATAGCAACACTTTACTCATAAATAACAGATTTTATTTATCATCAAATGCCAATTACATTTTACAAATTTCAAGATTATCTAACTACTAAAACTAATATCATCCTTCAGCCCTATGCTCCGAGCATGCTGGAGATGCTTAGCCCGAGTCAGTCCCTTCGTGAGGGGATCAGCTGGGTTCTCATCCGATGATACCCTCTTTGCCACGAGGATTCCTTCTTCTATTCGATGTCTGATGACGTGATATTTTCTGTCAATGTGTCTGGATCTCCCATGATCTCTTGGTTCCTTGGCTAAGGCAACCGCACTATTGCTGTCACAGAAAATCTTCATTGGCTCCTTTATAGCTGGTACAACTCCAAGGTCTCCGATGAAGTTCTTTAGCCATATAGCCTCCTTTACTGCCTCGCTTGCTGCTAAATACTCTGATTCACAAGTGGAATCAGCCACTGTCTCCTGCTTGGAACTTTTCCAAGTAATTGCCCCTCCGTTTAGAGTAAAGACCCAGCCCGACTGAGAGCGGAAATTATCCCTGTCAGTCTGAAAGCTAGCATCACTGTACCCTACAATTCTCAAGTCCTCACTGCCACCGAGGGTAAGGACCCAGTCCTTAGTCCTCCGTAGGTACTTGAGGATATTCTTTACCGCAGTCCAGTGTGCCTTGCCAGGCTTCCCCTGATACCTGCTAACCATGCTCAAAGCAAAGGCTACATCAGGTCGAGTACACGTCATAGCATACATGATCGATCCTACAGCTGAAGCATAAGGTATTCGACTCATTTCTGCTATCTCAGCCTCAGTACTAGGGCTTTGTGTCTTACTTAATCTGGTGTTACTCTGGATGGGTAACTCTGCTTTCTTGGAGTTATGCATGTTGAACCTTTTCAACACTTTGTCCACATAGGTGCTTTGACTAAGTCCAATTAGTCTTTTACTCCTGTTTCTCAAAATCCTTATCCCTAGGATATAGGCAGCTTCTCCAAGGTCCTTCATAGCGAAACACTTCCCAAGCCAGGACTTTACTTCCTGCAGGGTTGGGATGTCATTTCCTATGAGTAGTATGACATCCACATACAGTACCAAAAAGCTGACTATACTCCCACTAGCCTTGATATAGACACAAGATTCATCTTCACTCCTTGAAAAGCCAAATTCTTTGACTTTCTCATCAAAGCAAAGATTCCATCTGCGAGGTGCCTGTTTTAGTCCATAAATGGATTTCTCGAGCTTACACTCTCTACTGGAGTACTCTGTACTGACAAAACCCTATGGCTGAACCATGTAAACATCTTCAGCCAACTCTCCATTAAGGAAAGCGGTTTTGACATCCATTTGCCATATTTCATAATCATGAAATGCAGCAATGGCTAACAGCACCCTAATAGACTTAATCTTGGCCACTGGTGAAAAGGTCTCATCATAATCAACTCCCGGAGTTTGAGAATAACCCTTTGCAACCAGTCGTGCCTTATAAGTGTGTACATTACCATCCATGTCGGTCTTCTTCTTGAAGATCCATTTGCACCAAACTATCTTACGATCAGGTACATTGTCAACCAAGTTCCAAACTTGATTGTCATACATGGACTGTATCTCGCTATCCATAGCCTCTTTCCATTTAGCAGCCTCAGGGCCTGCCATGGCTTCTGTGTAGCTGTTAGGCTCATCCAGATTTACCAGTGTGTTATCACTGATAAGTGTCTCACCTTCTGCAGTAATATGAAAACCATAATAATGCTCAGGTGCATTCCTAACTCTGGTGGAACGCCTCAGAGGTATAGATTCTTCAGTCGGCTCAACAGGAGTTTCCTCCTCAGGTTGAGGGCTAGGGTTTGAGGTTCCTTCACCACTTGACTCTTGAATTTCCTCAAGGTCAATTTGCCTCCCACTGTCTCTTTGGCTCATGAATTCTCTATCTCGAAAGAATCCTCCTCTTGCTACAAAGACCACATTATCACTGGGTCTGTAGAAGATGTAACCAAAGGATTTCTGTGGGTAGCCGATGAAAATACACCTTTCGCTTCGGGGTTCGAGCTTATCGTGAGTCTAGCGTCTCACGAAAGCCTCGCAACCCCAAATCTTGATGTGGTCTAGATTGGGAACTTTTCTAGTCCACAACTCGTGAGGTGTTTTGGCAACCTTCTTTGTAGGGACTAGATTAAGGATATGGGCGGCAGTCTCTAAGGCATACCCCCAAAATGAGATTGGTAGCGAAGCTCGACTCATCATGGAACGAACCATGTCCAACAAGGTCCGATTGCGCCTCTCAGCTACACCATTCAACTGTGGTGTCCTAGGAGGTGTCAATTGTGAGACAATCCCACATTCCTTAAGATGGTCAAGGAACTCAGTACTAAGATACTCACCACCACGATCGGATCGAAGCATCTTAATGTTCCTTCCCAACTGATTCTCCACTTCTTGCTTAAACTCTTTGAATTTCTCAAAGGTTTCTGACTTATGCTTGATTAGGTAGACATATCCATATCTACTAAAATCATCAGTAAAAGTCACATAGAACCGATTAGCATCTCTTGTGGCGGTTCTGAAGGGTCCACACACATCCGTGTGTATGAGGTCCAACAAACCATCACCCCTAGCACAAGTGCCAGTAAAAGGTGACTATGTCATTTTACCAAGCAAACAAGATTCACAACTATCATCTGACTTTAGGTCAAATGACTCCAAGACTCCATCCTTTTGGAGTTGGCCTATGCGTTTCTTGCTTACATATCCAAGACGACAATGCCATAAGGATGCTTTATCTAAGCTAGTGGAAGAGTTAATACACAATACATTATTTCCTAGATTATCTACAACAGATACAGTTTCATACACGCAATCACAAGGTAATGCTTTAAAATAAAGAACATTATTAAAGAAAGCATCAATACTACCATTATTATTATCAAAATAAAAGGTAAAACCTTGTTTATACAATGCATGAAAGGAAATAACATTTCTTGCCATTTCTGGCGAATAATAACATTTATTCAAATCTAATGTAAACCCACTATTTAGCACTAAGGAATAAACTCCTATCTTGGTGACAGGTGAAGCTTTCCTGTTTCCCATGATCAAGTTTATCTTTCCCTGCTCCACATTCTCACTTCTTTTTAGTCCCTACAAATCACAACATATGTGAATACCACAACCTGTATCAAGGACCCAAGACTTAGAATGAGGTGAGTTATTAGACAATATAGTGTATATACCTGGATGGTTGGGTTTTACTTTCCCATCCTTCAAATCTTGCTGCTACTTTGGGCAGTTTCGCTTCCAGTGCGACTTTTCATGGCAATAGAAGCATTCAGCCTCATTAGGGTTAGCAGAAGGAGTGACAAAACCTTTCTTGGTTTTGCTTGAAGAGGAGCCTTCAAGGGTCTTACCCTTGGTACCCTTAGAAGGGTTCTTTCTCTTCTTCCCTTTGCCATGCCCGATTGCCAAGACATTGGCCGCAGTTGGAGTAGGAGTAGGAGTAGTAACAACCGACTTACCCTTTAGACCACTTTCGGCGGTCTTCAAGAGTCCTTGAAGTTTGCTGAGGGTGACTTCTTCCTTGTTCATGTGATATGTCATGCGGAATTGATCATAACGCGATGGCAAGGAGTGCAAAATGATGTCTATTGCTAACTCCTCAGGGAAGTTCACATTCAGCTTCAGTAAACGGTCCACATACCTTTGCATTTTCTGCATGTGGCCCGTGATGGGTTCACCATCCTTCATTCGAGTTGTTATCATGGAGGAGATTATTTCATATCGCTCTTGACGAGCACTTTGATGGTAGCGGTCCATCAAGTCCTGGTGCATCTCAAAAGGATAATAGTCCTCATAGGACTTTTGGAGCTCGGCTGTCATGGTGGCCATCATGATGCATGCCACTTTTGTAGCATCTCTTTCATGTACCTCATATTCAGCAAGCTCTTCAGGAGTAGCAGTTTACTCGGGTACCTTCAGCTCCTTGTCGAGAACATATTCTTTGTTCTCATACCAAGTGACCATCCTGATGTTTCTGATCCAATCTGTAAAGTTGGACCCATCAAAGATGACTCTCCCACAAAGATTCATGAGAGAGAAGGAGCTAGTAGGGTTTGAGCCAGAAGCATTGTTATTGGAAGACATCTGAAAAGAAGAGGGAATAGATTAGATTAGATATAGAGATAGTCCTTAACAAAACACTTAAATGTAATATTAAGGCTAGGACCCAACACAATATTTTATAACTTAGAAGAGGGATGCCGTAATCTAAGCTATAAGATATTTGAAGGTATGTGAATGACGATTCACCAATTTCCACCATGAAAAACGAAATATTTAATTAGGTTTTAATTGGTTTAGAAACTCCTAGATTCTTTGAGATTCATTGAACTTTCTTCAATGGCATGTTTCAATCTCGAGTGTGCCCTTCAAGTTTTGTGACTGGGATGCCGAGGATCACAAAACAAGGTGTGAAGTAACCATGCAAATTACTTGGTACCCTTAATGTATTACCCCTCAATCGATGTGCCGGTTAACCACACACGCTCCATCGATACTATGATAAACATTAAGTCACCCTTTACCTACCTTGTTAAGTTCAAGTTAGTGTGCCGGTTAACCACACACGCTCCACTAACGACTTAAACAAAGTGTAAAGTGTAATTTCATGGATTAGCACCTTATTCACATTTTCCTAAAATAACTAAGATTGGGAATTCAATAAAGTTTAGTTACTTTAGTATTATCATTATACTTTTAATGAGAATTAATAAGTCCTTGTCCTACCCGTTCGGCTAACGACCCTCCACCGATCAAGGAAGCAGTGGGTGAGAGTGGACACCCATTAAGTTGTCATTTTATAGGCAACAACCTTATACCCCCCTTATAAACCGGCTTCGTGAATGAGGCGTACTAGCAGTAAGACGACTTGATCTTATACATATATAAATATTATTAAACTTATAATATTATAAAGTATAAGGGTTGAATTTTAACTTTTAAAATTGTAGGGGTTGGAACTAAAGTTTTTAATATGACTTTACATGTTCCAAAACTTGAGGGCAAGTTTTGTAAACTTTCAAAACTTTTCATTTCTCATAACTTATGAGTTAATGGTTATTAAAAATGAAGACTCTTCATTTTTTGTAACCTATGTGTTCTTTAATGGTTATTTATAAATGTGACTTTTGGTTATCCATAACTTAAGAACTAGTTATGGACTCCATTAAAACACATAAAGATCAAGAATTAATCTAATCAATTATTAACACATAATTTCTATGATCTTCTAAACTCATATGTTTATGAGTGTTCATATCAAAAATTTCAAGAATCGTAAGTACATATACAAAACTTGAAATTTTGATACAAGCTTTTGAACAAAACTTCGATTTTTCAAGTTTTTTTTTTTTTTTTTTGCATCAAGTATCAAATAAACAAACCAGGCTCTGATACCACTGATGGGTTTTCAGCATTCTAACACTCCTATGGTGTACATGCAACCCTAGAAACCTTGGATCTATGTTTGACTAAGATACATGCAAATAATTATTTTTCCAAGGTTCTTATCCTAACTAGCATGGCATGGGATACTTGAATCAAATAAAACTAGTAGAATTACTTACCTTGTAGTAGTAGTTGATTGCTTGGAGTTTGAGAGCCTAGCACCAATAATGTGGATGCCTCAAATGGAAGTCACAAATCACCACAAACTTGGAAACTTGAGAGAATAGTCACAAACTTCTTGAAATCGGCCCTCTTAGTTTACACACATCAACTAGTCTTGTTTCAAGAACCAAAGCCTCCTTTATATAGTGTGGTGGATTAGGCTTACATCCATGTAAACCCTAATACCCATGTCTTTTCATTTCCATGAGATCCATGGGTTAAAGCTCCATGGAGTATCCATGGACTTTCCATGCAAGCCTAGCCCATTCCAAATAAGCATTAACCCACACTATATAAATACAAGAGCCTATATTTAATTAGTCATACTTTTGATCTCTAAATTAATTCTAAATTAATTATAGATCAACACTAATTAAATAATATGATTTTACATTAATATATTAGAACTTATAATATATTAATAAATCATAACTTATACTATTCTCAAAAGATTATCCGTAAATTGTTCGGGTGAAGTGCAACCCAAATGGACCATGCCGGGTCGGGTCAAGTACATACCAAATATAGTTATGGACTTAGACACTATCTCCAACATACACATGTGGTGCGTTCCAACTAAATTTGATCAATGGAGATAATACACTGGTGACGTTTGAATGGTGGACTCTTCATCTGTTAGTCCTTCTCCTTCCATGTTTTCTCTAACTAGTTTCTTATCTTTGATCATTCTTTTCTCTTCTTCGGATTCCTCCCCTTTAGTGAGTTATTTAGATGCTTCGTCCTTATAAGGATCCTTGCCATCTTTGGAAGATAGGGGTGAGAGAATTTTGGAGACTACTTAATGATTGACTGGGAACTATGAGTTTCTCTGCTACAAAGGTAGCGGAGCTATTGGTTCTTCATTCTTTTTCGGATTAAAGTAAATCGGGAAAATCCGGGATAGCAGATTTTATGTATTTTACAATTTTCATAATGAATGTGTTGTTTTGGCGTTGATATAAGGATTCAAAGGCACTAGGTATCTGCTGCGAATCTTGAGAACATTCTTTAATCTATAATACTCTCAACCATTGCAGTCTGTTAAATACCTTACCCAAGGTTGGTTGTACACCGACCCGACCATAAATAACGTAGGGGTACCTTCCATGTTTATATATGGTATGACTCATGTACGGTACTAACCTTTGTTGAGGTATTTTGTAACGCCCCCAAATGCGGGCTAGTCAATTTAGAGACAATGAACATTAAAAATGACTTTTTGATAGAAGATTATTTAGAGTAAATAATCTTAACCAAAGTTATAGTATATGTCACAAGGGTTCCGTGCATATAAAGAACGCTGAAATCCGAGTTATAACAAAGAAATTATGACATGTCAAAGTTTCGCGACAAAACCGGCATGACGTTGTGTGACGTAAAAAGTGAGTTTACGATAAAATACTTTTTAGTCTTAGCAATCTAAACAAAATTCATTGTATACGTTAAACCGAGAGCACGCATAGAAAGAACGTCCAAATTTGACTTCGTATGAGGAAGTTATGATTTTACCAAGATTTGGCATAGCACTATGCAGCCCGGAGTTCGAATATTAGATCGATCGATTTTTACCCGACACAACCTAAAAGAGAATCGAATATCTCGTTAATAGGAGCTCAACGATAAAAAGACAGACAGAAACGGACGTCGGATGACAAAGTTATGAATTTTTAACGGACTTTTCCTGTCCCGGCATGTTAAAAATATAACTTTAAAAATAAAGTCAAAATTAGCCGATGGAGTCTAAACGAAAGGTGTAGAATACGTCTCTACCTAGACATGGATATAAATAACGTCAAAAACGGAGCTCGTATGCAAAAGTTACGAATTTTAGAAGTCGGGAGTGTGAAATGCGAAGTTGCTCAGGGAACGCCCTGCGTAGGAAGCCGGAGCGCCCCGCGTACTCGCAACCCTTGGCCTCGGATCTTCCACGTCACCCTAGACAGCTTCGGACACGTACCCCTCTCGAATACGATGCATACGCAAGAGCGCCCTGCGTACCTGGAACGTGCTGCGCTCCTCCGAGGAACGCCCTACACACAGAGGGTCAGCTCCACTATGAAAGGAGGTGCGAGGGTCTCCATATTTCCCACACCAAAAACCCATTCTTTATCTCTCTAACTTCTCTCTAGTCCCTCCCAAGACTAGTACTTACCTAGTGCCAAGAGGCAATCCCTGGAGCCCTAGAAGGCTCCGAGAAAAAGAGCTTTTCGGCTCGGAAAGTTCCTTCCCCGCAGAGCCCGATTTCTAGCAAACCTCCCGGTAAGTGAGCTATGCTTACCCTACTTTAAGTATAGCTTAGGTTTAAATTTATTATCGTTATTATGAACTTATAAACAACATATATATTATAAAATATAATATATATAAAGTGTAATTATAATATTTTTAAATACTCGTGGTACGGGGAATCTGGTTTGAAGGGCCGTATAGGATTGTTGGATTTCAGAAGTGCTATAATGCAAAAATGTTCCTGCCCTCCGGTGTTTCATGTATGGCTCATGTTTGTACATCGTGGTTGAAAAGTATTGTTTAACACTTATAAAATAATAAAGTTCGTAATTAGTCGCGATAAATATTAGACTAAAATCTAGTGGTAATAATACTAGGTTTCGTCGAAGGAAATTGTATTGTTAAGAAGCGAAGCGTTGTCCGAGTTTGGAGCCATCACTTTAACAAGTGAGTGCATAGTTACTTTCATCTTACACATAGATATGAAGTATTTAATATAAATTACATGCTATGTGTGCATATTATCTGTGTTCTTGATATCTATGCTGGATGAACGATTTATACATGTTTTAAATGATTTGAATTGTATATGTATTTTATATCTACAAATATGTTGGGTAAAACATGGGTAGATGAAATAGTCGTTGTGTAATAAAATGATGAGAGGCCTCAATGTGTACGATGATCCAGTCATCTAGCGGAGTATAGATGACGACCACGGACTATTCTAGACAGTCCAGTGGAACGCTAGCAGGCTCGCAACCTGTAGGTGTTTTTGAACTACGTGTTCACCAGATGTACTCTAAATATCCCGGCAGCTGCGCCTAAAGGATAATGTTGGCAGCTGTGCCAAACCTTTTAACTATGTGTTCAACAGTTGTAATTTAAAAACCCTGGCAACTACGGACTTAGTGCCTTATGAATGGACATTGGTAGCTATGGACTTAGTACCTAAAGGATAGTTCTGGCAGTTGTGCCTAACAGATAACATCGGTAACTATGGACTTAGTGTTTGTTAGATAAACCCTAACAGCGATAGACTTCGTGCCTATTCCTTAGGAAGATCCTTAGGAATGAATGAATGAAGGATAAATGATTCTTAGGGTAGAACCTTAAGAATAAAGAAGATAATGGGGATAGGTAATTGGGTTGATTGTTTGATGATTAAACATAATGATTATATTATTGTGTCTTGAAAACCCTATGTACTCACCAGGTTTCCCAACCTGACCCACTCAGCTTATTTGTATCAGAGGTAGGGGTGAGCAAAAACCGCATCGCAACTAAATTAACCGCATAAACCGCAACCGATTAACCGCAACCGCAATAAAAACCGATGGTGAGGTTTTCTGTTTTTCAAAAACCGCAAATTTGCGGTGCGGTGCGGTTATTAGTTTTCAAAAAACCGCAAAAAAACCGCACCGCACCGCATATATTATATACAATTTTTTTATTAATTATTAGTATATTAAATATTAAAAATAAGACAAGTTTCATGGATGAAAAATTGATAAAATAGTAGAAGACAAAATTGTTGGTTTTTTGTGATGTTTAACTTTGAAAAATGGTGAAATTGGACAATTTTAAGATATTTATTGTTAATTACTATTGATTTGACGTTTTTAAGATATTAGTTGTTTGTCATTTAATTTAATTGTCTTATACCTTATAGTTTTTTTATTATTACAAGTAATATGTTTGAACTCTTAAAGCTGTTTGAGCTCCAAACTGTGGTTAAAAACCACACAAAATAATCACACCAAATCCATGCTGATAATAACCGCAGCAGAGAGAAAACAAAACCGCACCGCAAAAATAATCGCTTAACCGCACCGCAAAAATAACCGCACCAACCGGTTTTGAAAATGGATTAACCGCATTTGCGGTTAGTGGTGAGGTTTTGGCTAATAACCGCACTGAACCGCACCGCGCTCACCCCTAATCAGAGGTATTGATACGAAGACACATTACACTGTGAGATTAAAGGATATGTAGATCACTGGTGTAAATGAATGTAAGTTCTGTTTATGCTTATGTTTCTATATTGACGATGGCATCCCAAAGTTTTAATATAATGAAATACATTTCTTCGGAAATGCTTTGATAAAATCTTTATCATATTTTTCAGAACAAATTCCGCAACATTTTCTTTAAAAAGGATATTCTGATTTTCAAATAAAGCATAAACAAATCGGTCTTTTCTGGCCGTGAAAATGGGGATGTCACAGTTGGTATCATAGCATTAGTTTAAGCGAACTAGGAATAAAGATTTATTTCTAGACTTAAACTTAGAATGCTAAGAGATGATCGTGAGGAGTGTGTCTAAAATATTTTAGGAAGTACAACTGAATAGACACAAGCAATAGCTTATTTAGGGAAGATGCCTAAAATGATTTTAAATGCTAAATGATTTGTGATGATTTATGATGCTATCGTTTGATCGGATCTATGGTCTGTTGCTGACCGGATCTAGAAACTTTATGTGTTCACATTTCTAAACGTTTAATTACGGTATTAGAACTAGCATGTAACTTTTCGAAAATATAAGGAGATTTATGCGTCAATCGTAAATAAAGCTTTCCTATCTAAATTCCCGTCATTGCACACCGAACGCCTGATTTGGTGTATAGATCGACATGCTGAGAACTCGAAGCGGATTAGGAAATGCTAATGGAAACCATCGGCCTGAGCCACAAGTGATTGGGCGTGCACCAGAAGTAGCAGCTGCACCCGAGCCAATCACAATGGCAGGAGTCCAAGCGATGATTTGGGCCATGATGGCCGAACAAAGGGAGGAGATGAGGCAAATGCTGCTTAATAAGGATGAACCTACTTTACCCATTATGCAACCTAAGCTGAATGAATAACAGTCAGAAGAAGGAAACTACATTATAATCGTTAGTCAAGCTGAACCGTAAATGGTTAGGAGAAATAATCAAGACGAAGGGATTGAAAGAAATGGATGCAAGTACAAAGACTTCACGACTTGAAAACCATCAACTTTTACTGAGAAAGAAGATCCAATCAGAGTTATAGACTGGATCTCTGAAATGGAGCTAGCTTTCATAACATGTGGTTGCAAGGGCAAGCTACAAACCACTTATGCAGTGCGTCGCTTTAGAGGTGGTGTTGTTCGTTGGTGGAACACTTTGGGAAAGATCATGAGCCCCAATGAGCCACTACAACTGACATGGACAGAATTCTTGGTACACTTTAAATGCAAGTTCTGCTCAGCCCAAAACCTGCTAGAGCTAGAGAACCAATTCCTGACGTTGAAAAAGGGCAACATGTCCATTGATGAATATACCAATGCTTTCTCGGACAAGATGGAGTTTTCTTTGTGCATCGTCCCTGACGAACTAATGAAAATTGATAAGTATACGAAGGGACTACCATGGGAATATGTTGTGCCAGTACGCCAGGCACCTACTCTTGAGGCGACTATCTGGGCTGCTAAGTCTGTTGAGGAGATGATCAAGAGTAGAGCCGCCAAAAAGGTTGAAGTTGGCGAGAAGATAAAGTTTGAAGGATCTTCAATGTCCAACAAGAAGAGAAAATTATCGAAGTCTGGTTCGAAGAAGTTCGAAAGAGGAGGAGGTGAAGCAAGATGGTGCGATAAGTGCAAGAAGAAACACTTTGGAAAATGTGGCGAGGAGGTGACATGTTTCAAGTGTGGAAATTCTGGGCATTACGCCAATGAGTGTACATTCAACAAAAGGGTGTGTTACGGATGTAATGAAGAAGGGCACTTCAAGCAAGACTGCCCAAAGAGGGAAGGAGCTACAAAACCAAATGCACCATCAAAGCCAAAGGAAAGAGCATTCCAGATTATGCTCGACAAAGCAGGTGACAATGCAAGAGATCGGGAGTGAGGATCTATGTATCCAAAGATCGGGATATGAAGTAGCCATATAAATAGTATCACGTGGTATAGCCTATTATAAGAGGCCTAGTATAGGGAGAACTTAAAAACCCATGTAATCATTTCAAGAAATAATATAAAGCTTGGTTATGTTATCCGATGTGTTAAATGACTATGTGAAATTCTTGTATGGTGACTTGGAAAAACTGCGAGACAATACTTGGGACGAGTATGAGTAGGTGTGAATGGTAGTAGAGGCATATACTACCGGAAGCACACAACTCGCACTTGGATCGGGGAAAGTCACAAGGTTACCAAGAAACTAGCAACTGATTCCGTTTTGTTCAAAGTATGTCGTTACCATTGTTTCGGTAATGACTAAGAAGATGATTATTATTTCGACCCTAGTGGTCATATCATATCGAGTCCGACTAGGATATGTATTATAAATGGTTTAGAGAACCAAGTTCGACGTAGTATCTGACTTAAGCCATAGGATTGAAGTGAAAGATAATCGAAACGATCAATAGAAGTATCGCGATCATTGTAAGAGTTGGTAGCTAGAAGTGTTACATGCTAGGATGTGATTATATCACATTAGAATCGGAAGGAAGTTGTCTTCAGTTCTAGAATTTGACTCTGAAAGACTTGAGTCTAAGCGTTGCATCATACGATGAAAAGTCATTACAACATGACCCATCGGTCTGTCACGATGATCAAGTAAAGAAATTCTCTTAAGTTAAAGCATGAATCACAGCTAAAGATAGATGTTGTAACTCGAAGGTTACAATTGAAAGTCCAACGCAAGATAGAGAACGGGTGCAAGATTGAGCACCGCCTGCAGTCAAGAAGTCCAAAAGTTAGATACTCATTCGAATGAACATAGAAGTTACGGTTATTACCTAGGATGAAGAGATAACATTTGGAGTTATTATACAAGACCTGTTTTGTTGATGATTTCTGGACGTAATCATCCTAAGGGGGACATAATTGTAACGCCCGCAGATTCGGGCTAGTCAATTTAGAAATAATGAGCATTAAAAATGACTATTTGATAGAAGATTATTTAGAGTAAATAATCTTAACCAAGTTGTAGTATATATCACAAGGGTTCCGTACATATAAAGAACGTTGAAATCCGAGTTATAACGAAGAAGTTATGACATGTCAAAGTTTCGCGACAAAACCGACACGACGCTGTGTGACGTAAAATGTGAGTTTACGATAAAATATTTTTTAGCCTTAGCGATCTAAATGAAAGTCGTAGTATACGTTAAACCGAGAGCATGCATAAAAAGAACGTCCAAATCTGACTTCGTATGAGGAAGTTATGATTTTTCCAAGATTTGGCATAGCAGTATGCAGCCCGGAGTTTGAATATTAGATCGAACGATTTTTAGCCGATACAACCTAAACGAGAATCGAAGACCTAGTTAATAGGAGCTCGATGATAAAAAGACAGATGAAAATGGTCTTCGGATGACAAAGTTATGAATTTTTAACGGACTTTTCCTGTCCCGGCCTGTTAAAAATATAACTTTAAAAATAATGTCAAAATTAGCCGACGGAGTCTAAATGAAAGTTGTAGAGTATGTCTCTACCTAAGCGTGAATATAAAGAACGTCGAAAACAGAGCTTGTATGTGAAAGTTACGAATTTTAGAAGTTGGGAGTGTGAAATGTGAAGTTGCTCAGGGAATGCCCCGCGTAGGAAGCCGGAGAGCCCCGCGTACTCGCAACCCTTGCCCTCAGATCTTCCACGTCGCCCCAGACAGCTTCGGACACGTACCCCTCTTGAACGTGCTGCGTACGCAAGAGCGCCCTGCACACCCGGAACACGCTGCGCTCCTCCGAGGAACGCCCTGCGCACCGAGGGTCGGCTCCACTATAAAAGGAGGTGCGAGGGTCTCCATATTTCCCACACCAAAAACCCATTCTTTCTCTCTCTAACTTTTCTCTAAGCCCACCCAAGCTCTAGTACTTCCCTAGTGCTAAGAGTGAAGCCTCGAAGCGCCAGAAGGCTCCGAGAAAAAGAGCTTTTCGGCTCGGAAAGTTCCGCCCCCGCAGAGCTCGGTTTCTAGCAAACCTCCCGGTAAGTGAGCTATGCTTACCCTACTTTAAGTATAGCTTAGGTTTAAATTTATTATCATTATTATGAACTTATAAACAATATATATATATATATATATATATATATATATATATATATATATATAATATATAAAGTGTTATTATAATATTTTTAACTACTCGCGGTACGGGGAATCTGGTTTGAAGGGCCGCATAGGGTTGTTGGATTTTAGAATGGTCCTGCCCTCCGGTGTATCATGTCTGGCCCCTGTCTGTACATAGTGGTTGAAATGTATTGTTTAAAACTTATAAAATAATAACGCTTGTAATTAGTCGTGATAAATATTAGACTAAAATCTAGTCGTAATAATACTAGGTTTCGTCGAAGGAAATTGTATTGTTGAGAAGCGAAGCGCTGTCCGAGTTTGGAGTCATCACTTTAACAAGTGAGTGCATAGTTACTTTCATCTTACACATATATATGAAGTATCTAATATAAATTACGTGCTATGTGTGCACATTATCTGTGTTCTTGATATCTATGCCGGATGAACGATTTATACATGTTTTAAATGATTTAAACTGTATATCTGTTTTTTATATCTACAAAGTTGTTGGGTAAAACATGGATAGATGAAATAGTCGGTGTGTGATAAAATGATGAGAGGCCTCAATGTTTACGATGATCCAGTCATCTAGCGGAGTATAGATGACGACCACAGACTATTCTAGACAGTCCAGTAGAACGCTAGCAGGCTCGCAGCCTGTAGGTGTTTTTGAACTACGTGTTCACCAGATTTACACTAAATATCCTGGCAGCTGCGCCTAAAGGATAATATTAGCAGCTGTGTCTAACCTTTGAACTACGTGTTCACCAGTTGTAATTTAAAAATCATGGCAGCTACGGACTTAGTGCCTTATGAATGGACATTGGAAGCTATGGACTTAGTATCTAAAGGATAGTTCCGGCAGCGGTGCCTAACAGATAATATCGGCAGCTATGGACTTAGTGTCTGTTAGATAAATCCTGGAAGCGATGGACTTCATGCCTATTCCTTAGGAAGATCATTAGGAATGAATGAATGAAGGATAGATGATTCTTAGGGTAGAACCTTAAGAATAAAGAAGATAATGGGGATGTGTAATTGGGTTGATTGTTTGATGATTAAACAATGATTATATTATCGTGGGTTGAAAATCTTATGTACTCACCAGGTTTCCCAACCTGGCCCACTCAGCTTATTTGTATCATATGTATTGATACGAAGACACATTACATTGTGAGATTAAAGGAGATGTAGATCACTAGTGTAAATGAATGTAAGGTCTGTTTATGCTTATGTTTCGGTATTGACGGTGACATCCCAAAGTTTTAATATAATGAAATACATTTCTTCAGAAATGCTTTGATAAAATCTTTATCATATTTTTGGGAACAAATTCCACAACATCTTCTTTAAAAAGGATACTCTGATTTTCAAATAAAGCATAAACAAATCGGTCTTTTCTGGCCGTGAAAATGGGGATGTCACATATTTGATATAAATGATTGAGTTTATAGTTTTATCTGAAGATATGCTAGAATTTTATTAAGTGTTCTCATCGCGGGTCAAAGTGTACATATCTCTTATATATATATATATATATATATATATATATATATATATATATATATATATATATATATATATATATATATATATATATATATATATATATATATATATACACGGTTGGTAAGGTTTGCAGTATTGTTGGTTTTTCTTTTATACTTCAAGCCTATCAAGTAAGGATCAGCCATGTGAGAAGTATCGGAGGGTAGGACCATTTTGGCGTATAGTCGTTCTAAAATCTTGCAACCCAAGCGACACTTCAAACCAGTTACCTCTCCTGTAAGTAATCGAGAAGTAGTGTAATTATTAATAATACTTTTATTAGGAGCCTGTAGATATAGTTGTATTCCTCTTTCGAGGATAAGAGTTCTCTATAGCCAATTTAGCTGTGATACCAATCTGTCACACCCCCGGCCAAGGCGGCAGACATGTTGGGTTGTGCGACTTAATTCATGGATCACAAGCAAATTGATTTTAAATCACAAGTACAACGGTAACAACACAACAGTTATACTCCATTTTCAGGTTTGGATACATGGTTCTTACAAATAATATTAATAAGTAAGTATGTAAATTGCCTTAAAAAATAGGTCGAAATATCAAAATCTAGAGAAAGCTAGTTTGCTCGAAATCCATGATAATTCGTTCTGCTACAACATGGTTCAGTGATCTCTTGAGAATACATGTAGTTTGAGGGTCAACACAAAGGTTGGTGAGAGTTATATTTTTTCTGCTAGTTGTAGTAATGATACTTTTAAAAAAACCAAAAAAGTATTTTATTTGTAAGTAACTCCATACTTAAAAGGTTTGATAAAGAAAGAAATCATAAGTAAATTTGTACTTAAAATGTTTGATGAAGAGAGACATTATAAGTAAATCCATACTTAAAATATTTGATAAAGAGAGAAATCATAAGTGAATCCATGCTTAAAATGTTTGATAAAGAGAGAAACCAAATACGTGGTTTCTAGATAAAGAGATCCAGTTAACGCTTATACTGAGTCATATAACTGACTTATGTGACTTGATATAACCCCTTACGAAGCTTCATTGGATGTCCTGGATAAAGACTAAAAATAATTATCACCCGCTTTGATTGATCCGTCGAGGTTGTAGCTAGCAACTGCATGAGTGGGTGTCAACCCATATAGATCTATACATATGTATCTCGCTCTGAGGATTAATGGTTATAGAGGAGTGGGTATACCAAGTGGATATATTTAGGTAATGAATAACATCTCACTATAAAGGCCATTCACTAAGGTATACAGATTACGGATAAAGTTACCTGTCGAGGTTGTAGGTAGCAACCACATGTGTCAAGATATACGGATAAAGTTATATCATAAAGTTTGACAATAAAAGCCATTAACTAAGGTATACAGATATAGTTTCACTTATAAAATCTGAATATGTTTGATATATTCTTAAAAGTGTATGTTACTCGCTTAAATAGGTGGTAAGTTTTCTAACTTATATATATATATATATATATATATATATATATATATGAATGAAATTTGAAATACTACAAAAGTATTGAACATTTATGACAGAAAGTTTAGGACATGCCTTTTTCACATAAGATCATATCACTTTGTAATAGGAAGATATATCATGTTTACTAGTTGTAATATATTCAAAACTACTATAATATATCAATATATCTTGTATTTGACTGGTTTATGTATAAAAGAGGTGTTTTTCATCAAGATAACCTTTATAAACTAGTTTGAAATCGGTAAGCTTTTGTTACGAACAATATATATATATATATATATATATATATATATATATATATATATATATATATATATATATATGTGTGTGTGTGTGTGTGTGTGTGTGTATAGCACATGCATTCTCCCCCAAAGCATAAAATCATTAAAAAGAAGGGCCGTAAACACTCACCATAGTT
Source organism: Lactuca virosa (assembly GCF_052849685.1). Taxonomy (NCBI): domain Eukaryota; kingdom Viridiplantae; phylum Streptophyta; class Magnoliopsida; order Asterales; family Asteraceae; genus Lactuca; species Lactuca virosa. Next base: position 89,113,011 of record NC_136429.1, read on the forward strand.
GCGTGATATCGATCTAGGTTTGTATCGATGAAGCTTGACGTGAGAAACCGCAATCAACACCTTTTTGAGTTAAAACTAACCACCGAGACCATTTGGTAATATTACCAAACTAAAGGGGTTGTTTTGGTTTAACAAATAAACAAGGGATGGTTTTGGTCTTTTAAAATACTGCATGGACTGATCTGGTAATATTTTAGTCATTGGGGACCTGATTTGGATTAGTTTGAACCAATGGGGATGATTTAGTCTTTCTTATACATATAAGGGGTTGTTTTTGTCAATTGATACAAATATAGAGGTTGGTCTTCGACCCTTGACTAATCGAGAAAGCGAACGAACAAGAACATAAATGGGGGGTGCTCGATGGTGTTTAATTAGACACGAGGAATGGAGAGCCGGCAGCCACCCATTTTCGGTGACCCTTTGTGGGTCTACTCCTCTTCGCTGGGAGTAGTAAACCGGAAGCAACAAGACAAGAACAACAGTCGAGTGTGGTGGTGACTACCAGTTGGGTTTTTCGATCAAAGGTGGCAAAAGGGAGGAGAGCAGCAGGTAGCGGTGGTCACACATGGCGGTGGAACGACCACAGTCGAGTCCTCTGGCAAGGCTCTTGCTTCGATCGGTTTTCCCATGTACACTCATCGTTGTTGGCGGCAGTGTCGCCGAAGGGGTATTGGTGAGTTGTAGATGACGAGAGGGAGGTTGTGGAGGGTGGTGAACGAAGGTGGAGGTCGCAAACGGTGGTGGGAGGTGGTCTTGTGTGACCGGGACATGTGGAGGTGGGTTAAGATGGTGGTGGCAAGCAGCGTTCCCAACCACCTGTCGTACATCGTTCCGATGTTCGTCGACAAGGATGGAGGCAAACGAAGATGGGGGCGGATATGTAGGGGTTTACAGTGAAGTTTGGTGGCCGAAAGGAGTCTAGCAGGTGGTGCGGTGGCTACCTCTAGATCATTGGAGGTAGCACCCCTTCGTGTTCGTCGGAGTGAGGAACGAAAGAAGGAATATGTGCATGAGAGAAATGAGTCAAGATAGAGAGAGAGAGAGAGAGTAGTGAGAGAAGATAAAGCACTGGGTATGGGAGGTAGAGAGAGATTGTGTGTGGAGGTGATGATATAGAGGTACACAGTATGGGGTAGCTAATAAAAAAATGACTTTTCCTTGTGGTGGTCAACGTACGCATGGGTTTCTTCCAACTTGGAGTCCCCATTAGTAATCTGGTGAATGGGTTGGTCGTGATGATTCCAAAAACGCAAACGGATTTCAAATCCGATGTACGGATCTCCGTGTAATAGCGTTCGAAGTTTTGTATCAACCGGGTTCTGATTCTTTAGTTTTAACAAATCCGATTTCGGTTTGGGCTAAAAATGTTGAAATAGTAAAATCAAATACTATACCGAAGCCAGAGTTTACAAATGTGCTCAAAATTAATTTACATGATGTGTAGCTACCTCAAACTGAGAGGTGTAATGTCTGGTACCGAGTAAAATCAAGTATATACCTGCTTAAAAGCTTAAAACATGCATAACTTTCTCATACCATCTCCGCTTTGGACGTTCTTTATATCTACGGAATCCTGAGAACATGTTCTATCCAATTTGATCATACATGGCCTCCATGTAGGTCAAATGCAAAATTTTGATTTTTAGGACATCGGATCTCACCGATTTTTGAACTGCTTCCTGTTTGATGACAATAGTCAACTTTTCGAACGTTTTGAGGTATCATGAAGGCACTTATGAGTAACATGATCTCATTGTACTTAAAATCATCAAAGTACTATGTCGTAGGTCCTACTACAATTTAGTTCGCGGTTAATGGACTCTCTATATATATTCGCGTATGTAACTATATAATTATAAAAGTGTAATTATAGTATTGATGTATATTTTACTTGAATGTATATGATTAGAAATTTTTGACAACATCATGAGTTGTTCAATTTCAATGTAAAAAAATGCAAAAAAAAAAATGAAAATGAATCTTACTTATATATAATCATCCTTATTACTTTGTGTTTTTTTGTTAGTATATAAACATTTGTTATTAATGAATGCATGTGAGACATTCATGTTTTAACGGTGACTTTCATGTAAATGAGGAAAGATGCAAGTTAACTACATTGACAAAGAAAAAAAATAATAGGAGCTTAAACTTAAAAAATAGTGTACAATAAAGAAAACGCAATTGATTATAACAGTTTAAATTTTGTACTTCTCTGAATCATAAACAAATACAAAACTCTACATTAATATGTTAATTTAAATCAGCAATAAATAGATCTACACTTGTAAATATTATAATTATATTTATAATAATAGGTTATATACAAACGTTAAATACATTAACCACCCACCAATTCTATATTGTCAAATAAATTTTCATCGATTCAATAAATAGTCGATTTCTAAAACAGATAGTTCCTATATGAAAATAAATATAAAAAAAGTTATAGTGAAAATACAAAATGATACAAAATAACATATTATTAAATTTATTGATACAAGAAATATTTCATTTTAATATATAATGGACATTGCTCATGTTATTCATTTAATTAATTAACCATATTTTAAAAACTAAAATCATATTTAATTATGTATCATAAGTATCAATTAAATACCTTAAATAAAAAAATATTCTTGAGTTGTAGTGTATGTTAAATAACCTTTAACTGGTTTTAATATTAAAATAAAATCTATTACAATTAATTAACAAACAATTTTTTGAAAATGTATAATCTAGTTTTCAATATATTATATGATTTTTTTCAATTATTTTTCGTTGTTGGGTGTTTGACTGATATAATTAGAAGAATGTAATTTATTTTTTTAATGAGCATTTTACTCGAATATATATATATATATATATATATATATATATATATATATATATATATATATATATATATATATATATATATATATAGGTTTAGATTCTATGGAAAACAAAAAACCTGAAAAAAACCCTAAAAATAAAAAAAAAATGTCTAAAAAAATACTTAGAGATCACAAAACTTTTTTTTGAATTTTTTTTATAAAAAATCGCAGCTTTTTATTAAAATTCGCTGAAAAAATAAAATAAAAAACCAATTTTTTTTTTTTATAAAAAAAAATTCAAAATTTTTTTCAGCGAATTTCTTTAAAAACCTACAATTTTTTCATAAAAAATGTCAAAAAAAAAGTTTTGTGATATCTAGGTATTTTTTTTATGTATTTTTATGAATTTTAGTGTGTTTTTAGGGTTTTTTTGTTTTCCAAATAACCTTTATATATATATATATATATATATATATATATATATATATATATAGAGAGAGAGAGAGAGAGAGAGAGAGCGAGAGAGAGAGAGACGTATGTTCAAATGTTTCTCACGTCTATTGTGTGCTACAATGCACCAATAAGATTTTAGTAAAAATTAAATTATTATTTACTCAAATAAAGATAGATATTAAATGATTTCCATAATTATGTATATATTAAATGATATCTATAATTATAATTCTTTTTTATGGAAACTAATTGAATTCGTCATTAATATCAACAATAATATTCTCTCATAATGAATTCGTATCAAGAAGAATGAGAATGTATTCTAGCAGAATGAGAGTGTATTTTAGTAGAATACACTCTTGTTCTTTATATTCCATGCAACTTTATTATATTTTAAGTGAGTGTGTCCTAAAACAAAACACGAATCCATATATAAAAACCTAAATACGAATTCATTCTGAAATAATGTTATTACTGACATTAATGGCGAATTTAATTAGTTTCCATAAAAGAAGAATTATAATTATGGATATCTATCTTTATTTAATTAAATAATTATTTAATTTTACTAAGTTTCTATTGGTGCATTCTAGCACACAATAAATGTAAGAAACACATTAACCTAACCCTATATATATATATATATATATATATATATATATATATATATATATATATATTGCTGTGATATGTTCTTCGAGCATAACGCCTTCCTGTTCGCTTAGGTTAAGCCTGAGAATCACAGCAAATAAAGAACTGACGCCAGTCGTTGTCTGGGAGGTGGTCCTAGAACGAATGCCTGACGCTCTAGTTAGTGGTTGTATGAGAGAACTAGGTTTAGGTATGGGATAGAGAATGAGGTGATCCCTTCTTCTAGAGAAGAAGGGTTCCTTTTATACATGTTGTCCTTTACGCATGATACCGACAAGATTTTTTGTCCCGTCTTGCCCAACAGGACATGGAGGATTTCTATTGGCGGATCGTGCGCCACTAGCAGTTATCTACTATTGGTACAGAACTAATAAAGAACAGCGCCCTGTACGCTACACTTGTCGCTCTGGGGAGTGGCCATTACTATTTTGACTTATTTTAGACTGGAGTTTCTTGTCCTAATTTGGACCTTGGCGCTGGAGCATCGGCGTCTGAGTGCGAGGCCACGAGGGCGAGGGCCCCAAGCCTAATCACTCATGTTGGATCGCGACCGTTAGCTAGGTCGTCCTTTAGATAACCGTTCTCTTATCTTCGACGTATTTCTAGGAGGATACGTTAATATATATATATATATATATATATATATATATATATATATATATATATATATATATATGTATATATATATATATATATATATATATATATATATATATATAACATGATAATATAAAGTTTTAATATAATAAAAAGAAAGTATAAATGATTATTAAAAGTTTTATGTAACTCTTTAATTATGATAAAGAAATTTTTGAAATTTCTTAACAATAATAATAATAATGTGCAACAACATAAAATTATTAATTATATTATATTACCATTAATACAATGGTTGATATTTTATATAATCTTCATGATCAAAATTAAAGACGGTCAAATAAATAATTTTTAAATTGATTAATTATAACAATAGTTCAAAATAAAACTATTGTTCAAAATATTTATAATTTCATTCCAACTTAGTATAAAATTTATTTCATAGTTAATATAATTTAACATAAATATTTTAAACATCATCCATTTTTCAAATTTTAATTATATATCTTTAACTTGCGCAACACACGGTTATTCACAAAGTATATATATATATATATATATATATATATATATATATATATATATATATATATATATATATAGAGAGAGAGAGAGAGAGAGAGAGCTAGTTAGGATCATATGTAAACGAAAGTATTGTGTAACTGTATAACTCAATATCAACCAATTATTTTAAAAAAACTGAATAAGGTTATATTGGTAAATTAATATAAAAATTAACTAATTAATTTAAATTACATCCTATAATTATGGTATCTTGATTCCTCTCTCCTACCCTTCAATACATACATCGTCATCGATATCACTAGCCACTTTCTAGGGTTTCTTTTACCCAACTACTAAACGACCATCATGCAATATCAACATCATCTGGCATCTGAACCTCACTCCTAAAGAAGCAGATAAAAATCGAAAGCAACAGGAGAAGATGAAATCATTAAGCTTGGTCGTACACCATCACCATCGATGGCTTCACCATCTCAGGCCCAAATCCAATTTAGAGTTATCTTCTATGGACAAAAAACAGCGTCTACTTTTTCAACCCTCTGATGGATTTGAACCGTATGACAAAAGAACACTTTGAAGCTCCGTCCTTCTTGTCTGCTTTAACCTCTAACGATTGCTAGAAATTGAGGTTATGTGACGCCTATTTTTCTATCATTCTCTTCATGTTTCTCTCCCTTGAATATAGTGAAAGTTGATTTTGTTCTTATGGTTATTAACAGTTAGTGTTTGTGAGATTTTTTCCCCACTAAATTCATAGACTCAGACATTAATTTTCTTTTTATATGGGTTAATTTTTCATATAAATTTTTATAGTAGGTGTTGACAATATCAGGTGGTCGGAGGTGGTGGGGACCTTTATGGGAATCACTTTTTGCAACTCCATTATTTGATTTCTTTTACTCATTTTCTAACCTCTGGTCCCCCCCCCCCCCCCCCCCCCCCCCGAGTTGTGACCTAGTTTAATGCTTATAATTTCACCAAAAGAATCTCAAATGTCTTAACATTTATCAATAATGGAGTCTACCATAAGATTATTATTAAACCTCTCGATATAACTGCTTCTCAACACTTATGCTTAATTTAAAATGTCTATTATTGTAAATGTTGGAGTTCTGTTTTTGTTTGATGTGATTGCAAATTCATCTTTTTTTTTTTTTGCAGATTGCTTAGTTCATGAATTTTATAGGATTGTTTGCATAAGGAGTTTGGAAGCAAAAAACAGGAGTCGTATCACTTCAATTCTATAATAAATGGTGAGCATCCTATAGTTTTCTACTCTAATCAAACATGATACATTGTTTTTGTGAATTTCTTACATATAAATCATCATGGCAAAGTATAAAAGTGTATATTATTCCTACCAGTTAAATTGGTATTCTCTTATTCTAATTAAATAGTCAATATATAAGGAACACACTTTGTCATATGACAAGTCTTTTAGGAATGTCAAATTCCATTTTTCATTTTCATTCTTTTTGTTCACGTTCTTTTAAGAAGGTGAAATTTCAATAAAATAATTGTGTTTTCGGATGTTAAATTTTTGATCCAGTACTTCACATTCTTTAAAAACGGAGTAATATGGTAAAAATGGGGCTCATTCTCATGAGAATAATATGTTTGTTAAATGCATTTTTCTGAGAATTTTTGTTTGTTAAATGCAATTCTTTATACTCAAAACATTAATTACTAATCATTTTTCTTTATATATATAATTTCAGGTGATCTTCATGTAGTAATCTAATACGCTAGGGTATTCTTGCAAGAAATACAACAAATTTTTGACGGATTCTCATAAGAATCACAATGTATTCTGCCAAATTTGCATCAACAATGATTTTATTCTTTAAGTAATTGTGCAAAAATGTTGTTATTTTCAAGAATTCATTTGCATCAGAATGTCTCTTAATTTTATTCATGTATTTTACTATTAGTTTAACTTTGTTATTATATCTTAATTGTTTTCGTAATTTCCATCCTAATCATTAGCAATTTTAATGTTCATAAATATTAACATTTGATGGATATCAAAAATAAATAAAAACATATATAACTATGATGGCGACATTGGAAATTCCGGTACAAATAGTTGAAAAAAATTATATGCTTTTTCTTTTTCGGAAAGTAACCAAAAGCAATGTTGTAAAAAGCATCCGACGTTATCTAGTCTGTGAAGTGAGGTTAAGGGATTAATGTGTTAGACGAGTATTAATCGGGGACTCTAAACTGCTAATTCATTGAATTGTAAAAAAAAATAATATGAAAAATATCATAACAAAGTTCGTTTGCTACTGTTTCACTCATTTTATAGGCAGAGATTAATCGCTAGGTATCTTGTAGTCGGTCGGATAGTGCCTAGGGACTAGTTGGAGATTAATGGGGATTTAGTCAGGATTTTTACAACACTACCAAAAGTATCCATAGCTATGTTATATTTGATAAATTGGACATAAATTAAGAAAATTATAATACGCATCAATTAAAAAAAATATTTTAATTAAAACTATGTATTTTTATATGTTTTATATGTAACTGTAACATCCTGTTTTCGGTCCTAGAAGTTTTGAAGCTTTTTGTAAAATATATATAGTTTTTAAAATATATATAATTAAAATAAGTAAATAATTGAAAAAGATAACAAATGATAAAAATAATAGTTATAATCTTATAGCTAGTTAATATTTAGAAAATAAAAGAATTATAGTGTAAAATAATATTGTTAGTGATGAGGGTCAAATGTGACAAGTTAGTGAAACTTGTCTTTGACTGGAGGTTTGATCAATTAGGTAGTTAGGATGAAATTGTCATGGATGGTGATGGAGTGGGTATTTTCTTGAATTATCATAAGTTGTTAGTGCTAGAACTACCAAATAAGTGAACATTGGGTAACGAGGGATATAGTTGCATATATGACCAAAATTGAGTTATTAGGAGCCATCCACATCCTCGTTCTTCTCTAGAACCAAAATCAGCCAATAAAGCTCATGGAGGGCGGTTTTATTCCCCTTCTCCGTGGTTTTTGAAGATCTCAAACCAATTGTTGAAAGCCTTATTCCTACTACTTCATCAACTTAATTGGAAGGTAGTCATTTTCCTTTTTTTTTTCTTCAATTCGTTTAGGGTTCATGTGGCTTTTTTCTAATCCAAAGTTCTTTATTTATTATGAAGTTATTATGATTTTTATGTTGTGATTCCATTCCTAGATCCAGCTTCTATCTTTAACTAACAAATAGTTGGTAGATTTGGAGATTTTGGGTTATGTAATGGGTTTTCAAACGGTAAGTGTTTTAGATCCAATTTCATGATTTTGAACATTGATATGTGCTTAAGTTCATGATTAGATTATGTGTTTAATTTAAAATCCTTGATTCATTTCTAAATTATGTTTCATTTTGATGATTTTGGAGTTTTGATAAAACCCTAGCTTCCATGTTGTGGTTTAGGGATTTCCCAAACCATAGATGTTCATAGATCTGAATTCAAGCTCCATTTAATGCTATGATTACATTCTCTACATGGTAATCCTTGCAAGTTGTGTCATAACTAGTGTATTAATGGTAGTAGAATTCATAGGAGACTTGGAGATTGGTATTAATTCATGCTTCAAATCTAAATTCCTCATAACATCTTCTTTTTCACATAATATGATTTTAGTATGTAAAGTAACATGTTTGGAATCAACTAAATCGGTCATTTTTAGCAATTCTTTCATCTTTGGGGTCTATGTGCTCATTTGATATTCAAAATAAATTTTAATAAGATTTTAAGTATTCGAGTTTAATTCAAGTAAATGAACCATCTAGAGATCCCACCTTGTGTCAAATGGGTATTATAATATGTATTTGAAGCACTTTGAGTATTTGAGTTTGTTCATATTTGAGGTTCATATACAAGTAGGATACCTTAATGATAAATAAACCAAAAATCTAGATCAGTTGTACAAAAAACATGATGCCCCTCATTATGCAGGATTGTGCGCTTATGGATATGTCCTGTTTTTAAACTTTGTATTTTGTGTCTGATAGTTTCATTTTATTCACTTCTTTTTATAGTTTATTTTAGCATATTTCATTCATAATTTATTTAATCTTCATGCATATTTTCCGTTTTGTTATTTTATTACTATTTCGGGTACTTTCTAGTTTCGTGAGCGTAATTGCAGATTTTTAAGGAGACTATCGGATTGGGATCTTTGGAAAATAAATAGACTTGGAGGACAATGAAAGATAATGGGCTAGAAGACTAGTGGAGATGATGCATGGAGTGGGCTTGTTGATCATTTGAAGGCTTGGAGAAAATGAACTTTGAATTTGCAAGAAACGGAAGAATATTCGAGCGTGCGGAAATTATTGATCGGGCGAGTGCACGAGCTATGGGTGATTTGGAGAAGCCAAATTGGGTTTAAAATTAAGAAAAAATGAAGAAAATGGGCTAGGAGCTGGTTGGACTCAAATTGGGCTAATGGACTAAGTTGTGGAGGCCCAAAACTCAAAGAAGCTCACATCAGGGGCCACCCGTGCAACCCACCCACGCACAGCTGTGCGGCCGCGCACAGACGTGCAGGGGCATTTTAGGAAATCCATAATGAGAGATATTTGAGGAGGTTGGTGTGCATCTTTTGGACACTTCCACACATTCGACTTTGAGGCTTTTCTCTGGAGATTTTGAAGGTTTTTAAGAGCTTGAAGACTTGAAGAAACATCACTTTTTACTCATTGATTCTAGCTAAATGTTTGGTACAATCTATCATTATCTTGTTATCTTGAGTTTCGCCATGTTAGGCTAAACTAATATTGGTTGAATTTGGTGAAATCATTTGAATATTTGGTTGAATGTTGAAGAACTCCATGAACATTTTCTTGAATCTTTATGAGAATGTTTTATGTTTTAACATCTTCTTGCTACTTGTATGTTTTTATTCATGTGTTTAAATGTATTTGTAGTGATTAGTTGGCTAATTTCTTGATTAAGTAATGGATCTTCAAATTAGCAAGCAACAAGTGGTTCTTGTGTTAGTTTTCACTTCACACAATCCCAAAAACATTTTCTCTAACATGGTAGTGAAAGCATTTGACTCCTCTTGGGATTTGGTGACTTTTTGGTTTTTAATGCTACTTAATTTTCACTAATTACATGCTTAATGGAAATTGTGACTTTAACTAATGAAATTGTTATGAGTTTCTCTAACTATTTTAACAACTATGAAAAGTCTAGGTAATCTCAAGCTTTTTGGATTATTATAGCCAAATTAAATATTTAAAACAAGTATTACACTATTGGATTCTAATGATATTTCACCAAATGTTCAAGTGAGGAAACCTTAAGTCAACCATATTTCTCTTATTGATGTTACATCAAACTCTTGTTTTTGTTGAATTGTCTATTTAAATCTTAGTTTAACTCTAGTTTTATTTCAAGTATTTTAAAAAAGACCAAAACCCCTATTTTTACTTTTATTGTCATTTTACAAATATTTTTACAAAGAGATTTTCATAGAGTTATAAAATTGAATCAGTCTCTGTGGATACGATCCCTTTACCACTATACACTATTTTAGTGTACAAGATTTAAGGTTATTAATTTTGTTGGCCTCGACAACCACCAAATTTTGGTGTCGTTGCCAGGGATTGGTTTATTTTTAAACAATTTGTTTCTCTATGCCCAGATCTCAACGTACAGGTACTTTGATCTATAATCTTGAAATTGAAAAAGAAGCAAGGCGTTTGGCAAAGGAAAAGAAAATAGAACGTGGTCAAACTTCAAACCCTAACGGGAACCCAGAGGTTGAAACTGTTTCCTCTAGTGACACCGAAACTGAAGTAGAACTCAATTCTAGCGCCGACCCTCGCAAAGAAATTCCCGAAATACCACCCCTACAACAAAACTCCCCCCCCCCCATTTTTATTTTATTTTAGTTTACATGTGTTTATACAACAAGATTTTTATAGAAGTAACAAATTGAACCAATCTCCGTGGATACGATCCTTTTACCATTATACGCTATTTTGTGTGCAATATTAAGGGTATTTATTTTGTTGGCCTCGACAACCACCAGTGTCTTGAGTCTAGTCCTTTCCTTTGGTCTCCTTTGGCTTCCATAATTCATGATATGACCTTTAAGGAGCATTACGAGCTTAGAATGATGAGTTGACCCATATGAGGGTATATTGGTCTTGTGGCAACATTGTGGTGATGATTGTAGGCTGTTGACTTAGAAGCATAAAGCGTGGAGAAGTTTAGTTAATTAAGGAAGAGTGTGGTATTGCTAGTATTGGACTAAGGTAACTTAACCGGGAGCATATGTCCCCAAACTATGAACTTCCATTCTTAAAAGTTTTCATGTGATATGATTTGCAAATATGCTATAAACTGGCTTTTGATCCTTATGTGCTCTTACATGCTACATGCTTTCGATAAATGCTAGTTGGGAATTTGATTAGAAAATAATTTTAGAAAATAGAAAGGTCTTCCTTAAAAGTTAAAATGGTGATAAAAATGATTTATGAAGAACTATTTACATGTTCATTTGAAAAGGTTTTACTTTATGATAAAAATGATGTTTTATAATGATATGATGTTTTATGCTGAAATGATGATTTATTATGAAGTAATGGTTTATGATGAAATTATGTTTTCTGATTAAAATATGCTTTAAGATTTATGGAATTTAACATGTGCATACATTCTAGGATGGATTCCTTTGTGATTCCCTCTTTATATCCATACGGGATTTGGCCATTATGATGTATGATGATAGTAAGCAGTTTCTAGATAATCCTTTTTGTGCACAAGTGGGATATCTACCCATTGTGTGGTGTTAATGTGATGGTTCATGAATACCTAGCTTATGATGTTGACTTATGAGATGTTTTTTTTACTACGCTTCTTCTTATATCCTACCCATTAGTTGTGGTTGGAATACGCTCCTTTATAACTATATGTTGTATGTTTAGAATACGCTCCTTCCTAATCAATTCCTAACCATCAAATTTGTGAGCATGGACATCTTGAGAGAAACGTGGATTTAGGGATAGTTAAATGTTGCATAACATTAATGCTTTTATTTGCTTATCCTATTTTTGTACTAAGTTGATCTTTGACTTTTAACCAATTAAAAAATATTAGTTTAAGGTGGTTGGTTGTTAAACTTGTTTTGGGTAAAATCCCAATATGTAAACTTTTTTTTTGCTAAGAATTAGGTTATAAAACCCCTATAGCTTTCCGAAATGATTTTAAACAAAAATGGTTTTTGGAGGCCGATTCGAGTAAACAAGGTTGTTATCTTCTAACTCAAAATGAATCCACCTCATGGATTCTCACTAGATAAATCCATTGCCTAACCTTTTTTGACATGTCAACCAGGTTGAAAATAGAATCATGAAGTATAATACTTTAACTTCGATTTTGATAAGACTACAAATTGTGTGGCGATCTTGAACAAGTGTTTTGATACGTTTATTGTTAACAACCTCACTACTTTAAACTTGAAATGTGTATGGTTTTTTTTCAGACCATTTTAATTACACAGGGACGGACGCAGGAATACATTGCAGGTGTTGCCGGGATGAATAGGTGTTGCCGATACATGAAAAATTAGTAAAAAAAATCGAAAAATCGAAAAATTTTCCACTACGGCCAGAAAAGTTAGGGGTTGCCGGTGCCACACCGGGAACCCCTTAAAACCGTCCCTGTAATTACATAAACTTTAATCTAAATTAAAAGGGATTTTAAACTTGAAATATTTTCTTAATTGTAATTTTAACTAGACCTTAGCGAGGGGTGTTACAGTAACTTCACATACATGACACATACATATTCACTAACTCCATATATATATATATATATATATATATATATATATATATATATATATATATATATATAAGCGCTAAGTTCATATAAGGATGACATCTATTATGTGGCCGTGTGCGACAAGTGCTATTCGGTGAGAATGATTAAGAGAATATGTTATTTGATAATGTGAATATGTTTAACGTCACATAACTATTGTCACAATCAGATACTTTTCACTAATTCTCATTCATTCTTATTCTCATGTATAATTATTCATTCGTTCTTGTTCTTACAAAATGTGGTTATCAAGAACACATTCTCACAGAATAAGAATCATAAAAGGTTCATAGTACCCTTATAGAGAATTTATTTTTCTAAACTAATTCATTTTTCGTATTTTCATTCTCAAACAAATTTACTCTCTTATTAACTTCTCATGGAATAGCACTTGTCATAGGACCACACAATTGATGTCACTTATTTATATATATATATATATATATATATATATATATATATATATATATATATATATATATATAGAGAGAGAGAGAGAGAGAGAAAGAAAGAAAGAAAGAAAGAAAGAGAAAGTACGTTCATTTGAGAAGAAAAAAATATTGAAAATGTAAGAATGAATCTATGCCATATATTTTTTTCATTGACGCTTAAGTGCTCTAGCGTACCGACGTGACGGAAGATATAATATTCATATAGGAATATGTAGTGCCATCACCTCCCTTTTCTTCCACCATCTCCACAACCATCGCCACTTCCACCACCAACCACCACCACCGATATCTCCGTCACCTCAACCACCGCCACCTCCACCACCACCATCTCCGCCACCAACCATCATAATCATATATGAATAATCACTTGTGTATAGACAATATATGAATAATCATATATGAATATACCACACAATATTCATATATGAAAGGGAAATCTTCGATAAAGTCCCGATATTTTGGGTTATTTTACGGTTTAATCCCAATATTTATTTTTCGAACATAAAAGTCCCGATTATATAATTTTATACAATAATCTATCATTTTCTCTTGAATAAAAAAACTAAGGATTTTTTCTTTAGTTTGGAAAAAATATAAAATAATCGAAACTTTTCTGTTCAAAAAATAAAAGTTGGGATTCAACTGTAAACTGACACAAAATATTATACTTTATCGAAAATTTCCATATATGAAGGAAAATTTTGCATCAAAGATAATGTGTTATAAAAAAGTATTAGCCACACATATTAAATGTTGATGTTCTTACAAAAATATTTTTTTGATTTATCGACACATATTAAAAAAATGTGTAGGTATTTAACTACATATATCATGTGTAGGTAATTCATATGTGGTTAAATACCCTAATTTCTTATAGTGATATAAATTATACATTTCTTATCACGCTAGTACGTTGGAATGCTTAAGTGACAAAAGATGAAATATATGGCCATGTTTCATTTGTGCGTTCTCAACATTTTTTTTCGAAATGAACATTTATATATATATATATATATATATATATATATATATATATATATATATATATATATATATATATATATTAGGTATATCTTGAATTTTAAGAGGTATAAGATACAGTACAAATCTATTATGCATAAATAAATAATTAATACTTGCCAAAAATTTAAACACTTGACTTGAATTAAGGATTGTTATTAAGAAATTTAATTTGAGAAAAATAAATTTAAAATATTAAATTCATGTATGTAAATTAATTTATATTTCTTAAACTCGACATCGATCTTAATTAATTCACATCAAATGTATAAACAAACAATATAAATATAAAGTCTAAAATATAAATATTTTATTTAAAAGTGATAATTTTTTTATTACATAATAACTAATAATAAAATCTAATAATTAATTCCCCGTAAGTAAATTATTTGTTAAAAGAGTTATTATCGATGCCGCTTTGCGAGGGCACACATTATATATATATATATATATATATATATATATATATATATATATATATATATATATATATATATATATATATATATAGGTTGAATTTACTGTCAAATTATGCATGTAAGAAAAAATAAATCTTTAACTTATCAACAATTGAAAAAGTCAAAGAATTATCTCATATCATTTGACTGGGCATCACATGTATTTGACCAAGCCCCGTCTCTCACATATATGTTTCGTTTCTCTCCTTATCTTGAACTTTTCTTTCCCCTTCATTTGCGGTTCGCTCAATTTGTAGTTTAAAACACTCAATTAATTGGAGAATGACTATTTGAAATCCAAAAACTGAAAATATATTTTCTCTCTAAACTCGATCAATGCTCTGTAAACCTAACCCCTCCTATCATCGCCGACACCATCCTTACCGTCCACTCTCATCCATGCATCGTCCCCTCCACACCATCTTTAAAGATAACACCTGTGTCGTAACTCATCCTCGTTCCGTTTATTTCTTTTCAATTCGAATAATTAACACCGGTTTCTTATGCAATTCATCGTCTCGGAGGGTTCCGCAGTAATGGTTGTGATGACCGATGAACAACCGACCACCATAGCTATCAGTTTGAAGAAAGCAGAGGAGGAAAAGAGCATGGTGAACAAGATCCAGACAGGAAGCTTCAAAAAAATAGGTAATGTTACTTCAGTTCCATTTACGTAGGTTCCAATTAGGTATGTTACAATTAGGTGATGTTAACAGATGCAATTGAGCACACATATATTTTTGGTGATGGTTTTTCATTAATTTTGAATCAACAGAAGGAGGATCTTGTCGATATCAAGGAACATAAACTCGGATTTGTATGTAGGGATGAGATTTAAAACCGGAAAACCGGACCGGAACCGGAACCGTTAGAACCGGAGTATATAGAACCCGTTCCGGTTCCGGGTTTAAAATGTGGCTTTATCTGGGTTCCGGGTAATCCGGGTTTGGATCCATCGGATCCGGGCAAACCGGGTCTAAGAACCGGAATCGGTGCTAGGAACCGGAACCACTTTTGGGGGCCGAAACCGGTTTCTGTGAAACGTTTAAAACTTGCATATATCATTCGTTTTAAGTCGAATTGACACACGTTTTTTTCCAATGTGTATTTTAGAGTTTGTACATGATTTTAGACTATAAATTTTTCATTTTTAGTTTTATATTCATTGACTTATAGTCCCCTAAAGTCAAGATATCAAAGTTGGAAGTTTTTAGTTTTTCAGCTTTTTTGTATTCTGTGAACGTTTTAAAACTTGCATATCTAATTTGTTTGAAGTCGGATTGACATGCGGTTTTTTCCAACTTGTATTTTAGAGTTTTTACATGATTTTAGACTATAATTTTGTCATTTTTGGTTTAATATTCAATGACTTACAGTCCCCCGAAGTCGGGATATCAAAGCTGGAAATTTTCAACTTTTCAGCTATTTGTTTTTGTACTTTAAATTCTGTGAAAACATTAACACATGCATATCTCATTCGTTTAAAGTCGGATTGACATGCGGTTTTTTCCAAAGTGTAGTTTAGAGTTTGTACATGATTTTAGACTATAATTTTGTCATTTTTGGTTTCATATTCAATGACTTACTGTTAGTCAATGGTTGACCAAGTATTCAGGAGAGTGAAAGGCACGTGGAAGACTTGAACGTTAGAGTAGGGAACATTGCTATTTTTTCTCTATTTTATGTTACTTAGCTCTATTTATTAGCTTTAGTTCTGCAAGACACAATTAGTCGAAAATAACTATTGTAAACCATTGGAATCATTCAGCTGGTATCATTTCAATCATTCAATAACATTCAATTATTCGACTATCTTAACCTTGTTACTTCCAGTATTATCATCTTGATCGCCAACATTTGCTATCAGAGCTTTAGATTCTGATCAGTTTTTATGCCCAAAGTCCTTCGATTCAACACCATGACAGTTGCATCCTCTTCCAATCCACCCAAAGACAACCAGTTCCCCTTCCAATTCCCGATGCTAACCTCGCTCAATTATAACACTTGGTTGATTAAGATGGAAGCCATCATGGATGCCCATGGGTTGTGGGATGCCATCGAGTCACCAACCGGTGTGGTTGTGGACAAGAAAAAGAGCAAGCAAGCTCGAGCCTTTATCTTCCAATCGATCCCATAGGAGATACTTGCACAGGCTGCCAAGAAAAGGCAGTCAAGGAGGTATGAGACTCTCTAAAGTCACTGTATGTGGGTGCAGAACGAGTCCAGAAGGCAAGGTTATGGGTATTAAAAAGTGAATTTGAAGCACTTCAAATGAAAGAAACAAAGACCATTGATGATTATGCAGGGAAGATATCAGCCGTGATCTCAAGGTTTGGAAGTGCAAGGGCATCATTGGAAGAGGAAGAACTTGTAAGGAATTTGTTTGATACTGTCCCAGAAAGATTCATAAATCTAGTGGCATCGATTAAACAAAGTTCTGATATTGAATCCATGCCATTCGAAGAAGCAATTGGGCATCTAAAGGCATATGAAGATCGACTTCGACTCCGAAAGGCAAAAACATAAGCAGATAATGCTCTGTTACTTGCCAAGGCAGAAAGCTCTACCACTAATCGAAGTCCAAGCAAAGCAAATCAGACCGAGGGTCGAGGAAGAGGAGGAAGTAACACTAGAGGTGGAAGAGGTAATTCATGAGGACGAGGGTCGTCTCTTGGTAGAGGTGGGCGCTGGGGTGGTGAATCACGACAAGAAGCAAGCAGATCCAACAAAAAACCACATGACAAGAGTCACATTAAGTGTTTCGAGTTCCAAGAATTTGGTCACTTTGCATCTGAATGCAAAGCAAAGAAACAGCAGGACCAGGAGGTGAACTTGGTTGCAGATGAAGATGGACCTGCACTGCTGCTGACTGTATATGGGGAAGAGACAACAAGCATGGTTCTCTTGAATAAAGAAAAGGTGTATCCAAATTAACTAAAAGAAAGCAAATATGAGAATATGTGGTATCTGGACAATGGGGCTAGCAACCACATGACCGGTTCCAAGGCTTTATTTGCAGAACTTAACGAGAATGTGACGGGACATGTACAATTTGGAGATTGTTCCAAGGTTCCAATCAAAGGAAAAGGCACACTGCTGTTTATTGCAAAAATGGTGATCAATTCATCATTCCGGATGTGTATTACATCCCTTCCCTACATAGCAACATAATCAACTAGGGACAGATGACAGAAGAAGGATACGACATAGGATTGAAAAGAGAATTACTACGGATGTATGGTGAAGAGGACTGCTTGATTATGAAAGTGCAGAGGTCGAAGAATAGACTTTATAAGATAAGGATTACACCTAGGAGACCTGTATGCTTGAGCATGAGCATAGATGATGACTCATGGCTGTGGCATGCACGTATGGGTCATACGAATTTCCGATCACTTGAAGAAATGGCACGTAAGGAGATGGTGACAGGTATGCCTTGGGTGACTCACCCATTACAGGTGTGTGAAGGGTGTATGATATCCAAGCAATCAAGAAAAGTTTTTCCAAAAGCGGCTCAATGGAGAGCTAAAGAACCAGTTCAGCTGTTACACGCAGACTTGTGCGGACCTATAACACCAGCAAGCAAGGGAGGAAACCAATATTTCCTCTTAATTGTGGATGACTACTCACGATACATGTGGACACACCTGATCAAAACCAAAGACGAAGCTTTTTGCATGTTCCAGAAGTTCAAATTACAGGTTGAGAAAGAAGGCAGACATCAAATAAAGATGCTAAGAACCGACTGTGGAGGTGAATTTAACTCGAATCAATTCCTGGCATTTTGTGAGCAGACCGGAATCAAGCGACAATTAACAAAACCCCACAACAAAATGGGGTTGTGGAAAGTTGCAACAAGACGATTCTAGAGATGACGAGGTCGCTACTTAAAGCCATGGCGATACCGGATCAATTATGGGGTGAGGCGGTGAGACACTCTGTGTATCTGCTGAACAGAACAGGTACAAAGGCACTCAAGGATATAACACCATACGAAGCATGGAAGGATTCAAAGCCCTCGATTGCACACCTGAAGATCTTTGGGTGTGTGGGATTTGTGAAGAAATTGCGAGTCCTAAGTAAATTGAGTGATCGAAGTGAATCGATGGTCTATTTAGGAACGAAGGAAGGGACGAAGGGGTATCGAATGTACAACCCCATTAATCATCGAATTGTAATCGCAAGGGATGTAGTATTTTACGAAGAAAATCGATGGTCCTGGAAAGAAGAAATTATGGGGGATCCCTTTACCACACCCTACTGGACCAATATTGTGGTGAACGTGACAGCCCAACCACAACCAGCCCAAGACCATGACTCAATAGACGATGTAATTGAAGAATCCTTGACGCCGTTAAACAACAACTCTTATGGTGAACATATAGCAAATAACTCGAAACTTGAAGACTCATTATGGTCACACACACCTGGAGTCGGATCACAATCAACTCCTTTGAGTCAATCCTCAAGAAATCATGAAGGAAATCGGTCAGTGGCCTCTTTCGATGACACTCCAGCAAATGGATTTTGATCACTCAATGAAATCTACGAGAACACAAGAATATTGGATGATGCAGAGATACAAGAACTGTATGAGAAAGGCCAGGAACTGTTGTTGGTTGATGATGAACCCACGACATATGAAGAAGCGTCGGCTGAAGAAGATTGGAAGCAAGCCATGGAATCAGAATTGAAGTCAATTGAAAGAAATAACACATGTTCTTTAACTAAATTGCCCCCAAATCATAAGGAAATAGGGCTAAAGTGGGTGTTCAAACTGAAAAGGGACGCAACCGGAAACGTGGTCAAACATAAGGCTCGACTGGTCGCTAAAGAGTATGTTCAAGAAAAGGGCATCGACTTTGAAGAAACTTTCGCACCAGTTGCCCGTTTGGAAACCATAAGGCTAATCTTTGCATTAGTAACAAAAGAAAATTGGATTGTACATAATTTGGATGTCAAGTCTGCGTGTTTACATGGAGACTTCAAGGAGGAAGTTTATGTATCCCAGCCAACTGGATTCTTAGTCAAAGGAAAAGAAAATATGGTTTATCGTCTCCATAAGGCTCTGTATGGGTTACGACAGACACCAAGGGCATGGAACATGAATCTAGACCAATCACTCAAAAGGCTTGGATTCACCAGATGTGCTCAAGAACAAGCCATCTATAAGGTACACAAACCCAACTTAACTCACATTGTTAGTGTATATGTGGATGATCTTATAGTCACTGGTTCAAGTGAGAAAGGAATTCTAGAATTCAAGAAAAGAATGAAACAGATGTTTGACATGAGTGACCTAGGATTGCTATCCTACTACCTGGGAATTGAAGTGTCTCAAGGCAAAGGGAGGATAAAGCTTACACAAAAGGGGTATGCAGAAAAGATATTGAAGGTGGCAGGAATGGAAGGATGCAATAGCTCACAGTACCCAATAGAGCCCAAGCTTCAATTAACCAAGGACGAAAATGGAGAACCTGTAAATGCAACAAATTACAGGAAACTGGTTAGAAGCTTAAGGTACTTTGTTCACACAAGACCCGACATAAGCTATAGCATTGGAGTTGTGAGCAAATATATGCAAGATCCCAAGTAAAGCCACTATGTAGCCATAAAACACATCCTCAGATATGTGAAAGGAACGACTGAATACGGGCTGATGTATCAAAAGGGGGTGATGGAAAACTCATAGGCTATAGCGATAGCAGCTATAGAAATGATCGAGAGGAGGGAAGAGGAACCACAGGAGTGGCTTACTACTCAAGGAACTTAATCACATGGTCATCACAAAAGCAGAAAATAGTGGCCCTAAGTTCATATGAAGTTGAGTATATGGCTGCAACTACAGCCGCCTGTCAAGGACTATGGTTAAGAAACTTGTTCAGTGACCAGGTTGGGAAGAGAGCACAAAAGGTGAAGCTGCTTATAGACAATCAATCCACCATTGATCTTATAATAAACCCAGACTTCCATGGGAGGAGTAAGCACATAGACACCAAGTACTACTTTATCCGTATGTGTGTTGAAAGTGTTGGATACGGTGTCTAAGTCCATAACTATATTTGGTATGTACTTGACCCGGCTTGGCATGGTCCATTTGGGTTGCTTGGCATCTCAACCATTGGATAGACAAAATGAGAATAAGGACACTTATGGTTTGTTAATATATTATAAATTCTAATATATTAATATGAAATCATATTTTTTAATTAGTATTGATCAAGAATTAATTTGGAATTAATTTTGTGATCAAAAAGAGACTAATTAAATATATGGGGTTTGGTTTGTAAATCACTCATTCTTATATAGTGGGCTTATGGTTCATGATTCACTAGATTGGGCTAGGACCCATTGGGTGCTCCATGGATGCTCCATGGAGGTTAAAACCCATGGATCATGGGGGAAATGAAAAGCCATGCACATTAGGGTTTACATGGTATAACCCTACATGTGGCACACTATATAAAAAACCTCATAAGGAGCAAAATCAGCCACTATTACAAGACAAAGAGGGCTAGCCGATTTTTGAGTGAAAGTGTTCTATTCTCAAGTTATTCCAAGAGTTGTGGTGTTGTGTGAAACATTTGAGGCATCACATTTGGGGTGCTAGGCTCACAAGGTCTTAATGAATCCAAGCTACAAGAAAGGTATGTCATTCTACTAATTTTATATTACAAGCACCCCATGCCATGCTAGTTAGGATGAGAACCTTGGAAAAATCAAATTTGCATGAATATTAGAGAAAACATAGATCCAAGGTTTCTATGGTTGCATGTACACCATAGGAGTGTTAGAATGCTCAAAACCCATCAGTGGTATCAGAGCCTAGGCTTGTTTTCTTGATATTTGATGCAAACTGCTTAAAAAATCGAATTTTTTGTCCACTGTTCAGTGGACTCGCCGAATCCATGGGGGGACTCGACGAGTCCAAGTGTAAATGCAGCCTACCTTCAAATATTTTATAGCTTGGATTACGGAATCCCTCTTCCAAGTTATAAAATATTGTGTTGGGTCCTAGCCTTAATATTTCATATTGGGTGTTGTATTAAGGACTTAAATCAACTAACTTGAATTTCTCCCATTGTAGATGTCTGGTTCAGACAACTATGATCTTCTGAAATCTCTTGGAACAAGCTTTCCTAATGAAGATGATGTCCCACGATTGGATCGTAGAAATCATACTTCTCTTCCTCCACCACCTCCAATTATTCTCCCTAACCCACAAGTTCAAGGTCACTCAAGCCCTATTGGCAAGCAAAGTCTGTGTGTGCTCACATCTTGGAGATGAAGTCATATATAGACAGGCCGGGAGAGTTGGGCGTCAAAGTCTTGAGGAAGTTGGTTTGTTGACTAGGTTCTTCAATCACTTCCTAAGTCACATAGTGAGTTCCTTTGGAACTACTATATGACAGACCATGACATGACCCTTAATGATCTTACCTATTTGCTTGATGCTGCTGAATCAGCAATGATTTGGAGCACTGGTAAAGCAAATTTGATTGGAAGATCGACTTCCCGAACTTCCTTGGACATTGACAATGGTAACATTGGAAGTCTAGAATAGTCTTCTCTTCCCAATGGAAAGGGATCGGCCATAGTCAACCCGGTTGACCAAATGGTAAAGAGAAAGGCTGAGTCTGAGATAGTCCCATGTACCATTACCAAAGAGTACATATGTTTCTATTTCCAAAGGAAGGGGAATTGGTTGCGAAGCTGCCCATTTACCTGAAGAATCATAAGGATTGTAAAGTCAGAATGTATGACTCTACTTCAGGTAAGTCCACTATCCAACTCTATTAAGTTCCTATTTAGAGATTCTTATTACATGATGTGACTAGGTCACATTTTGATGTTTTGTAGAATCGAAGAAAGGAAGCTTGAAGGAAGAGTAAGCTAATTATGATCGTGAAGAGATGGATTTCAATCTCATGATCTGAAGATCAGAATCTCGAGCTGCTACTTAAGAGTTATGATATATTGTTTAGGAATAGATAACAACATAGTTTTCATATGGAATTGCATTGAAAGGATAAGTTTTTCCGCAAGTTTTAAAATAAAAGAAAAGGTTTTAATTTTATTTTTTATCCTTACAATGACATTTGTGAAAAAATTGTTGTTTACATGATTCCATTGCTAGCAATATTGGAAAATGTATTTGATTCTTTCGTTTGTGGTAGTGTCGTAATTTACCAAATAAGGAAAGATTCTCATCACCCAAGTTTCAGTTGGATAGAAACTTGGAATCATGCAACTTGTATTGTATGATGAATGGGAATTTTTCATCTTTGGGAAATTAAGACTAATGCCTTGCTCACATGTATATGTGAGTCAAGTGAAGGACTAGCAGATCGGGTACACTTGGTTGTGTGCTGGTCAGGTCCACTACAAAGATCGATAAGACTATTCGTCATGATTTACTAAAGTTTAGTAAATATGGTTATACTTACAAGTTTAAATATAATTCTGCAACATTGGAAAAGTTTCAATGTATGGCAGAACGAATGAGAAGAATCAAATTAGGCAGAAAGATAAAAGTTTCTCAAATCTAAAAAGATGGGAGAGTACTTTAGTATCATGTTTTATGATCATCTTAATGATTAAGAAACCATATCACAATTGATCCTCTAAGGACATCTTAGTACATTCCTATGGCTAAGAAGAGGAATCATGAATTGTTGAAATGGTTAAATCAAGAGGATGAGTCATACTTCGTTCCAAAACAATTCTTAGAGTCATACTCCAAGATTGTAACTTGAGTGACATATCTTAAAGAAGGTTTATAACACTTGTCAAATGTAGAGTAAAATGTTTTCTACTCTTGTACATTTGAAATTGGTAAGTTGTGATGTTTTGGACAAAACAAATACCAACTAAGGCCAACTGTGTGAAGTGTTTGTCTTGATAAGAATCCGCACTATCTCTTGAATATTTGTTTGTCAAGGAATGGTTCTTGGCAAGAGAGTCTTATATGTCAAGAGGACAGTGGGGGTCTTAAAGATCTTGAAAAGGTTCAAGAACTAATCAAGAATAAAAACCTGTAGTTTATCACTAGCACACGACTTGAGGTTTATAGTCTATCGTGTTGACATATTCTATTTTTGTGCCCATTCCAATTAAAGTTGGCTTTGCATATGAGTT
Source organism: Lactuca virosa (assembly GCF_052849685.1). NCBI lineage: Eukaryota > Viridiplantae > Streptophyta > Magnoliopsida > Asterales > Asteraceae > Lactuca > Lactuca virosa. Next base: position 89,136,972 of record NC_136429.1, read on the forward strand.
CTGAGAGTTCTGAATTGGTTGCATAATAACCTGGAAGCAATGGTAGGCCCTTGTGCTACCAGGTGGCAAGAAATTAAGAATGAACAAGTTCAGTCCATATGAGGTTGAATTTGGTTTTGACAAATTTACATGGATAGGAACACATACACCATAGAAATCTAAGTGTCATAAGGTTTCCCTTCGATTCATGAAAATGATGGTGAGGAAACGCTTTCACTAAGTAGATTTTAAGTAGATAGCAATTGTGATATTTGCATTCTCAAAGTCGTTAGTGGAGCTTGTGTGGTTAACCGGCACACTAACATGGACTTGTGAGAAATAGCAAAGGTCTAAACAATTGAGACTATGATTACAGAATCCCTTTTCATAGTTCTAAAAAATTGTTTAGACACACATGTGAGCTATCTAAGGAAAGGTGTATGATTTTGATAAAGTCTTATTAAAGAATCTCGTATCAGAAATCTGAACTTTTGTAAGAAAGTCAATAAAGTATTGATTTCTAGAAGTCCAGCTGATTTCTGGATACATGTCAAAGCTAGTGGGAGCATAAGTGTTATGCTAATAGTAATTGTTATGCTAGTGGGAGCATAATCAATTATGATAAGTGTTGCAAGTTAGCAATGTTATTTATAGAAAACAAAAGGTTTCAATTGGGAAAAGTTGTTTTGCTATAATTAAGGGAGAGGAAATTATACTTCATTTCAATTCTAAAAGCTTAGATTGAGATTTTAATCATCTTTAGTCAAGGATATATATATATATATATATATATATATATATATATATATATATATATATATATATATGTGTGTGTGTGTGTGTGTGTGTGTGTGTGAATTTTATGTTAGAATGGTTCAACATAAGGGAATTCTATATATATTGCGTTCTCAAAATTCGATTATGATTACGGCATCCCTCTTCGTAGTCAAATTATGAAAACATGGCAAATAAAAAATATTGTAGCAAAAGGCTAGTCTAGGATCAAGTCTTGATGTGAGACATCATGAATCATGTCCCATATGCTTCGGGTATAGGATTTTCAAAGGAATGTACTTTGAATTTGATACTTCGTTTCCATGGAATTGATCTCCATTGGAATACTCTGTAATGCATGTTGACAAGTCTTTGTGACTTTGTGCATAGTCATTACAAGAGGATCAATGTATATAAGTTTAGAATCTAACAGATTTCGTTAAATGGCGAGAATTTGGAATTCTTACATTTACGATAAGGATTTGGGATTGTGAAATGAGCATCATTGGAATCATGTTCAATTGGTCTATTTCACAAAGTAAGGATCATAGACAAACATAGTGTGCATACTTGGAGTATGGCATAACTATTGTTTGGACAAACATAGTGTGCATACTTGGAGCATGGCATGACTATTGTTTTAATTCAAGTATTAGGTTGATAAATCGAAACATTATACAATGAATAATGTGTAATCAATATGGTGTTTAAATAAAAGGTGTTTTATTTACTCTCAAAAGTGCTTGGGGCCATATAGGATTAGTATTATTCTTGTGTTTCACTTTGCATGTTTTGACTTCCCGAAAACTAGATTATTCAAACTCTCCACAGTCAGTCATATGTTGGAAGTAGCTATGAATCAAGACTGTCATGAATTGGGCTTGTAGATGTCTAAGATGTTAGACATAGCAAAAGTTGCTACAACATTCATGAGTGCTCATACGTTCTGAGTATTGGATTCAACCCACGCTCACTTGTATCATTTCATGGAATTTATCTCGAGTGACCGTGAGACTGTAATATCATATAAGTCTTCAAACCTAGAGATATGAGTTGTTGATAATGAGTTCGTTGTGTATTGATTGTACGAAAACGCATCGGTAACTCGATGTTATAAAACATGCTTTTGTGTATGATTCAACAAGTAGTTAGTACCAGCATATGAGTCGAAGTTTATATGTTCCTTTTAGTCCTTGGAGGATTAAAAGCGATATTTGGGCCCCTCGATGATTTTGTTTTAACCTATGTATCGGGCCCGGTCAGAACCAAATTGATGTGTTCAGTATAGTTCTATGTCAAACAAATCGGAAATCGAGAAACAAACTGCTGAAAAATAAGTACAACATTGTTCCATGTATTTGTCCGACTGATATCTAGAAAAGAGGATTATATGATCACTTATCTTAAATGGCGCATCATCTTAGTTCTGCGAGACTTTGAAAGAGCTACGATTGCTTCTCGGTTCTTGAAGTCATACCTATAGTTATTAGACTTATCCAAGTGGGAGACTATTGGATAATGTGTCTAAGTCCATAACTATATTTGGTATGTACTTGAACCTGCTTGACATGGTCCATTTGGGTTGCTCGGCATCTCAACCATTGGATAGACAAAATGAGAATAAGGACACTTATGGCTTGTTAATATATTATAAGTTCTAATATATTAATATGAAATCATATTATTTAATTAGTATTGATCAAGAATTAATTTGGAATTAATTTTGTGATAAAAAAGAGACTAATTAAATATATGGGGTTTGGTTCGTAAATCACTCATTCTTATATAGTGGGCTTATGGTTTATGATTCACTAGATTGGGCTAGGACCCATTGGGTGCTCCATGGAGGTTAAAACCCATGGATCATGGGGGAAATGAAAATCCATGCACATTAGGGTTTACATGGTGTCACACCCCCAAACCGGAACGGCGGAAACGTTCAGGGGTGGTTGACGTCATGCGTAGTATCACAACAGTTGTATCATAGCAAGCATAGTAAACGCAACCAAACATTGAATACATATATGAAAAAGGTTTACATTGTATTAATACATAGTTTTGTTCATATCAAAAGAAAATTGGAAGACGTGAATCTAACGCTCCGACTTCTTCGAACTCCTGGAAGTACCTGTCTACTAACTCCCTGAGAATACAAGCAGTTTTGAAAGAATATCAGCATAAAGCTGGTGAGTTCATAAACATTTAGTTTTGGTGGAAAATGTTCTTTGATCCTTTTGAAAAGTGTTCCTCAAGAAAATCCTATATTTTCTTATGAAAAGCGTGTTTGAAAACTCATTCCTTCCATGACTTCCAGATTCATACAAGATATGTACAATCCAAGGAGCCGTGGAATGAATATGAATATTCGTTAGTTACCTGTTAAACAATCCGTTTATGAAAAGCCGAGTTATCCCGGGAAAATCCTATATTTTCCCTAAAAGTTGATCATTGATTATCCGTTCTAAACTGAGGTGTACAAGTATCTACCATACTTATATCGATAAACTTAGTTTTCTTTTAAAAACCCTGGTTACTCCCAGTGAGGTATATTAGCCTTATTACATAAATAAAACTAATAAAAGAAAACGTAATGAACTAAATCCTGAAGGTACTTTTAATACCCTCCAGTAATCAAATCTGTTATTACTTTGAGGTTAGTTCACTTGATTCATTATTACAAAAGTAAATCTCTGTTATCTACATTGTGAGTTTCATGACCATACATTAACTTGATATGGCACGTATCGGGGCCAGTATCCTTTATGACTTTGTCACCCGTAGACCTGCCGGTCCCACTGTAGCTAGCAGCGAGGTGTGGGATAGTCAGTCCCGTATAGATCTATACACAATAGTCACGCTCTCCCTATAAGAGATTCTGGTCACAAGTGCTAGTCCTACACTCTGATTCTGTGGGAGTGTTTGTTGGATATAGTGTCTAAGTCCATAACTATATTTGGTATGTACTTGACCCGACCCGGCATGGTCTATTTGGGTTGCACTTCACCCGAACAATTTATGGATAATCGTTTGAGAATAGTATAAGTTATGATTTATTAATATATTATAAGTCCTAATATATTAATATCAAATCATATTATTTAATTAGTATTGATCTATAATTAATCTAGAATTAATTTAGAGATCAAAAGTATGACTAATTAAATATGGGCTCTTGTATTTATATAGTGTGGGCTAATGCTTATTTGGAATGGGCTAGGCTTGCATGGAAAGTCCATGGATAATCCATGGAGCTTTAACCCATGGATCTCATGGAAATGAAAATACATGGGTATTACGGTTTACATGAATGTAACCCTAATCCACCACACTATATAAAGGAGGCTTTGGTTCTTGAAATGACACTAGTTGTGGTGAGAAAAGTAAGAGGGCCGATTTCAAGAAAGGTGATTACTATTCTCTCAAAATTCCAAGTTTGTGGTGATTTGTGATTTCCATTTGAGGCATCCACACTATTGGTGCTAGGCTCTAAAACTCCAAGCAATCAACTACAACTACAAGGTAAGTAATTCTACTAGCTTTATTTGATTCAAGTTCCCCATGCCATGCTAGATAGGATAAGAACCTTGGAAAGATAATTATTTGCATGTATCTTAGTCAAACATAGATCCAAGGTTTCTAGGGTTGCATGTACACCATAGGAGTGTTAGAATGCTCAAAACCCATCAGTGGTATCAGAGCCTAGTTTGTTCCAATAACAATGCTTCTGGCTCAAACCCTACTAGCTCCTTCTCTCTCATGAATCTTTATGGGAGAGTCATCTTTGATGGGTCCAACTTTATAGATTGGATCAGAAACATCAGGATGGTCACTCGGTATGAGAACAAAGAATATGTTCTCGACAAGGAGCTGAAGGTACCCGAGCCAACTGCTACTCCTGAAGAGCTTGCTGAATATGAGGTACATGAAAGAGATGCTACAAAAGTGGCATGCATCATGATGGCCACCATGACATCCGAGCTCCAAAAGTCCTATGAGGACTATTATCCTTTTGAGATGCACCGGGACTTGATGGACCGCTACCATCAAAGTGCTCGTCAAGAGCGATATGAAATAATCTCCTCCATGATAACAACCCGAATGAAGGATGATGAACCCATCACGGGCCACATGCATAAAATGCAAAGGTATGTGGACCGTTTACTGAAGCTGAATGTGAACTTCCCTCAGGAGTTAGCAATAGACATCATTTTGCACTCCTTGCCATCGTGTTATGATCAATTCCGCATGACATATCACATGAACAAGGAAGAAGTCACCCTCAGCAAACTTCAAGGACTATTGAAGACCGACGAAAGTGGTATAAAGGGTCAGTCGGTTGTTACTACTCCTACTCCTACTCCAACTACGGCCAATGTCTTGGCAATCGGGCATGGCAAAGGGAAGAAGAGAAAGAACCCTTCTAAGGGTACCAAGGGTAAGACCCTTGAAGGCTCCTCTTCAAGCAAAACCAAGAAAGGTTTTGTCACTCCTTCTGCTAACCCTAATGAGGCTGAATGCTTCTATTGCCATGAAAAGTCGCACTGGAAGCGAAACTGCCCAAAGTACCAGCAAGATTTGAAGGATGGGAAAGTAAAACCCAACCATCCAGGTATATACACTATATTGTCTAATAACTCACCTCATTCTAAGTCTTGGGTCCTTGATACAGGTTGTGGTATTCACATATGTTGTGATTTGCAGGGACTAAAAAGAAGTGAGAATGTGGAGCAGGGAAAGATAAACTTGATCATGGGAAACAGGAAAGCTTCACCTGTCACCAAGATAGGAGTTTATTCCTTAGTGCTAAATAGTGGGTTTACATTAGATTTGAATAAATGTTATTATTCGCCAGAAATGGCAAGAAATGTTATTTCCTTTCATGCATTGTATAAACAAGGTTTTACCTTTTATTTTGATAATAATAATGGTAGTATTGATGCTTTCTTTAATAATGTTCTTTATTTTAAAGCATTACCTTGTGATGGCGTGTATGAAACTGTATCTGTTGTAGATAATCTAGGAAATAATGTATTGTGTATTAACTCTTCCACTAGCTTAGATAAAGCATCCTTATGGCATTGTCGTCTTGGACATGTAAGCAAGAAACGCATAGGCCAACTCCAAAAGGTTGGAGTCTTGGAGTCATTTGACCTAAAGTCAGATGATAGTTGTGAATCTTGTTTGCTTGGTAAAATGACAAAGTCACCTTTTACTAGCACTTGTGCTAGGGGTGAAGGTTTGTTGGACCTCATACACACGGATGTGTGTGGACCCTTCAGAACCGCCACAAGAGATGCTAATCGGTTCTATGTGACTTTTATTGATGATTTTAGTAGATATGGATATGTCTACCTAATCAAGCATAAGTCAGAAACCTTTGAGAAATTCAAAGAGTTTAAGCAAGAAGTGGAGAATCAGTTGGGTAGGAACATTAAGATGCTTCGATCCGATCGTGGTGGTGAGTATCTTAGTACTGAGTTCCTTGACTATCTTAAGGAATGTGGGATTGTCTCACAATTGACACCTCCTAGGACACCACAGTTGAATGGTGTAGCTGAGAGGCGCAATCGGACCTTGTTGGACATGGTTTGTTCCATGATGAGTCGAGCTTCGCTACCAATATCATTTTGGGGGTATGCCTTAGAGACTGCCGCCCATATCCTTAATCTAGTCCCTACAAAGAAGGTTGCCAAAACACCTCACGAGGTGTGGACTGGAAAAGTTCCCAATCAAGACCACATCAAGATTTGGGGTTGCGAGGCTTTCGTGAGACGCGAGACTCACGATAAGCTCGAACCCCGAAGCGAAAGGTGTATTTTCATCGGCTACCCACAGAAATCCTTTGGTTACATCTTCTACAAACCCAGTGATAATGTGGTCTTTGTAGCAAGAAAAGGATTCTTTCGAGAGAGAGAGAATTCATGAGCCAAGGAGACAGTGGGAGGCAAATTGACCTTGAGGAAATTCAAGAGTCAAGTGGTGAAGGAACCTCAAACCCTAGCCCTCAACCTGAGGAGAAAACTCCTGTTGAGCCGACTGAAGAATCTTTACCTCTGAGGCGTTCCACCAGAGTTAGGAATGCACCTGAGCATTATTATGGTTTTCATATTACTGCAGAAGGTGAGACACTTATCAGTGATAACACACTGGTAAATCTGGATGAGCCTAACAGCTACACGGAAGCCATGGCAGGCCCTGAGGCTGCTAAATGGAAAGAGGCTATGAATAGCGAGATACAGTCCATGTATGACAATCAAGTTTGGAACTTGGTTGACAATGTACCTGATCGTAAGATAGTTGGGTGCAAATGGATCTTCAAGAAGAAGACTGACATGGATGGTAATGTACACACTTATAAGGCACGACTGGTTGCAAAGGGTTATTCTCAAACTCCGTGAGTTGATTATGATGAGACCTTTTCACCAGTGGCCAAGATTAAGTCTATTAGGGTTCTGTTAGCCATTGCTGCATTTCATGATTATGAAATATGGCAAATGGATGTCAAAACCGCTTTCCTTAATGGAAAGTTGGCTGAAGATGTTTACATGGTTCAGCCAGAGGGTTTTGTCAGTACAGAGTACCCCAGTACAGTGTGTAAGCTCGAGAAATACATTTATGGATTAAAACAGGCACCTCGCAGATGGAATCTTTGCTTTGATGAGAAAATCAAAGAATTTGGCTTTTCAAGGAGTGAAGATGAATCTTGTGTCTATATCAAGGCTAGTGGGAGTATAGTCAGCTTTTTGGTACTGTATGTGGATGACATACTACTCATAGGAAATGACATCCCAACCCTGCAGGAAGTAAAGTCCTAGCTTGGGAAGTGTTTCGCTATGAAGGACCTTGGAGAAGCTGCCTATATCCTAGGGATAAGGATTTTGAGAAACATGAGTAAAAGACTAATTGGACTTAGTCAAAGCACCTATGTGGACAAAGTGTTGAAAAGGTTCAACATGCATAACTCCAAGAAAGGAGAGTTACCCATCCAGAGTAACGCCAGATTGAGTAAGACACAAATCCCTAGTACTGAGGCTGAGATATCATAAATGAGTCGAATACCTTATGCTTCAGCTGTAGGATCGATCATGTATGCTATGACGTGTACTCGACCTGATGTAGCCTTTGCTTTGAGCATGGTTAGCAGGTATCAGGGGAACCCTGGCAAGGCACACTGGACTGAGGTAAAGAATATCCTCAAGTACCTACGGAGGACTAAGGACTGGGTCCTTACCCTCGGTGGCAGTGAGGACTTGAGAGTTGTAGGGTACAGTGATGCTAGCTTTCAGACTGACAGGGATAATTTCCGCTCTCAGTCGGGCTGGGTCTTTACTCTAAACGGAGGGGCAATTACTTGGAAAAGTTCCAAGCAGGAGACAGTGGCTGATTCCACTTGTGAATCAGAGTATATAGCAGCAAGCGAGGCAGCAAAGGAGGCTATATGGCAAAAGAACTTCATCGGAGACCTTGGAGTTGTACCAGCTATAAAGGAGCCAATGGAGATTTTCTGTGACAGCAATAGTGTGGTTGCCTTAGCCAAGGAACCAAGAGATGATGGGAGATCCAGACACATTGACAGAAAATATCACTTCATTAGACATCGAATAGAAGAAGGAATCCTCGTGGCAAAGAGGGTATCATCGGATGAGAACCCAGCAGATCCCCTCATGAAGGGACTGACTCGGGCTAAGCATCTCCAGCATGCTCGGAGCATAGGGCTGAAGGATGATATTAGTTTTAGTAGTTAGATAATCTTGAAATTTGTAAAATGTAATTAACATTTGATGATAAATAAAAGCTGTTATGTATGAGTAAAGTGTTGCTATCTCTTGTCAATCGTTTACTATTATTTCTTTTTGCATGTTTTGACTTCCAGAATAATTATGTTATGGTTTATATCATATTATTCAAACTCTCCACAGTCGGTCGTATGTTGGAAGTAGATATGAATCAAGACTGTCATGGGTTGGCTTGTAGAGGTCTAAGATGTTAGACAAAGCGGGGCTACAGCACTCATGAGTGCTCATAAGTTCTGAGTATTGGATTCAACCCACGCTCACTTGTATCACTTCATGGAATTTATCTTCGAGTGATCGTGAGACGGTAATATCATATAAGTCCTCAAACCTAGAGATATGATTTGTTGCCTATGAGTTGGTTATGCATTGATTGCACGAAAACGCATTGGTAACTCGATGTTATAAACCGTGCTTTTGTGTGTAATTCAACAAGTAGTAGAGCAAACATATGAGTCAAAGTTTATCAGTTCCTTCTAGGATTAGAAGCGATATCTGGGCCCCTCGATGATTTTGTTTTGACCTATGTACCGGGCCCGGTCAGAACTAAATTGATGTGTTCAGTTAAGTTCTATGTCAAACAAATCGAAAATCGGGAAACAAATGCTGGACAATAAGCAAGACCATGTTCCATGTATTTGTCCGGCTGATATCTAGAACAGAGGATTATATGATCACTTATCTAAAATGGCGCTTCGTAGTTCAACAGAGTTTAAAGAGCTACGATTGATGATCGGTTCCTGAAGTCATACTTGCAACTATAGTTATTAGACTTATCCAAGTGGGAGACTGTTGGATATAGTGTCTAAGTCCATAACTATATTTGGTATGTACTTGACCCGACCCGGCATGGTCCATTTGGGTTGCACTTCACCCGAACAATTTATGGATAATCGTTTGAGAATAGTATAAGTTATGATTTATTAATATATTATAAGTCCTAATATATTAATATAAAATCATATTATTTAATTAGTATTGATCTATAATTAATCTAGAATTAATTTAGAGATCAAAAGTATGACTAATTAAATATGGGCTCTTGTATTTATATAGTGTGGGCTAATGCTTATTTGGAATGGGCTAGGCTTGCATGGAAAGTCCATGGATACTCCATGGAGCTTTAACCCATGGATCTCATGGAAATGAAAAGTCATGGGTATTAGGGTTTACATGAATGTAACCATAATCCACCACACTATATAAAGGAGGCTTTGGTTCTTGAAATGACACTAGTTGTGGTGAGAAAAGTAAGAGGGCCGATTTCAAGAAAGGTGATTACTATTCTCTCAAAATTCCAAGTTTGTGGTGATTTGTGATTTCCATTTAAGGCATCCACACTATTGGTGCTAGGCTCTAAAACTCCAAGCAATCAACTACAACTACAAGGTAAGTAATTCTACTAGCTTTATTTGATTCAAGTTCCCCATGCCATGCTAGATAGGATAAGAACATTGGAAAAATAATTATTTGCATGTATCTTAGTCAAACATAGGTCCAAGGTTTCTAGGGTTGCATGTACACCATAGGAGTGTTAGAATGCTCAAAACCCATCAGTGTTACCAAGGACGTGTCTCCAACTTAGACTAACAAGCTTACAAGTAATAATACTAAAAATCCTTTTTATGATTTGCATGAATCCTTTATAAAATGATACATTTTACTACATGATTCACAAGTTCGTTACCCTAGTTTTGAAAACTGTTTCTACGAGTTGATTTCTTAATCGTTTGGTAAAAACTGTTTTCCATGATAAAAGCATACTGGAAATATAATTATCTTAAACAAAATAATATATTTTGAGCACAAGTTTCCTTGTACTTTTGCTTGTATTCCCCCCCTGAAAACATGAAAACTCGGAAAAACATAGGGGTATGAACTCACCTCGGGCGATTTGAATGAAGGATCGATACGGAATGTCGGATGTTCAAGTGAAGCCTTGAACACGATTTGATCCTAATTTACATGTAATGACACATAAAGGAGTCAAATGAAGGTATTTCACCATTAGATGTGATGGAGAACCACTCTAGGGACTTGGAACTACTTGCACTAAGTGTTAGAACCTTAAAGGATTGCATGAAGGAGGTGTATGGCCACCTTAAAGGTGTGTACGGCCCAAGGGGTGTGCGGTCGTACACTCATGATGGAAAGTGTCTTTGAGGTGTTTCAAGGTCCATACTTGCATCCATGAAGTGTCCTAGGTCCATACTTGGTTGTAGTGCAAGTTTAGGGTCTTAGAAATGGGTTTGCGGTCCTAGGGTGTGTGTGTGGTCGCACACGGGAGTGTGCTGCCGCACACAAGGAGTGTGCTACCATACAAGGGTGTGTGCGGCCGTACACAGGTGTGTGCGGTCGTACACCCTTCATGATGATGTCCAAAATGCCAATTCTAAGGTGTAGCAAAGCTAGGGTCATGTCCAAGTCGAATATGGAAGTCAAACTCTCGCTTTGGAGGGTCTTTTAGGAGTGTGAGGCCACCTTATGTGGGTGTGGGGCCGCACTCCTTCAAAGAGATGAAGAACATGATGGGACTCAATGATTCAAGGCTTAGATCAAGTGGTTCTTCAAGCACAACAAGCTAAGGGCTGGATTACTCACGTTTTTGAAGCCTTGGTAGGGTTTGTGGTTGAATAAGCTTGAGAGAAATGGTGTTGTGTACTACCAAGTTGTTAAAGGAATGAAAGGAAAGGGGTCTACCCTTTATATAGGGGTGGGTATGCTGCCTAGAAGTGAGTGTGCGGCCAAGAGGTGAGTGTGCGGCCGCACACACATGTGTACGGCCGTACACTCCCCCTAAGGGTGTGTATGGCCCGGTTTTGTCACCCTACGGCTTGCTGACTCATTCCTAACCTCGACCTTGGTTGTACTCAAGCTTAGAACACTTAAATGAACCCTTAATCAGCGCTAGGAGTTAACAGAAACGAGTTTAACTTAGATTAACTGACTAGATGTACCAGGTAGAAGTTTCGGGTTGTCACATCATCCCCCCCTTAGAGGGAATTTTGTCCCGAAATTCAAGAATACAGATGTAACTCGCGGACTTGGAAATGATGGGGGTACTTCTGTTTCCTTGTGTTCTCGTGCTCCCAAGTGAATTCAACTTCCCGCTTGGCATTTCAGCGAACCTTCACTATCGGGATGTGACGTTGCTAAATTCTTGAGGTAACTGGAGTTTATATGCTACGGGACCGATCCTATCAAAGATCTCGGATGGTCCAACGTATCTTGGATTTAGCTTTCTACACTTTCCGAAGCGTATCAGGCCTTTTCAGGGTGAGACCTGCAAAAAGAACACTTTCACCAATCTGGAACTCCAAGGGTTTTTGGCTCTTATCGGCGTAGCCCTTTCGTACGATCCTTTTCAGTCACCTCTCGGATGATTTCAGGACTTGTGATAGTACTGTCGTGGACTTGACTCTTGACTAGTTGCGTGTTGCTCACCTCAGCCCAGCACAGAGGGGATCTATACTTACGGCCATAGAGGGCTTCGAACGGCGCAACCTTGATGTTGGAAAGGTCGCCGTTGTTGCAAGAAAGTTCCACTAAGGGTAGATGAGTGTCCCACGACGTATCTACAATTGTCCGGATTGTTCTCTTACTTTGTCCATTTCTTTGTGGATGATACTCTTCGCATGCATACTTTCGGGTTTCGAAGGGAGATGAATTTTCGAAGTTCGCATCTAGTTTTTCGTTACGAGCGACGGGAGTTTTGCGATCGAATGATTGAAGACAAAAGAGTCTTCTTGGGGATAAATGGGTTTAGTATAACTTAAACTCAGTCGGACTAAGCGGGATGACGTTGTAGAATCGCGCGTTAAGTTAGTCTGGAAGGATCGTTTTGTTAGAACATTGATGCCCCTGGGTGAATGTCTCTGGTGTTTTCTGTGTTTGACTCGAAGTTAACAGGTACTACTAACACGAGGGTTCTGATGTTTTGAAACTATGAACTTTCATGAAACAGTTCTAACTAGATATCTCTATGATCGTTTGGTGTACACAAGTCGTGTATAACTACAACTGACCCTAGCGTATTCACTAAGCTATCATAATTTGCTCATTAGAGCTTTAAACCTTATAAGGATTTCGTGATTTAATCCGGACGAGAAAGTAATCACAATTATGAACAATTATTGGGGTTTTCGAAAACGTACCAAAACATGGCAGGGTCCTTCGATGCTTCCTCATTCTCTGAGGTCAGAATCCTCCTGTTTCCTCATTGTTCTTCTCTGTTGGGCAGTCTCTTTTGAAATGTCCTACACTTCCACAGAGGTAACAGGTTGGACTTGTTCCAACATTGGTAGTCGGAGTGCTGAACTTGACTAGGGTCCTACAACTGCGGGAGGTGTGCCCCTTCCTGTTGCATCTAGTGCAATGCAGCACTCGGCAGACTCCATGATGATGGTAGTTGCATTTGCTGCAGTGTGGGAGATTTCCAAAGTAGGGTGTGGTTGGTGTTGGAACAGCAGGGCTGACTGGGGTACTGACTGTCCCAATTCGTTGCCTCTCAGTAGGTCTTTGGGTTGAACAACTTCCTTTGAACTTTCGTTTCAGGATGTTAGGTTGGAAATCAGGTGTGTCCTTTCTAGTAGGCACTTGTTGTTGAGATTGGTTAACACCAAGATTTGTATTGCCATTAACACTTCCACCCACATTTGTGTTGTTAGCGTTAAGAACAGCTAGGGTGGCTGCTACAGCTGCTGTGACAGTAGCTCGGAACGTAGCTGAGTCCATCTGGAGGATTGGTGTCTTACCGGTGGGTTGGTTACGTTTCTTCGGAGGCATGATCTGCTACATGTCAAGAAAAGAAGCTTGTGAGCAACAGCGGCTGCCTCAGGATGTATCCTAAATGTTTATCTATGCATTAAGATTTCCCATTTTGCTATCTGACTCTCATTGATTCGACCCACATCCCCATGATGTGGTCCTGGCAAGGATAGAAAGATTTGAACACAACAAAGTTCACATGTTGCTCAGCTCATTGAGCTGGCTGGATAACTCTCACATTTTCATTGGCTCTAGATGCTATGGAGATTTAGCTATAAGGGTAGTTCCGAGGATCAAGTCGATACAAGATTCAACTTGACACTCGGAAGAAATCCCTGGAATGTCTTTGGGGAAGACATCAGGAAAGTTGTAGACTTCGGAGATGCTCTCGAGGCCTTTAACTTTTTGCGTCTCATCGACAACATGAGCCAGGAATGCATGACATACCTTTCGCATATACTTCTGGGCTTTGGTGCAGGAAATGATACGAAGGTTCGAACAAATTTTATCACTATAACCAGTGAGGACTTCGTCAGAGGGAAAGATTGAGACGAATTGCTTTCTCGAAGCAAATGACATCAGCACGATTTACGGCTCAACCATCGCATGCCGATTAGGACATCGAAGTTTTTCATGAAGACAGATATGAAATCGATGAGGAAAAGGAATGATCATCTAAGTACATCCTATGATACATGTTTTGAAGACAAAACAGTGATAGGACTTTGATGAAGTTCCTTCGTTTGCATGCTACCAGTCTAAGGTATACTTTTGACAATGATAATCTTTAACTGAAATCTGATTGTTGTCACTATTGTTGATATTGAGATTACACAGAGTTCGGAAATTTTGACCTAGGAGTAGGTCTACAACATACCAACAGAGGAACAATTTGACAACATAAAGAACCAGTGGATCGGTACTTGCAAGACAAGGATGTTTACAGGGAAAAGAGCTACTTGGAACATAAATATGAAAACTATTCTTTGAACCAAAAGGAAGGATGAGTAAAATATTTCCTACTGGCGACGGGTACCGCTCAAGTGAAACCTTAATTCGGCCAGCTAGCGTTCCACACCAAGCAGGCGTCTCTCGTACTCTAACTGGCGAGCTCGGAGGTCTATGACTTCGGCTCGGGTTGTAGCTAACTCTCGTTGCAGAGCTTCATTGTTCCTTGTAGCTCTCGCATGAGCAATCTCGAGGCGACAAATGCGATCCATGATGGTGTTCGAATCCGCTTCGAGCTCCACAATTCGCTGAAGGGTTTCCATACCTAGCTCTACATTGCGAGCCACTCGGCGCATCAGGATTGGAAGGGCCCTGTCCGCGGGGACTCCTTCGTTCAGATTGTAGATGTTGCGGTTTCCATCGTATGGGAGGGGTTGGCCTTGCTCGTGGCTCCACCTATTCAAACTATCGACCCACATAGGCGTTGGACCTTGGAATCCAACTCGAGGGTTAGGATTTGGTATAGGGGCCACTTGAGGTAGGTTCTCGACTTCGGGTTTCGAGTCAGTCTCTTCAGGAAATGGTTCGGCAAAGTCATCATCCAAAGGAATTTCATGGTTTCCTTCTGGCTCTGGCTCTGGCTCGATCCATCCATCATCTCCTTGGTTGGGAAAGTACGGGTCGCCAGGAAGATGGAATCCAGCCATGCTATCTACGCGAGGTGATGGTAAAGGGATAGTTAATAGGCATCGAATCTATAATACTTCCAATGTATTATAGTTACATGATTGATTCTTGAAGAATGGATTCTTGGGTAAGTTTCCGTTTCGGTCGTTATAGCACCTTAAAATACTCTTATAGTATTTTAACCCTTATGTTTGGTTCTAGAACTCTTCTAGTATCTAGGTAAGTTTTAGGCTTGCTGCAACACCACAGTCACTCCCAAGCACATGTTGGTCATGTCTCGAATGAATATAGTTGATCAGGCTATATTGACCCTAGACATGAGTACATAACTGCCCAGGTTTAACCGTGATGTCCAACATCCAAATACTTTTGTTTTTGTTCTACTTATGACAGTGATTCAGGTACCTAGGTATACTTGTATACTTTTTATAAAAATACATATATTTTTGAAAGTATACTTTTAGTTTAGAGCACTTAGGCCCCTTAGTATTTATAGTTGTATACCATGTAAGGTTTGGTATACTTAGTTCGATATAAACAAGGGCTTTGATACCAATCTGTCACACCCCCAAACCGGAACGGCGGAAACGTTCGGGGGTGGTTGACATCATGCGTAGTATCACAACAGTTGTATCATAGCAAGCATAGTAAACACAACCAAACATTGAATACATATATGAAAAAGGGTTACATTGTCTTAATACATAGTTTTGTTCATATCAAAAGAAAAATGGAAGACGTGAATCTAATGCTCCGACTTCTCCGAACTCCTGGAAGTACCTGTCTACTAATTCCCTGAGAATACAAGCAGTTTTGAAAGAATATCAGCATAAAGCTGGTGAGTTCATAAGCATTTAGTTTTGGTGGAAAATGTTCTTTGATCCTTTTGAAAAGTGTTCCTCAAGAAAATCCTATATTTTCTTATGAAAAGCGTGTTTGAAAACCCATTCCTTCCATGACTTCCAGATTCATACAAGATATGTACAATCCAAGGAGTCGTGGAATGAATATGAATATCCGTTAGTTACCTGTTAAACAATCCGTTTATGAAAAGCCGAGTTATCCCAGGAAAATTCTATATTTTCCCTAAATGTTGATCATTGATTATCCGTTCTAAACTGAGGTGTACAAGTATCTACCATACTTATATCGATAAACGTAGTTTTCTTTTAAAAACCCTGGTTACTCCCAGTGAGGTATATTAGCCTTATTACATAAATAAAACTAATAAAAGAAAACGTAATGAACTAAATCCTGAAGGTACTGTTAATACCCTCCAGTAATCAAATCGGTTATTACTTTGAGGTTAGTTCACTTCATTCATTATTACAAAAGTAAATCTCTGTTATCTACATTGTGAGTTTCATGACCATACATTAACTTGATATGGCACGTATCGGGGCCAGTATCCTTTATGACTTTGTCACCCGTAGACCTGCCGGTCCCACTGTAGCTAGCAGCGAGGTGCGGGATAGTCAGTCCCATATAGATCTATACACAACAGTCACGCTCTCCCAACAAGAGATTCTGGTCACAAGTGCTAGTCCTACACACTGATTCTGTGGGAGTGTTACCAAGGACGTGTCTACAACTTAGACTAACAAATTTACAAGTAATAATATGAAAATCCTTTTTATGATTTACATGAATACTTTATAAAATGATACATTTTACTACATGATTCACAAGTTCGTTACCCTAGTTTTGAAAACTGTTTCTACAAGTTGATTTCTTAATCGTTTGGTAAAAACTGTTTTCCATGATAAAAGCATACTGGAAATATAATTATCTTAAACAAAATAATATATTTTGAGCACAAGTTTCCTTGTACTTTTGCTTGTATTCCCCCCTGAAAACATGAAAACTCGGAAAAACGTAGGGGTATGAACTCACCTCGGGCGATTTGAATGAAGGATCGATACGAAATGTCGGATGTTCAAGTGAAGCCTTGAACACGATTTGATCCTAATTAACATGTAATGACACATAAAGGAGTCAAATGAAGGTACTTCACCACTAGATGTGATGGAGAACCACTCTAGGGACTTGGAACTACTTGCACTAAGTATTAGAACCTTAAAGGATTGCATGAGGGAGGTGTATGGCCACCTTAAAGGTGTGTGCGGCCATGGGTGTGCGGCCCAAGGGGTGTGCGGCCGTACACTCATGATGGAAAGTATCTTTGAGGTGTTTCAAGGTCCATACTTGCATCCATGAAGTGTCCTAGGTCCATACTTGGTTGTAGTGCAAGTTTAGGGTCTTAGAAATGGGTTTGCGGTCCTAGGGTGTGTGTGTGGTTGCACACGGGAGTGTGCTGCCGCACACAAGGAGTGTGCTACCGCACAAGGGTGTGTGCGGCCGTACACAGGTGTGTGTGGTCGTACACCCGACATGATGATGTCCAAAATACCAATTCTAAGGTGTAGCAAAGCTAGGGTCATGTCCAACTCGAATATGGAAGTCAAACTCTCGCTTTGGAGGGTCTTTTAGGAATGTGAGGCCACCTTATGTGGGTGTGCGGCCGCACTCCTTCAAAGAGATGAAGAACATGACGGGACTTAATGATTCAAGGCTTAGATCAAGTGGTTCTTCAAGCACAACAAGCTAAGGGATGGATTACTTACGTTTTTGAAGCCTTGGGAGGGTTTGTGGTTGTAGAAGCTTGAGAAAAAATGGTGTTGTGTGCTGCCAAGGTGTTAAAGGAATGAAAGGAAAGGGGTCTACCCTTTATATAGGGGTGGGTATGCTGCCTAGAAGTGAGTGTGCGGCCAAGAGGTGAGTGTGCGGCCGCACACCCATGTGTATGGCAGTACACTCCCCCTAAGGGTGTGTATGGCCAGGTTTTGTCACCCTACGGCTTGCTGACTCATTCCTAACCTCGACCTTGGTTGTACTCAAGCTTAGAACGCTTAAATGAACCCTTAATCAGCGCTAGGAGTTAACATAAACGAGTTTAACTTAGATTAATTGACTAGATGTACCAGGTAGAAGTTTCGGGTTGTCACACATGGTATAACCCTACATGTGGCACACTATATAAACAACCTCATAAGGAGCAAAATCGGCCACTATTACAATACAAAGAGGGCTAGCCGATTTTTGAGTGAAAGTGTTCTATTCTGAAGTTATTCCAAGAGTTGTGTTGTTGTGTGAAACATTTTAGGCATCACATTTGGTGTGCTAGGCTCACAAGGTCTTATGGAATCCAAGCTACAAGAAAGGTATGTCATTCTACTAGTTTTATATTACAAGCACCCCATGCCATGCTAGTTAGGATGAGAACCTTGGAAAAATAAAATATGCATGAATATTAGAGAAAACATAGATCCAAGGTTTCTAGGGTTGCATGTACACCATAGGAGTGTTAGAATGCTCAAAACCCATCAGAAAGAGAGCAGATTCATGTTGAGCATGTAAGTGGGGATCAACAAAAGGCTGATGTGTTGACCAAAGCAATGCCTCGAATAAAATTTGCTGAAATGAGAGCACTCATTGGTGTTGAGGACCCGAAGATGAAGTGAGTCAACATTGAGGGGGAGAAATGTTAGTCAATGGTTGACCAAGTATTCAGGAGAGTGAAAGGCATGTGGAAGACTTGAACGTTAGAGTAGGAACGTTGCTATTTTTTCTCTATTTTCTGTTACTTAGCTCTATTTATTAGCTTTAATTCTACAAGACACAATTAGTCGAAACTAACTATTGTAAACCACTAGAATCATTCAGCTGGTATCATTTCAATCATTCAATAACATTCAGTCATTCGACTATCTTAACCTTGTTACTTCCAGTATTATTAGCTTGATCGCCAACATTTACAGCCCCTGAAATTGGGATATCAATATGAAAATTTTCAAAGTTTAACCCACTAAGTAGTAAGCA
This sequence comes from Lactuca virosa, assembly GCF_052849685.1. Lineage (NCBI taxonomy): Eukaryota > Viridiplantae > Streptophyta > Magnoliopsida > Asterales > Asteraceae > Lactuca > Lactuca virosa. The sequence continues at coordinate 89,155,799 of NC_136429.1, forward strand.
ATTACCCAAAAATTCTAGTCTTTTTGGGTTTTCCGTTCTAAACCCAGTTTATCCGGTTCCAACCTACCCACTTTATTGTTTCTAGGTTTTCTGGTTCTAGACCCATTTTACCCGGTATCGTATCCGGAACCGAACCGAAACTGGTTCCTATATACCGGTCTGGTTTCTGGTTCTATAAAATCCTATTAATCGGTTCCATGTCCGGGTCCATCCGTTTCGGTTTTGGACCCACTTTCATCCCTATCTGTATGCATATCAACCAAGAGGATGTTGGATTAATAGTGATGGATTTGGATCTTGATGAACATGTGGTCGCCAAATAAAAAAGAATGAAAACCCAGATCAGGTATGTGTAAAATTTTGAAGTTCTTTCTCTATTTTACCAGTTTCATTGATGTGTGTGTGTGTTTTTAAGATTTGGGGTGCAGTAAATTTTGTTAGATCATGCATTATGGTGTTTCCATGAGAACTGGAAAGGTTTGTTTTGAAACATTTAATAATAACCTGCTCTTTGTGCCTAAAATGATGTTGATTATCAAAAATGTATTCTGGATGTAGGGGAATGATGTGTGTTATGTATTTACTGAGATAAGGTTGGTCTTTTTTGGGGCATTCACTTAACTTTGAGTAAAGGTGTTGATCTGTTTCTTCCATTTTGGACCCTGATGCAGAGTAAACTAATAACAAAATGATTATGAGGTATATTTATGATTTAATATTATTTTGTGTATGTTTTAAAACTAAGATTTTTTTTTTATAGTTTCTATGTTTGAGAATTAGTTAACCATTTTTGTTTTATGATTTCTTCATGTTGTTGTGGCATGTGGGTTATTTCCACGTTCATGATTTCTATGATTAATAATTCACTAACGATTTTGAGAATTCTAGTCTGTTTAAATACTACTTTGATCATCTCTATAAATCTATTAATAATTTCATTTGTACTTCTATTTCATCACATCACATCGTAATCTGTTATTGATTTTGTCTTTCTTTATATTACCTGACCATTATCATCCATTTCCATCTACACTAATCACAGTTATTTTGGTGATTTTAACAATTTGTATTTTCAATTTTTACTTTCCGCGGATCAGTCAACCACAAAAGGAGAAGCAACTTTTGTATTTTCAAATTATATAAGGAAATAGAATACATAATGAAGCTGTAAATGTTCTTGGTCTACCCCTCAACAAATCCAATAGGACATCAAAGACTAAATATTTGATTACACATTTAGCTTTAAAGTAAGCTTTATAGTGCTTAAAATGTGGCAAACTCACTTTTGTTGTAACAATTCTGTGAGAAACTGATTATTTGGGTATTTTTTTCAAATTTGTTCTAGCTGATGTTGGGTTTTTTAGAATAGCTTAAGAAACTCAAAAAATATACTGATTATTTGTTGTATTATTTTGTTTATAGTTATCTAATTTGTTAAAAGACATTCAGATTTAGTATTTGGATGTTTCATTCTTATAGTCGATGGAATGGTTGGTTCCACTCGGAATATACTCACTTACGTACACCCACCAATGAATATACTCATGTTTCTTAAAATAGCATATTAAGCTTTTATTGTAACCAATTAGTTTTTTGTGACATCCCTAAAATCACGGCCAGAAAAGACCGGTTTCATTTATGCTTTTAAAATAATTTCAGAGTAAATCCATTGATTTAAAAGAGTTGCGGAATTTGTTCCCAAAACAAAATATGATAAAACAAAATTTATCAAAGCATTTCATAAAGAAATGTATTTTCATTGTATAATCAAAACTCGGGATGTCATGTTCCGATACAGACACAAAAGCATAAACAACACATTATAAGCCTTACAACAGTTATATACAACTACAGGCCTATAAACAAAATAACTTGATGATTCATCCATCTTATGCTCTCGCGCCACTACCTGTAATGCAAATAAAACTGAGTGGGTCAGGCTTGGGAGCCTAGTGAGCATATAGGGTTTTCAACCCACAATAAATAATTATATTTAATTTCACCAACCAACAATAACCCGATTACCCATTCCCGTTATCCTCACTTTACGTCCCTAAAACAACATCTATCTCAAGGGACCTAATCTAGGAATTTCATCGGGATGGACTTTACCGCGAGGGGTTTCCTCAGCAATAAAAGTCCTAAGGCAACCATGAAGGGGATAGAGTACACCGGTAAACACATCGTTCACAACACCTACAGGTTATGAGTCTGCTAGCGTTTCACAGGACTGTCTAGAAAGTGTCTGTGGTCATTATCCATACTCCGCTGGATAACTAGATCAACAACAACAACATCGAGGCCTCTCATTTGTTTATCACACATCAACTATCTACCCATGTTCTACCCAACATATTAGTAGATAAAAATATATATTTTTATACATAGTTTAAAACCTGTATAGCATTCTCATTCAATACATATTCCAAACAACAGATGAGACACATACACATAACACGTATTTCATAGAGAATAAATCATATCTATGAGATAGAAGAAAGTGAATATACATTCACACATATAAACATATACACATAACACGTATTTCGTATCAAATACTTCAAATTATGTGTTAGAAGAAAGTAACTACACACTCACTTGATCAGAAGATGATCGGACAGCACTACGGCTTGTAGAAGTAGTATTCTTCGGTAGATCTGGAAGATCTTCACAAAAATTGGCTTCTCGCTGGCAGAGCTTCGGCTCGGGAATTGCACTTCTCGGGATCTTCGGGGCTTCGGGACTTGCTTCGGGTCTCGGGATGATACCGGGGCTTCGGGGGTTAAAATAGGGCTTAGAGAGGGTATCGGGAATGAGAGAGAAGAGATAGAGCAACCAAAATCGGCTGACCCTTGATTTCTATTTATAGGGCCATTTTTCAGCTCTCACGTCGTGAATTTTAAGTTCTCGCGTCGTGAACTTAGTCGTCACTGCATGTGTCATCACAGGTTGCGTCTGACAGGCTCTGAAAGGTCAAATCACTGAGTTCACGTCGTGAACACTGTATTCACGTCGTGAACTCTGACATAGTATCGGGGTTCGCACCCCGAACTTCAGAAATTCATAACTTTCGCATACGAGCTCCGTTTTTGACGTTCTTTATATCGACGCGTAGGTGAGACTATGCTCTACAACTCTCGTTTAGACTCCGTCGGATAATTTTGACTTCATTTTTATTATATTATTATTATATTATTTTTAGTAGGTCGGGACAGGAAAACTCCGTTATAAATTCATAACTCCTTCATCCGAAGTCCGTTTTCGTCTGTCTTTTCACCGTTGGACTACTATCGATGAGATCTTCAATTCTCATTTAGAAAGTTTCGGCTAGAAACCACTCGATCTCAAATTCGAGTATTCGGGTTGCATACCGCTAAGTCGAAACTTCGAAAAATCATAACTTCCTCATACGAAGTCAGATTTAGACGTTCTTTTTATGCACGCTCTCGGTTTAACGAATTCTATGACTTTCGTTTAGATTACTAAGGCTAAATATCGCTTTATCTTAAATTCATATTTTACGTCATTCAGCGTCGTGCCGGTTCTGTCGCGAAACTTCGACAGGTCATAACTTCTTCGTTATAACTCAGATTTCAGCATTCTTTATATATTCGGAAACCTCGTCACGACCACTACCACATCCTTCATAGATATCGGGTTTATCTAACATTTCATTTTGACGCTTATTTTTATCCTTAATTCAATTAAGCCACACAATTAAGCATAAAACACATAATACTCAAATAATACATTCTTATTATTTCAAAATGAGTTACAAAGGTTAATCTAGACTATTACATCAATATTAATGTCTAGCCCAGAAACGCGGACATTACATTTTTGAAGTGGGTTGAACGAGAGAGTAAGAAAATGGTTTTTTTTTAACTAATTTTGTTTTTAGAATATGTTATTTTTAATAACATATCTTTGATTTTTTATTTATTTATTTATTTATTATTTTGCATTTTGTTTGACCATTTCATCGGAATTTAATGTATTAACGTATTTTGATTATTTTTTAAAAATTGTTCTTTATTTTAACAATTTTAAAAGTTAAATCTAAAATAAACTATTTGATCCCCTTAAACTTTTGTAGTACATAAAGAAAAAAAAAATTGACTCACAACAAATCTCTCCTAACAAATGAAACATAACAAAAATATGTTACAAACAAAGAAAACATATGATATAATATATATATATTTTTGAAATAAGCTTAAAGAATATAATAATGACAATATGATCTTTAGTATTAATATAAAAAATGATAGAGGACGTGGTATTTAAGAAAAAATATTCTAGAATCTCTACCCTCCTTCGTTACTCTTCTTCACCCCAACATTTGATATTGCTCTGCTATACACGCACACACATGTTATGTAAACGTATCGTAGACTTTGGATCTCAATCTGCGATCAATCGCCATGCACACACTCTTTTTCACCCTAACATCCGCTACAAGTATATTGGATTTTGCCAAAGATTCGTTTATATATGTCTCAAGATAACATGTTCTCATTCAAGCTACAGAGAAAACAATATCCAATTCGATTACGTTTCGCAATGACACTCAATAAAGCTCAGAGACAAACAATTACAAATGTAGGTATTTATCTTTCATAATCGGTTTTCTCGTACGACCAAATTTGTGTGTCATTATCAAGAGGGATGTTACGTGCCAATGCAAAAGTATTAGTGAAGTCTGACAAATAATAACGACAGTGAAGTCTAACAAATAATTCAACGACAGTGAATTCTATACATAAAATGTGGTGTATAAAGAAGTGCTACGTAACATTACTCTTATTGATAATTGTTTAGATGTAGTAAACTATTTCCACAAAACAACTAATCGTTTGTAGAAAATCATTTAAGAAAAAAGTATTTACCACCGCCACTTAGCACGGTTAAACGGTAGTGTGTGTGTATATATATATATATATATATATATATATATATATATATATATATATATATATATATATGTTTATAAATAGAGTAAATTACAGAACTGGTCCTTATGGTTTGGCTAAATTTGCAGGTTTAGTCAAACCTTTGAAAAATTGATAGGTTGTGTCCCTGTGGTTTGGATAAATTACATCATTGGTCCCTTTTAACTAATACCGTTAATACTCAGACATTAAGTCTGAATAAAAGAGCAATATACCCCTATTTAATTATTTGTTGTTGTCATTTTATTTTATAAAGTATAGGGACCAATTATGAAATAAACAAACAAAAGAATAAAAGACCTAAAACTTAACCCATTGTGTCATCGTCCTACTCCGCCTTCAAGTTAAGCGATCCTCTTTGCCACCCATCGTCGAATCTGTCCAAATATCAACTTCAATCGGAAGGAAATCACATCATCATTTGTTCCCCCTCACTCAACTCTCTTTTCTTTTCTTCCTATGCATCACGACGCCACCACCATCACCTGCTGTCATCGCACCATTGCTCCTCCTTCTTTATTCACCTGGAAAATGGATTCTCGGGGTAACCACCGCTGGTACATCTTGGATGGTTTGTTGTGTGGACCTGATTTCATTGGAGGGAATAATTTTCTTGCCGACATGTGTTATGTGATCTAAGATCACCATTGATATTGTCTCTGAGATCGTTACAGACATTTGCCTTCTAGAGATTTGAGTAAAGGGGTAAAGAGACGAAGGTTGATGGGTATAGTTTATTTGGATCAGAGATCGTCACAGACAAAACTGAGTCCTTATGCTCTAATTTGGAAACACATAAACAGGGGATATGGTTGGGATATAAGTCTCCAAGCATATATAATCATTTTCAAAAATCGTCACTATTGTTCTTTGATTGGTTTGGATCTGAGTATCGACATGGTGATTTATGTGTGATTGGTTTTGGAACCTGAGATTTTGTTTTCAGTTTTTAGTTTCATTTTGTTTAGGTTTCTTTTGATGTGGTTACTGATTTAGGTTATGATATTATTTGATTATTTGATGTAGGTTTTAGATTTCTACTTTGCTTTTTTACTCATTAGTTGTTGTAAAACTTCAAAATCATCTGTCGGCTATGGCTTGTTGGAGAAGATAACCATCCTAGGAGGAGCAGATAAACATATAGGTGGGACCGTGGGAGGGGGTGAGGACCTGGTGGGCAGATTTAACTCAATAAATTAAAATAAACAAATAAATAAAAAAAAATTTAAAAAGTAGAATGAGGGGTATGTTAGTCATTTTAAATGTTTTTTAACGGAAGTTTACTTTCATAATTAGATGGAAGGACCAACACTACAATTGGAAACCACAGGGACTCAACCTATCAACTTTTCGAAGTTTAGACTAAAACTGCAAATTTGACTAAACCGAAGGGACCATTTCTGTAATATACTCAACTTTTCGAAGTTTTAGACTAGCCATCAATTTTGGAGATAAAAAAATATTTTTAAAATGCAAAATAAATGAAATTTTTGAAAAAAAAATTTAATATTATTTTCGTCATTTACATTATCCAAAAAAAAATGCAGATAAATAAAAAAATTACTGTTTTTTTAAATATACGTGAAATATTTTAATAGAATATCATACTGTAAATATTCAAATCGAAGTTTTAGAATATTAGAATATTATAACAGAATATTAAACTATAAATATTCAAACAATTCTAATAAAATATTAGAATATTCTAATAAATTTAACAATTCTAATAGAATATTAGAATGTTTTTACATATCTAACAATTCTAATAAAAAATTATATTAGAGTATTCTAACATTCTAAAAATTTGATTTGAATATTTATAGTGTAATATTCTATTAAAATATTTCACGTATATTTCGTAAAAAACGGTATTTTTTTTATTATTTTTTTGATAAATTAAATGACTAAAATAATAATTGAAAAAAGAATTTTTGGATTTTTCTTTTATTTTGCATTTTACAAATTATTATTTTTTTAATTTTTTGATCTTCAAGATGAGTGGCTAAGATCGCGTCCCCATGTCTCATATAATTAACATGGTCTCAAATGAACCTATCTCTCTCTCTCTCTCTATATATATATATATATATATATATATATATATATATATATATATATATATATATATATATATATATATGGCTAGGTTCAAATATTGATGGACATCTATTGTGCGGACGTATGAACAACGTTATTATGTGAGAATGACTAAGAGAATATGTTGTCATTATATTATCACTAAGTAAATCGTCTATAAGGGTATTATGGACTTTTTTTTATAACTCTTATTCTGTCAAAATGTGTTCTTGATAATCGTATTCTGTAAAAATGAATATGAGTGAAAAACAATGTGTAAGAACAAAAATGAATAAGAATTACTGATAATGCAAGATAATGACATATAGTTATGTGATATTTAACGTATTCACATTATCTAACAATCTATTATATTAGTAATTTTCATAAAATAACATTGTTCACATGCATCCGCACAATATATGTAATCAACATTATAACCCCCCTCTCTCTCTCTCTATATATATATATATATATATATAATCAAAATATTTATTCTTTGATTGGAAATATCAATGATGAATCCTTATTTTGGAATATTCAATGATTATGTCTCCTTCCTAGGTATATTCATGCACAATAATGAAAATGACGAATTTTGTAAATTAATGTATCTGGGTATTAAATTTAAAAATAAATTATTATATTGATTTAAATGATTAGACAATTTGATGAATAGTAGTTACTATTTATAACTGTTTCAGCTTGGTTGTTTAAACTTCTCTAATTGTTTTATAATAACATTTTTTAACAGGAAAATTATATTTGTTGGAATTACTTTCCCGCTTTTTCTATTATAAGTATTTTCATTTTGAAAAACTTAAAAAATAATATATAACTTACTTTTCTAAAACAGCTAAATCGAGATCACTATTTGCAATCATACTTTTCGAATTTAATAAATAAGGATGACGTAAAATTATTAAAAAAATATAGTTGTAGGTAATAATTATAATATTAGTTTTTTAAAGGATTATAATGATATTGTTTTACTTAGTATATACTATGTACTTAGTATATACTATATAACGTGGATGTATGTATAATTAGGGTACTCATTATCGATGCTGGAGCCTGGATGTACTCCTTTATCACGTCATCATTAAGCATCTTTGCCCTGATCTCTGCTAATTAAATTTGGTTTTTGAGGAGAAAATATCGGTGGTGGAGTTTCCGTAAGTCTAGCCACCGATATTGATGTTTATAAGAGAGATACACTCAAATTAAACATAACCGGAATGGGTATCAGGGTCATTTCCATCCCAAAATCAAAACATTAAATGAAGAAATCGAAAGAACTACAAAAGAATAAAAAGTTTTGATCTTTCAAAATCCGAAAACAGAAATATAAAAAAATAGAGTTTGAAGGTTTACCTACGGTAGATGGCCGGCTTGAAAGTGTTGTGTTCTTCAGCACGTCCCTCTGTTGGATTTAATCCAATGTGTTCAAAAGAGAAAATTTCATTGCAGGGGTATTTCCGTCCATTGTCTTTAATTTGAATAAGTAAAAGGTCATGTTGGCCATAAAGTCCTTATCTTTAGTAGACGTAGCTCGTGGGTAGTTTAGTTGCTAGTTTCTAGGTATTTCTTTTGTTAAGTATAACATATCCTTCATTTGTTTTGGTATGCAATTGAAATAAAATCAGAAAATTTGGCCCCAAAATAGTTCCCCATGTTCTTTCCTCTTTGTACTATGTTTTCTGTCTTGCACCAGTTGATAGGGTTGATTCTAACATTTGGTATCAGAGCCTGGTTTCTGCCCAAGTATCAACCCCGACAAACAACTATGGGTGATAGAAGTGACAAGGAAGGCCAGATAACTGTGCACTACCCTAAGCTCTCAAGAAACAACTACGTTGCATGGGCTATCAAGATGAAGGTTTTCATGCAAGCCCAAGACGTGTGGGAAGCAGTCGAGCCCATAATGACAAAAACCGTAGTTGAAGTACAGAAGGATAAAATAGCGATGGCGGCCATCTATCAAGGGATACCGGAAGATCTCTTGTTATCGTTGTCAGAAAAGCAAACGGGCAAGGAGGCGTGGGAGGTCGTTAAGACAATGTACTTAGGGGCAGATAGGGTTAAGACAGCTATGGTGCAAACATTGAAGATTGAATTTGAAGCTTTGAACATGAAAGAATCAGAAACGGTTGATGAGTTTTCTGTCAAGATCAATAATATTGTAAGTAATATTTGAGACCTTAGTGATTAAGTTGAAGAAGCATATGTCGTGAAGAAAATGCTTCGTGTAGTACCATCCAAATTCCTTCAAACTGCATCTACCATTGAACAATTTGCAGACTTGGATATGATGTCTATAGAAGAAGTAGTAGGCAGATTAAAAGCTCATGAAGAGAGGGTGAAAGGACATGGTGAAGTGACAGAAAAGAAACTCTTGTTCACCCATCAAGAGTGGTCTGTGTGACATCCCCAATTTCACGGTCAGAAAAGACCGATTTGTTTATGCTTTATTTGAATCAGAGTATACTTTTAAAGAAAAATGTTGTGGAATTTGTTCCCAAAAGAAAATATGATAAAGATGTTGTCAAAGCATTTCCAAAGAAATGTGTTTTCATTACATTACAAAACCTCGGGATGTCATTGTCAATACAGATCAAAAACATAAACAAAACAACATAGGTCACAAAACAAAATTGGCCTAAAAAACAACATAGGCCTTACAACATTCTATTTATTTCTATTGGCCTATAATCCATAATCTCTCATCAGATCATCGCATATATGTTCTTGGGTCACTACTTGTAATACAAGAAACTGAGTGGGTCAGCTTGGGGAGCCTGGTGAGCACATAGGGTTTTTTCAACCCACAATAAATAACTTTATTATTCTCATCAAATCATTAAACCCAATTACCCGTTCCCGCTATCCTTATTTTACATCCCTAAGGCATCTATTATAAGGGACCTAGCCTAACGATTTTCATCGGGGCGACAACACTGCTTAGGGGATACCTCAACAATTTATGTCAAATAAGGCAACCATGAGGGGGATGGAGTACTGCTGGTGAGCACGTAGTTCAAATAAACACCTACAGGTTGCGAGCCTGCTAGCATTCCATCGGACTGTCTCGAAAAGTATGTGGTCGTCATCCATACTCCGTTAGATGACTGGATCATCGTCAAACCGAGGTCTCTCTTCATTTTATTTCATCACACACCAACTATTTCATCTACCCATGTTTTACCCAATATATTTGTAGATATAAAATACATATACAGTTTAGATCTAAAAAAAGAAGTTTAAATCTTTCATCCAGCACATATCTCAAGTTATAAAATACATATATAGTTTAGATCAGAAAAAAAAAGTTTAAATCTTTCATCTAGCATAGATCTTAAGTTATAAAATACATATATAGTTTAGATCTGAAAAAAAAAAGTTTAAAGCTTTCATCCAACACATATCTCAAGTAAACAGATAATATACACACATAGCACGTAATTTATATAAAATATTTCATATTTATATGTAAGATGAAAGTGACTATGCACTCACCTGATAAGGTAGTGATTCCAACTTGGACGGCGCTTCGCTTTGACGAAACCGGGAGGTGTGCTTGAAAACCGGGCTCTGCGGGGGCAGGGCTTTTCCGAACCGAAAAACACTTTTTCTCGGAGTCTTCGTGCACTCCGGGGCTTTCTTCTAGTGCTAGAGAGGTTTCCTAGGCTTGGGGAGCGGGGGATGTTTGGGATGTATAAAGAGAGAGTAGAGAGAAATAATAAGTGGAAAGTGTGAAAAATAAGGCTGGCCTCGCACCTCCTTATATAGGCCGAAGCCGGCATTCCTGCGAGGAGCGCAGAGCGTTCCTGCAACGCAGCGCGTAGGAGCGGGTTCGGTGTCCGAGGGTCGTACAGACGCGTGTCAGCCATCGTATGGAGTGACGTGGCCGAACCAAGGCCTAGTGTCCGAACGCGGGGCGTTCTTTTCTTCTACGCGGGGCGTTCCCTTCGAACAGTCTTCACAAATTTCACTCCCAACTTCTAAAATTCATAACTTTCGCATACGAGCTCCGTTTTCGACGTTCTTTATATCCACGCGTAGGTAGAGACGTACTCTACAACTTTCGTTTAGACACCGTTGGCTAATTTTGAATTTATTTTTAAAGTTATATTTTTTAACAGGCCGAGACAGGAAAAGTCCGTTAAAAATTCATAACTTTGTTATCCGACGTCCGTTTTCGTCTGTCTTTGTATCGTTGAGCTCCTATTACCGAGATCTTCGGTTCTCGTTTAGTTTGTGTCCGCTAAAAATCGCTCGATCTAAAATTCAAACTCCGGGCTGCATACTGCTATGCCAAATCTTGGAAAATTCATAACTTCCTCATACGACGTCTGATTTGGACGTTCTTTTTATGTATGCTCTCGGTTTAACGTATACTACGACTTTAGTTTAGACCGCTAAGGCTAAAAAGCACTTTATCGTAAACTGATTTTTTACGTCACACAACGTCGTGCCGGTTTTGTCGCGAAACTTCGACAGGTCATAACTTCTTCGTTATAACTTGGATTTCAACATTCTTTATATCTCCGGAATCCTTGTCACGACCACTACAACTTTCTTCATAGATATCAGATTTATCTTACATTTTATTTTTGACGCTTATTTTCATTCTTAATTTATTATATCATTATAAAAAAGTATAAAGCACATAAATTCACATAATACTCAAATAATTCCTTTTTATTACTTCAAAATGAGTTACATTTGTTGACCCTAACTATTACATCATCGAATCTTGCTTAGCCTCCAAACACGGGCGTTACAATTCTCTCCCCCTTAGGATGATTCCATCTCGGAATCATGCATCAGCAAACAAATGCGGATAGAGACTCATCATGTCACTCTCCGTTTCCAGGTGAGGTTTGGCCCATTCGTATGTTTCCATCGCACAAGCACTAAGTCGACTATCTTACATCGCAACTTCTTCGTCTTATGGTCAACAATCGCCTTCGACTCTTCAATTAGCCTCTTATTTTCATCCATCCTTAACTCAGAAGTTGGAATTATGTCGGGAACGTCTCCCGTGAATTTCCCCAAATAACACACATGGAAGGTGTTATGAATACCAACTAGTTCTTCTGGCAATTCCAGCTTGTAGGCTTGGTTCCCAATCATCTGAAGAACTTTGAACGGTCCAATGAACCTTGGACTCAACTTTCCTCTTTTCTCAAATCTTATAAGTGTTAGGTTTTGAGCATTCTAACACTCCTATGGTGTACATGTAACCCTAGAAACCTTGGATCTATGTTTTCTCTATTATACATGGAAATATTTATTTTTCCAAGGTTTCATCCTATCTAGCATATCATGAGGTATATGTAATATAAAACTAGTAGAATGACATACATTTTCTTGTTGCTTGATTCCTTAAGACCTTGTGAGACTAGCACCCCAAGTGTGATTCCTCAAATGTTTCACACAACACCAAAAACTCTTGGAATAACTTGAGAATAGAACACTTGTATGCAATTTTCGGCTAGCCCTCACTCTTTTTGTCTAAGTGCCGATTTTGCAACATATGAGGCTCCTTATATAGTGTCATGTAATTAGGGTTACACCATGCAAACCTTAATGTGCATGGCCTTTCACTTACTCCATGATCCATGGGTTTTAACCTCCATGGAGCATCCATGAAGCACCCTATGGGTTTTAGCCCAATCTTATGAAGCATGGATCATAAGCCCATTATATAAGAATGAATGATTTACACAATCAATCCTCATACATTTAAATAGTCTCCTTTTGATCACAAAATTAATTCCAAATTAGTTCTTGATCAATACTAATTAAATAATATGATTTCATATTAATATATTAGAACTTATAATATATTAATAAATCATTAGTGTCCTTTTTTTCTCATTTTGTCTATCCAATTGTTATGATGCCATGCAACCCAAATGGACCATGCCAAGTCGGGTCAAGTACTTACCAAAAATAGTTATGGACTTAGATACTATATCCAACAGTCTCCCACTTGGATAAGTCTAATAACTATTGTTACAGGTATGACTTCAGAATCCGACCAACAATCGTAGCTCTTTCAAAGTCTCGCGGAACTAGGATGATTCGCCATTTAAGATAAGTGATCATATAATCCTCTGTTCTAGATATCAGTCGGACAAATACATGAAACAATTTCGTACTTATTGTCTAGCTGTTTGTTTCCCGATTTCTGATTTGTTTGACATAGAAATTAATCGAACACATCAATTTAGTTCTGACCGGGCCCGACGCGTAAGTCAAAACAAAATCATCGAGGGGCCCAAGATATCGCTTCTAATCCTCCAAGGACTAGAAGGAACAGATGAGCTTCGACTCATATGCTTGTAGTAACTATTCATCAAATTGTACACAACAATAAGTTTTATAGCATCAAGTTACTGATGCGTTTTCATACTATCAATGTACAACCAACTCACAGTTCAACAACTCATATCTCTTGGCTTGAAGACTCATACGATATTACCGTCTCACGATCATTCGAGATGAATTCCATGAAGTGATACAAATGAGCATGGGTTGAATCCAATACTCAGACCTTATGAGCACTAATGAATGTTGCAGCAACCATTTCTATGTCTATAACAATTTAGACAAATCTACAAACCCAATTCATGACAGTCTTATTTCAACACCCACTTCCAAAGTATGATCGAATCTGGACAGTTTGAATAATAAAATTATTCTGGAAGTCAAAACATGCAAAAATGAAACAATAGTGAATGATTGACACAAGACAATACTATACTAGTAAACAAAAACACCTTTTATTTAAACATCAAATATCAATTACATTTCAACTATTACAAGTTTCGAAAGCTATCTAACTACTAAAACTAATATCATCCTTCAGTCTGATGCGCCTCACATGTTGTATATGCTTAACCCTACTCAGTCCCTTCGTGAGGGGATCTGCTGGGTTCTCATCTGATGATACCCTCTTTGCCACGAGGAGTCCTTCTATACGATGTCTAATGAAATGGTATTTTCTGTCGATGTGCCTAGATCTGCCGTGATCCCTTGGTTCCTTTGCTAAGGCAACTGCACTCTCATTATCACCGAAAATCTCCATGGGCTCCTTTATAGCTGGTACAACTCCAAGGTCTCCAATGAAGTTCTTCAGGCATATCGCCTCCTTTTCCGCCTCGCTTGCTGCTATGTACTCAGCTACTGTCTCACAAGTAGAATCAGCTACTGTCTCATGCTTGGAACTTTTCCAAGTAACTGCTCCTCCATTCATGGTAAAGACCCAGCCCGACTGAGAGCAGAAATTATCCTTATCAGTTTGAAAACTGGCGTCGCTATACCCCACCACTCTCAAGTCATCACTCCCACCGAGTGTAAGGACCCAGTCCTTAGTCCTCCGCATGTACTTAACATTGTTCTTTATTGCAGTCCAGTGAGCCTTGACAGGGTTCCCTTGATATCTATTGACCATGATCAAAGCAAAGGCCACATCAGGGCGAGTACAAGTCATAGCATACATGATTGAGCACACAGCGGAAGCATATGGTACATGACTCATCTCAGCTATCTCAGCCTCTGTACTCGGACTCTGAGTCTTACTCAGTTTGGCGTTACTCTGGATTGGTAAGTCTCCTTTCTTGGAATCCTGCATGCTGAACCTTTTCAGCACCTTATTCAAGTAGGTACTCTGACTAAGTCCAATTAGTCTCTTACTCCTCTCTCTCAATATCCTTATCCCTAGGATATAGGTAGCTTCTACAAGGTCCTTCATAGCAAAACACTTCCCAAGACAGGACTTTACCCCCTGCAAGGTTGGGATGTCCATTCCTATGAGTAGTATGTCATCCACATACAATACCAAGAAGCTAACTATGCTCCCACTAGCTTTGACATATACACAGGACTCATCTTCGCTTCTCGAAAAGCCAAACTCTTTGACTTTCTCATCGAAACAAAGTTTTCATCAGCGAGATGCTTGTTTCAATCCATAGATGGATTTCTCAAGCTTAAACACTCTATCAGGGTACTTGGCATCTACAAAACCCTCTGGCTGATTCATGTAAACATCCTCAGCCAACTTCCCACTAAGGAAAGCGGTTTTGACATCCATTTGCCATATCTCATAGTCATGAAATGCAGCTATGGCTAGCACAACCCTAATAGACTTAATCTTTTCTACTGGTGAGAAGGTCTCATCATAGTCAACTCCCGGAGTTTGAGTAAAGCCCTTTGCAACCAGTCGCGCTTTGTAGGTGTGTACCTTCCCATCCATGTCGGTCTTCTTCTTGAAGATCTATTTGCACCTGACTGTCTTACGACCTGGTACATTGTCAACCAAGTTCCAAACTTGATTGTCATACATGGATTGGATCTCGCTGTCCATAGCCTCTTTCCATTTAGCAGACTCGGGGCCTGCCATGGCTTCCCCATAGTTTTTAGGTTCATCCAGATTTACCAGTGTACTATCACTGATAAATGTATCACCTTCCGCAGTAATATGGAAACCATAATAATGCTCAGGTGCATTCCTAACTCTAGTGGAACGTCTTAGAGGCACGGGCTCGTCAGTTGATTCAACATGAGTTTCCTCCTCAGGTTGATTGCTAGGGTTTGAGGTTCCCTCGCCACTTGACTCTTGAAGCTCTTCAAGGTCAATTTGCCTCCTACTGTTTCTTGGCTTATGAACTCTCTCTCACGAAAGACTCCTCTCCTCGCCACAAAGACCACATTATCACTGGGTCTGTAGAAGAGGTAACCAAAGGATTTTTGTGGGTAGCCGATGAAAATACACCTCTCACTTCGAGGTTCGAGCTTGTCGTGAGACTCGCGCCTCACGAAAGCCTCGCAACCCCAAATATTGATGTGGTCCAAAGTGGGAACTTTCCCAGTCCACATCTCGTTAGGTGTTTTGGCAACCTTTTTAGTAGGGGCTAGATTAAGGATATGGGCGGCAGTCTCTAAGGCATACCCCCAAAATGAGATTGGTAATGAAGCTCGACTCCTCATGGAACGAACCATGTCTAACAAGGTTCGATTGCGCCTCTCAGCCACACCATTAAGTTGTGGTGTTCTGGGAGGTGTCAATTGTGAAACAATTTCACATTCTTTAAGATAGTCAAGGAACTCGATGCTAAGATACTCACCACCCCGATCGGATCGGAGTATCTTGACCTTCATGCCCAGCTAATTCTCCATTTCCTGCTTAAACTATTTGAATTTTTCAAAGGTTTCTGACTTATGCTTGATTAAGTAGATATAACCATATCTGCTGAAATCATCAGTAAAAGTCACATAGAAGCGGTTAGCTTCCCTTGTGGCGGTTCTGAAGGGTCCACACACATCAGTGTGTATGAGGTCCAACAAACCTTCACCCCTAGCACAAGTACCAGTAAAGGGTGACTTTGTCATTTTTCCAAGTAAACAAGCTTCACAACTATCATCTGATTTTAGGTCAAATGATTCCAAAACTCCAGCCTTTTGGAGTTGGCCTATGCGCTTCTTGTTAACATGTCCAAGAAGACAATGCCACAAGGATGTTTTATCCAAATTAATGGAAGAATCAATATGTAATACATTATTTACTAAGTTGTCTACAATCGACACAGTTTCATATACACCATCACAAGTTAATGCTTTAAAATAAAATACACCGTTATAAAAAGCATCAATAGCGCCAATTTTATTATCAAATGAAAAGGTAAATCCTTGCTTGTACAAACTATGAAAAGAAATAATATTCTTCGCCATTTCAGACGAGTAACAACATTTATTCAGATCTAATGTTAACCCATTACTTAGCAATAAAGAATAAACTCCAATCTTGGTAACTGGTGATGCTTTCCTATTGCCCATGATTAAGTTTATCTTCTCGTGCTCCACTTCTTCAATTCTTCTTAGGCCCTGCAAATCAGTACAAATGTGAATACCACAACCTGTATCAAAAACCCAAGAATTAGTATGAGATGCGTTATTAGACAATATAGTGTAAATACCTGCATGGGTGGGTTTTACTTTCCCATCCCTAACATCCTGCAAATATTTGGGGCAGCTTCGCTTCCATTGCCCCTTTTCCTGACAGTAGAAGCATTGTGCTTCCTTTGGGTTTGAAGAAGGAGTGATGGGACCACCTTTGGTTCCACTTGAAGAGGAGCCATCAAGAGACTTTCTCTTGGTACCCTTCGAAGGGGTTTTCCTCTTCTTCCCCTTACCTTGCCCGATTTACAGAACAGGGGTAGTAGTAGGAGTAGAAGTAACAACCGATTTACCTTTGAGACCACTTTAAGCGGTCCTCAAAAGTCCTTGAAGTTTGCTAAGTGTGACCTCCTCCTTGTCCATATGATAAGTCATGCGGAACTGATCATAACTTGGAGGTAAGGAGTGTAGAATGATATCGATAGCCATCTCTTCAGGAAAGTCCACATTTAGCTTTAGCAACCGGTCCCCGAACCTTTGCATTTTCTGCAAGTGGCCGGTGATGGGTTCACCATCCTTTATCTTGGCTGTTATCATGGAAGAGATGATTTCATACCTCTCTTGACGAGCACTCTGATGGTACCTTTCCATCAGAGCTTGGTGCATCTCAAAAGGGTAGAAATCTTCATTGGATTTCTGGAGTTCTGCTGACATGGTAGCCAACATGATGCAAGACACCTTAGTGGAATCTTTCTCATGGGTAGTGTACTCAGCAATCTCCTCAGGAGTAGCAGACGACTCATCAATAACCTTCAGTTCCTTATCAAGGACATATTCCTTGCCCTCATAGCGAGTAATCATCCTAATGTTCTTAATCCAATCATTGAAATTAGTTCCATCAAAAGTGACTGCCCACACAAGTTCATGAGGGAAAAGGAGCCTGTAGGGTTTGAGCCAGTGGCAGTGTTGGAAGACATCTGAAAAGAAAGAAAGACAAGTTTAGATTAGATAAAGAATCCTTAATAAGTCACCCAAATGAAATATTAAGGCTAGGACCCAACACAATATCTTATAACTTGGAAGAGGGATGCCGTAATCCAAGCTACAAAATATTTGAAGGTAGGTAAATGACGATTTACTAATTTCCACCATGAAAACAGAATAAATTATTAAGTTTTAATTGGATTGAAACTCCTAGATCTTTTGAGATTCATTGAACGATTCAACGACATGTTTAAATCTCGATTGTGCCCTTCAAGTTTGTGACTGGGATGCCGAGGATCACAAAACAAGGTGTGAATAACCATGAAAATTAACTTGGTACTCTTAATTTTATCACATAATCGATGTGCCGGTTAGCCACACACGCTCCATCGATCTATGATAAACCTTAAGCCACCCTTTTCCACCCTTGTTAAGTCCAAATTAGTGTGCCGGTTAACCACACACGCTCCACTAACGACTTTAGCAAAGTGCAAAGTGTAATTTCATGGGTTAGCACCTATTTCACATTTTCCTAAAGTAACTAAGATTGGGAATTAATAAAGGTTTAGTTACTTTATATTTATCATTATACTTTTAATGAGAATTATAGTCTTTGTCCTACCCGTTCGGCTAACGACCCTCCACCAGTCAAGGAAGCGGTGGGTGAGAGTGGACACCCATTAAGCTGCCATTTTATAGGCAACAACCTTATACCCCCCTTATAGACCGGCTTCGTGAATGAGGCCTACTAACGGTAAGACTGACTTGATCTTACACACACACACACATACACACACACACACACATATATATATATATATATATATATATATATATATTATTAACTTATAATATTATAAAGTATAAGGGTTGAATTTTAACCTTTTAAAATTCTAGGGATTTGGAATTAAAGTTTTCTAAGTGGCTTTACAAATTCCAAAACTTGAGGGCAAGTTTTGAAACTATTCAAAACCTTTCATTTCTATAACTTATGAGTTTAATGGTTCATAAAATGAAGACTCTTCATTTTATAACCTATGAGTTTTATTTAATGGCTATTTAAAGGAAAAAGACTTTTGGTTATCCATAACTTGAGGACAAGTTATGGACTCCATTAAAACATATGCATCATGGATTTAATTAATTATAATAATCAAACAAGCAAGCATGATCATAATGAAACTCATAGAAGCAAGACAATTCATATCATCAAAGTTCAAGACATGAGCATAATTATATTAATCCAATTCTTGAAATTATAACAATTACCTTGTAAATAGATTAGGATAATCATTACCATATCATAAAAATAGTTTAAATGATTGAAAACAGTTACTGGTAATGATCCTAACCCAATTTTGGCCAAAAAACTCGAACATCATGTTGTCAGCTCATCAGACTCGCCGAGTGCAAGAACAGACTCGTCGAGTCCATGCGTAAAACCATCAACTCGTCGAGTCTGTTTGTGGACTCGGCGAGTTGATCAGTCAGACAGCATTCCAGCTTTGCAAAATCACATATAAACAACAATATAACAGAAAACAAGCATAGGCTCTGATACCACTGTTGGGTTTTAAGCATTCTAACACTCCTATGGTGTACATGCAACCCTAGAAACCTTGGATCTATGTTTTCTCTATTATACATGGAAATATTGATTTTTCCAAGGTTTCATCCTATCTAGCATATCATGAGGTATATGTAATATAAAACTAGTAGAATGACATACCTTTTCTTGTTGCTTGATTCCTTAAGACCTTGTGAGCCTAGCACCCTAAGTGTGATGCCTCAAATGTTTCACACAACACCAAAAACTCTTGGAATAACTTGAGAATAGAACACTTGTATGCAATTTTCGGCTAGCCCTCACTCTTTTTGTCTAAGTGCCGATTTTGCTCCATTTGAGGCTCCTTATATAGTGTCATGCAATTAGGGTTAGACCATGCAAACCCTAATATGCATGACCTTTCACTTACTCCATGATCCATGGGTATTAACCTCCATGGAGCATCCATGGAGCACCCTATGGGTTTTAGCCCAATCTTATGAACCATGGATCATAAGCCCATTATATAAGAATGAATGATTTACACAATCAATCCTCATACATTTAAATAGTCTCCTTTTGATCACAAAATTAATTCCAAATTAATTCTTGATCAATACTAATTAAATAATATGATTTCATATTAATATATTAGAACTTATAATATATTAATAAATCATAAGTGTCCTTTTTTTTCTCATTTTGTCTCTCCAATTGTTATGATGTCATGCAACCCAAATGAACCATGCCAAGTCGGGTCAAGTAGTTACCTAAAATAGTTATGGACTTAGACACTATATCCAACAATAAGTCCCTTCCACGGTGAGACTTTAAGCAAAACCGAATCTCCAACTTTGAATGTCGTCGGTCGTCTTTTCTTGTCAGCATAGATCTTTTGACGATCCTGAGCTGCTAACATCCTTTCCCTAATCACTTTTAGCTTTTCAGCAGTCTGATGGACTATCCCGGGGCCCATAAACTGCTTTTCTCCAGCTTCAAGCCAACATGACGGCGTACAACACTTCTGTCCATACAAAGCTTGGTAATGTGCCATCTTGATGCTCGAGTGGTAACTATTGTTGTAGGAAAACTCTACCAGAGGTAAGTGCTCGTCCTACTTACCTTGGAATTCCAAGGTACACGTTCTTAGCATATCTTCCAGTGTTTGAATCGTCCTTTCGCTCTGGCCATCGGTCTGCGGATGGTAAGTTGTACTTAAACACAACTTCGTACCCATTTCCTCTTGTAGGCTCGTCCAAAACCTTGACGTGAAACGACTATCACGATCTGATACAATCGTTAAAGGAACACCGTGAAGTCTTACTACCTCCTTCACGTAAGCATTTGCAAGCTTATCCATAGACCATCTCTCATTGGATGCTATGAAGTGTGCACTCTTAGTGAATCGATCCACGACCACCCAAATCATGTCGTGACCGTCCTTTGTTCTGGGCAGTTTAGTGACAAAATCCATGGTAATGTCTTCCCATTTACGCATGGGTACAGGTAAAGGTTCTAAACTCCCATACGGTTTGTGATGTTGTGCCTTAACTCTCGCACAAGTTACACACTCGGCCACATACTTTGCAACATCGAGCTTCATCGTCGGCCACCAGTAGTAGGGTTTCAGATCCCTATACATTTTAGTGTTGTTGGGATGAATTAAGTACATGGTCATGTAAGCTTCTTCCATCAGAAGATCTCTTACTCCTCCCGTCTTAGGCACCCAAATTCTACCTTGGAATACCTTCAATCCTTGATTATTCGTACCGAACACCAATGTTTTTCCTAAACGTTCTTCCTTTCGGTCATTTTTCTCTGAAGCTTCTTCCTAAGCTTTCTTGATGCTTTCCACAATCATTGAGACAACTTCAATTCTTAACGCTCTTGGCCTCCTCTTTTCAAGGCTTACTTTTCGGCTTAGAGCATCAGCTATGACATTTGCTTTACCAGGGTGGTAAAGTATCTCACAGTCGTAATCCTTAAGCAACTCTAGCCAGCGTCGTTGCCTCATATTCAATTCTTTTTTATCAAAAAGATACTGGAGACTTTTATGATCAGTGAAAATTTTGCACTTCGTGCCGTAGAGATAATGCCTACATATCTTTCGTGCGAATACTACCGCTCCCAACTCCAGATCACGAGTGGCGTAGTTCTTTTCGTGCTCTTTTAGTTGTCTCGATGCATAGTTATAAACTGTAAAGTCTTCAACTCCCTCAGGTAAAGAAAGAATCGGTGCTTCACATAACTTCTTCTTTAGCTTCTCAAATGCTTCTTCATGTTTCTCACTCCAAGTATAAGTAGCTCCTTTATGGGTCAAAGCTGTTAATGGAGCAGCAATCGAAGAAAACCCTTGGATAAATCTTCGGTAATATCCATCTAATCCTAGAAAGCTTTGAATCTCTATGGGCCTTTTTGGTCGTTCCCACTTCATCACAGCTTCAATCTTAGCTGGGTCAACCACTATTCCTTCTTGGTTAACCACATGAGCCAAGAATTGAACTTCTCGAATCCAGAAATCACATTTGGAGAACTTTGCGTACAGCTTCTCCTTCTTCAGAACTTCTAACATTTCTCGCAGGTGTTTTCCATGCTCCTATTGGCTCTTTGAGTAAACCAGAATGTCGTCTATGAACACTATCATGGATTTATCGAGGAATGGTTTACAAACCCTGTTCATCAAATCCATGAATGTTGCGGGAGCATTGGTTAGTCGAAATGACATAACCAAGAACTTATAGTGTCTGTATCTCGTTCTGAATGAGGTTTTCTCAATATCCTGCTCTCTTACTTTTAGGTGATGATATCCTGACTTGAGATCGATCTTTGAGAAATATCTCGAACCTTGCAGCTGGTCGAATACGTCATCAATCCTTGGCAATGTATACTTGTTCTTTATTGTTGCCTTGTTCAGCTCTCTATAGTCTATGCACATCCTCATGCTTCCATCATTCTTCTTTACAAATAACACCGGAGCTCCCTAGGGTGATGAACTAGGTCTAATGAAATCGTTGTCCAACAACTCCTGAAGTTACGTCATAACCTCCTTCATCTCCGTTGATGCTAATCGGTATGGTGTTTTCGCTATTGGTGTCGATCTTGGAAACAAGTCTATTCGAAACTCTACTTGTCTATCAGGGGGAAATCCAGGAAGATCGTCGGGAAAGACTTACAGATAGTCACATACCACTGGTATTCTTTGCATCTCCTTCTTCTCCTTCTTTGCATCTATTACAAATGCCAAGTATGATGTGCATCCTTTAGACAAACATTTTTTGGCTTTCATCAGGGAAATGATTCAAGAATTTACTCTACGTTTTTTCCCGTACACCATAAATGACTCTTTTCCAGGTGGGTTTACTCATACTATCTTCTTTTTGCACAGTATATCGGCATCATTGGCGCTAAGCCAATACATTCCTAGCACGATGTCGAAACCATTCAGCTCAATGGGTAACAGCTCCTCGTGGAATTCGTTTCCGTTCAAGTCGATGACGATGTTTTTAATGCAATCGCTAATAGGTATGAATTTGCCACTGGCAACTTCTATAACTAGAGCATTATCAAGTTTTTTTATAGGAAATGCTAGTCTTCCACCAAATTTATGCGATACAAAGGAGTAATTTGCTCCCGAATCAAACAGTATATTGGCAGGCAATCCATTTACAAGAAAGGTACCTGAAGCGACATCCGCTGCATCCTTTGCAGCTTCTAGGGTCATCTGGAATGCTCTCGCCTTCGGTTTCGGTGGGACATTGGGCTATGTTGCCTCCTTCTTCTTTGGGCAATCTTTCGAAATGTTCCATTCCTCGTTACACCCATAGCACACCCTTTTGCTAGCGGTGCACTCGTTGGCGTAATTCCCTGTATTTCCATACTTGTAGCAGGTCACCTCCTCGCTACATTTCCGGAAGTGTTTCTTTTTACACTTCTCGCACCACTTTGCTTCGTTTCCTCCTCCTCCAAATTTCCTCGGACCATACTTGTTCTTCTTGTTGGACCTTGTAGATCCCTCAAACTTCCTCTTTTCGCCAACCTCAACCTTGCTGGCGGCTCTTCCCTTGATCATCTCTTCAACAGACTTGGCAGCCCAGATAGCTGCCTCCAGAGTAGGTGCCTGGAGGACTGGCACATCGTACTCCCATGGAAGTCCCTTTGCATACTTATCAATGTTTGACATCTCCTCTGGAACGATGCGCAAAGCAAACTCCATTTTGTCAGTGAAGGCATTGGTGTATTCATCAATGGACATACTTCCTTTTTCAATGTCAGGAATTGGTTCTCTAGCTCAAGCAAATTTTGGGCTGAGCAGTACTTGTGCTTGAAGTGCACCAAAAACTGCCCATGTCAGCTGTAGTGGCTCATTGGGCCTTATGGTCTTCCCTAGAGTGTTCCACCAGCAAACAGCGCCACCTCTGAACTGACGTACTGCATATGTGGTTTGTAGCTTGCCCTTGCAACAACATGTTATGAATGCCAACTCCATCTCCGATATCCAGTCCATGAATCCAATTGGATCTTCTTTCCCAGTGAAAGTTGATGGCTTGCAAGTTGTGAAGTCCTTATACTTGCATTTGTTCCTCTCGACTCCTTCATCATGGTTGTTCCTCCTAATCACTGGCGGGTCAGCTTGACCAACGGTCCTACTGTCGTTCCCTTCTTCTGACCGTCCGTCATTTAATTCTGGTTTTTCAACAGACATCGAAGGTTCATCCATGTTATTCATCAAGAGTTTCCTCATTTCTTCCCTCTGTTCAGCCATCATAGCCCGAATCATGGCTTGTACTCCAGCCATCGTGACTGGCTCAGGTGCAGCTTCTACTATTGGCACTTGCTCAATCACTTGGGGACGAGGCTGCTGATTCTTGTTTCCATCTGCGTTTTCGACTCCACTTCGGGTTCTTGCCATTTTGATCTATACACCAAAGTAGGTGAATTTAGATCTTTATTTACGATGGACGTTTAAATCCTCCTTATCACTCTGAAACGTTACATGCTAGTTCTAATATCGTAATCGAACGCTTAGAATCCTGAACACATAAGGTTTCCAGATCCGGTCGACAATTGACCATAGATCCAAATAATAGCATATAAGGGAAACATAAAGCATTTAGCACATAAAACCATTTTAGGCATCTTTCCTAAAATAAACTAGTGCTTGTGTCTACAATATGGCAGACACTCATCTCACAATCATCGCTTGGCATTCTAAGTTTAAGTCTAGAAATCCTACATGTTCCTAGTTTGCTTAAACTAATGCTCTGATACCAACTGTGACATCCCCAATTTCACGGCCAGAAAAATGCCGATTTGTTTATGCTTTATTTGAAAATCAGGGTATACTTTTAAATAAAAATGTTGCGGAATTTGTTCCCAAAAGAAAATATGATAAAGATTTTGTCAAAGAATTTCCGAAGAAATGTGTTTTCATTACATTACAAAACCTCGGGATGTCATTGTCAATACAGATCAAAAGCATAAACAAAACAACATAGGCCACAAAACAAAATTCGCCTAAAAACAACATAGGCCTTACAACATTCTACTTATTTCTACTGGCCTATAATCCTTAATCTCTCATCAGATCATCACATCTATGCTCTTGGGTCACTACATGTAATATAAGAAACTGAGTGGGTCAGGCTGGGGAGCCTGGTGAGCACATAGGGTATTCAACCCACAATAAATAATTTTATTATTCTCATCAAATTATTAAACTCTATTACCCGTTCCCGTTATCCTCACTTTACATCCCTAAGACATCTATTATAAGGGACCTATCCTAAGGATTTTCATCGGGACGGCAACACTACTTAGGGGATACCTCAACAATTTATGTCAAATAAGGCAACCATGAGGGGGATGGAGTACTGCTGGTGAGCACGTAGTTCAAATAAACACCTACAGGTTGCGTGCCTGCTAGCGTTCCACTAGACTGTCTAGAAAAGCCAGTGGTCGTCATCCATACTCCGCTAGATGACTGGATCATCGTCAAATCGAGGCCTCTCTTCATTTTATTTCATCACACACCAACTATTTCATCTACTCATGTTTTACCCAACATATTTGTAGATACAAAATACATATACAGTTTAGATCTAAAAAAAAGAAGTTTAAATCTTTCATCCAGCACATATCTCAAGTTATAAAATACATATATTGTTTAGATATGAAAAATAAAAAGTTTAAATCTTTCATCCAGCACAGATCTCAAGTTATAAAATACATATATAGTTTAGATCTGAAAAAAAAAGAAGTTTAAATCTTTCATCCAACACAGATCTCAAGTAAACAGATAATATGCACACATAACACGTAATTTATATAAAATACTTCATATCTATGTGTAAGATGAAAGTGATTATGCACTCACCTGATAAGGTAGTGATTCCAATTTGGACGACGCTTCGCTTTGACGAAACCGGGAGGTTTGCTTGAAAATCGGGCTCGGTGGGGGCAGGCTTTTCCGAACCCAAAAACTCTTTTTCTCGAAGTCTTCGGGCACTCCGGAGCTTTCTTCTAGTGCTAGGGAGATTTTCCTAGGCTTGGGGGTGTTTGGGAGGTTTAGAGAGAGAGTAGAGAGAGAAAGAATAAGTGGAAAGTGTTAAAAATAAGGTTGGCCTCGCACCTCCTTATATAGGCCGAAGCCTCGGTACGCAGTGCGTTCTTGCGAGGAGCGCAGGGCGTTTCGGAGCGCAGGGCGTGCCGGAGCGCAGGGCGTTCCTACAACGCAACGTGTAGGACCGGGTTTGGTGTCTGAGGGTCGTACAGATGTGTGTCATCCATCAGATGGAGCGACATGATCGAACCGAGGCCTAGTGTCCGAACGCGGGGCGTTCCCTTCGCACAGCCTTCGCAAATTTCACTCCCAACTTCTAAAATTCATAACTATCGCATACGAGCTCCGTTTTCGAAGTTATTTATATCCACGCGTAGGTAGATATGTACTCTACAACTTTCGTTTAGACTCCGTTGCCTATTTTTGACTTTATTTTTAAAGTTATATTTTTTTAACAGGTCGGGACAGGAAAAGTTCGTTAAAAATTCATAACTTTGTCATCCAACGTCCGTTTTCGTCTGTCTTTGTATCATTGAGCTCCTATTAACGAGATCTCCGGTTCTCATTTAGGTTGTGTCGGCTAAAAATCGCTCGATCTAAAATTCGAACTCCGAGCTACACACTGCTATGCCAAATCTTAGAAAATTCATAACTTTCTCATACGAAGTCAGATTTGGACGATCTTTTTATGCATGCTCTCGGTTTAACGTATACTAAGACTTTCATTTATATCGCTAAGGCTAAAAATCACCTTATCATAAACTCACTTTTTACGTCACACAACGTCGTTCCGGTTTTGTCGCGAAACTTCGACAGGTCATAACTTCTTCGTTATAACTCGGATTTCGGCGTTCTTTATATCTCCGGAATCCTTGTCACGACAACTACAACTTTCTTCATAGATATCGGGTTTATCTAACATTTTATTTTTGACGCTTATTTTCATTCTTAATTTATTATATCATTACAAACAAGTATAAAGCACATAAATTCACATAACACTCAAATAAGTCCTTTTTATTACTTCAAAATGAGTTACATTTGTTGACCCTAACTATTACATCATAGAATCAATGCTTAGGCTCGAAACACGGGCGTTACAGTCTGATAGGAATAAGAAGCAATGTGAAAATTCTACTAAGAATGTTATAGAGTCTTGTAGAGGAGGTTCAAGCAATCCAAAGGGTCGTGGAAGAGGTCGTGGTAGAGGCTCTAGTACTCGAGGAGGCCGAGGAAGAGGCGATAGTTATCAACATCGATATGGAAACTGGAAACAGGGGTGATTCAAGTAATCGAGATAAGAGTACATTTCAATGCTATAACTGCCAAGATTTTGGGCATTTCAATGTAGAATACCAAAATCCAAGACGTGAAAGGAATCAAGAAGTTAATTTAGCCCAAGAAATCAATGACTATGAACCAACACTTTTGCTATCTGCTTCAAATGAAGAGAATGTGAATCCAAGGATGAGATCAGTAGGAGATGAGAAAAGAATATCAAATATGTGGTACTTGGACAATGGTGCAAGTAACCATATGACAGTTGATAAAAAAAAATTTGTGAACTGAATCAATCCATTAAAGGTTTAGTGAAGTTTGGTGATGGATCGAGGGTTCGCATTGATCATGTTCCTGTGCAAGAAAGGTGAACATTGTGTACTTCGTGAGGTATATTATATACCGAGTTTGTACAATAACATTGTAAGTCTGGGACAATTGGCTGAGGGTGGTGATCGGGTCGTGATGCTCGGATTATTCCTGTGGATCCATGATAAAGAGGGCAAGCTTTTCATGAAAGTTAAAATGTCATCTAATCGTTTGTACAAAATCATATTAGAAGACGTCAGTTATAAGTGCTTACTTGGGGCAAAAGATGAACCATAAAAGTTATGGTATGCACACATGGGTCATGTAAGTTCTCCTACACTAAAACTCATGTCAGATAAAAGCATTGTTCAGGGACTGCCAAATATGATTAGTTCCACAACACTATATGAAGGGTACTTTGTGGGTAAGCATGCTCAAAAACCCTACCCAACACATACAAACTTCAGGGCAAGCAGGAAACTGAAACTAATTCACGGGGATCTCTTTGGTCCAATTTCACCACGTACGCCTACAGGAAACAAGTACTTATTTCTGCTCATTGATGACTTTAGTCAGGTGATGTCGGTTTACCTGATGCAATCAAAGGATCAAGCTTTTGGTGTGTTTAAAATTTTTTGGGCAATGGTAGAAGTTGAAACACGTGAAAACATGAAGGTGTTCCAAACAGATCGTGTTGGGGGGGGGGGGGGGAATTCCTCTCAAACGAATTCACCTCTTATTACAAAGAAACAAGTCTTATAAGGAACTACACGACTCTGTATTCTCCCCAACAAAACAGAGTTGTGGATAGACGGAATCGGACTGTTGTTGAGATGACAAGAAGCTCATTAAAAGCTATGAAGGTACCATCTGTTTTATGGGGTGAAGTTGTATGCAATGCAGTCTATATTTTAAATAGGGTGACCAAGAAGGTCCTCGAGCACGCAACAAATTATCAGATGTGGACTGGGAGAAACCCAAATATAGAGCATCTAAGAACTTTTGGATGCATAGCACATGCAAAGGTAACAACAGGCCATCTCCGCAAACTCGATGATAGAAGCAAATCACTAGTCCACCTGGGAACGGAAATAGGGACGAAGGCTTATAATTTGTTTGATCCAGTCAGAGAGTCAATCCATATACATAGAGAATTTTACTTTGAAGAAGATAGGATGTGGTCTTGGGATACTACAGAAAAGTTCAAGCATACTCCATGTGTCACGTTCACAGTTGAGGGGCTAACACCACAGTTGGAAGACATAATTGATCAGGTGGAAGATGAAGGTGACGACACGGATCCACTAACGCCCGATCAAGGTGATAGTATGAATTTCCAAAGGAACGAAGATGTAACTGAAGATTTTCCACAAGAAGCCCCATTTTCTCCCATAACCCCTATGAGCTCAACCAGCTCAACAAGCAATTCTGTAGTTCAACTGATGGAGGAGCTCCCAAAGGGTACCAACTTTCAACCGACTTATATTATACGTGTGAACAAATTTTACTCTTAAATGAAGATGAAGAACTAGTCACATATAGCATGGTTAGCAAAGATAATCATTGGATTGATGCAATGAATAGTGAAATAAGCTATAGTAAAGAACGAAACCTGGAACCTTGTTGACCTTCCAACTGGTAGAAAATCAATAGGCCTCAAATGGGTCTACAAGGTGAAAAAAGATCTGTGAGCACGGGTATTGAAGTATAAGGCACGCATGGTCGCGAAGGGGTATATGCAAAAAGTAGGTGTTGATTTTGACGAGGTGTTTGCCCTTGTAGCTCGAATAGAAATGATCCAGATCTTACTTGGACTCGCTGCAAAGAAAGATTGGAAAGTACACCACCTGGATGTGAAATAAACATTCCTAAATGGGGAACTAGAAAAAGATGTGTATGTGATTCAACCGGAGGGATTTGTGAAGAAAGATCAAGCAAATAAGGTGTACAAGTTGTCCAAAGCCTTATACGGCTTGAGCCAAGCACCTAGGGCTTGGAATTCGAAGCTTGATGGTTGTCTCAAACAACTTGGTTTCAAAAGGTACCCATACAGGTATGACGTATACACAAGAAATATGAATGGAAAGTTATTGATTATTGGTGAGTATGTTGACGGCGTCGTTGTTACATGTGATTGTAATTTGGAAGTGAAACATGTCAAGGAGAAGACGAGCAAGAAATTTGAAATGAGTGACCTAGGAATGCTCTCTTATTACCTTGGTATTGAAGTAAACCAACATGATGGTGCAACCACCTTAAAGCAAGCTGCATATGTAAAGAATATACTTGTGTAAACAGGCATGTCAAATTGCAATCCTAGTAAATATCCAGTGGAACCTAAGCTAGAACTAACAAAAGACGAAGAAGGAGAAGCGGTAAATGTGATAGATTACAGAAGTTTGGTTGGTGCACTGAGATACTTGACTCATACTTGACCTGACATAAGCTATGTTGTTGGTTTAGTAAGTAGATTCATGGAGAGACCCACAATTCTGTTGGGTTTTGAGCATTCTAACACTCCTATGGTGTACATGCAACCCTATAAACCTTGGATCTATGTTTTCTCTATTATACATGCAAATATTAACTATTCCAAGGTTTCATCCTAACTAGCATATTATGAAGCACCTATACTACAAAGTTCTAGTTAGATGACATACCTTTTGATGTAGCTTGATGTCTTCAAGCTTTAAGAGCTTAGCCCCAATAGTGTGGAAGCCTCAAATGGAATCACAAATCACCAAAACACCTTGGAAGAACTTGAGAGAATATGTATGCACACTAAAATCGGCCCACTCTTATTTTCACACACTTGTGCCAATTTTGTGAGCCAAGGACCCCTTTATATATTATGGAGGATTAGGGTTACATCCATGTAAACCCTAATACCCATGACCTTTCATTTACATAGGATCCATGGGTTAAAAGCTCCATGGACCATCCATGAAAGCTTAGCCCAACCTAAATGAACTTGGCCCATTCCATATATATAAGAGTCCATATTTAATTAGTTCTTTTTGATCACTTAATTAATTCTAAATTAATTCTTGATCAATACTAATTAAATAATATGATTCCATATTAATATATTAGAACTTATAATATATTAATATAAATCATAAATATACTATTCTCAAAAGACTATCCATATAAATTGTGCCGGTGAAGTGCAACCCAAATGGACCATGTCGGGTCGGGTCAAGTACATATCAAATATAGTTATGGACTTAGACATTAATCCAACAGTCTCCCACTTGGATAAGTCTAAAACTATTATTGAGTATGACTTCAAAACCTAACTGGCAATCGTAGCTCTTAAAGCCGCTATCGAAATCTGACCTTGTCAATGACTTGTCCATTAGATAAGGGATCATATATTCCTCCATTATAGATATCATATGGACTGAGACATGGATTATAATCATTCTCTCTGTCCATTTGTTGTTTCCCAATTTTCGATTTATGATGATTGACCGATTGAACAAATCAAATCAGTCCTGGCTTGGCCAAGCACTCACATGTGTCATCGCTAAATCATCGAGGGGCCCACGGATATCGCTTTTATCCCGAAGGTAAAAGGAATGGATAAACTTCGACTCATATGGCTTGTTCTACTACTTGTTGAATCATACACAAAGGCACGTTTTATAACATCGAGTTACCAAATGAGTTTTCGTGCAATCAATGTATAACCAACTCATAGTAACAACTCATATCTCTAGGTTTGAAGAATATAAGATATTATCGTCTCATGATAACTCGTGATAAAATCCATGAAGTGATTCAAATGAGCGCGGGTTGAATCCAATACTCAGAACTTATGAGCACTCATGAGTGTTGTAGCACCACTTTGTCCACCAACTTGGACCTCTACAAACCAACCCATGACAGTCTTGATTCATATCTACTTCCAACATATGACCGACTGTGGATGGTTTGAATAACTTAATCATTCAGGAAGAGCGACTTAGTTATTCTGGAAGTCAAAACATGCAAAGTGAAACACAAGAATAAATAAATCAAATATGGTATCAAACACTACGAATATAAATAAACACTTTTATTTATCACCATACTGATTACTCATTATTCATTGTTTCGGTTTTATCAACTTTATACTTGAATTAAAAACACTAGTTGTCCCATGCTCCAAGCATGTACACTATGTTTTTCTTAAACAATAGCTTTGCCATACACCAAGTATGCACTCTATGTTTTTCTATGATCCTTACTTTGTGAAATAAACCAATTGAACATAATTTCAATGATTCTAATTTCACACTCCCAAATCCTTATCGAAAAATGTGAGAATTTCAAATTCCTATCATTTATCGAAATCTGTTTAGATTTTAAACTTATATGCACTGACCCTCCTGTAATGAATATGTACAAAGTCACAAAGACTTGTCAACAGTCATTATAAGGTATTCCAATGGAGATCAACTCCATGGAAACTAAGTCTGATATTCAAAGTACATAGCTTTGGACATGCTTCTCTCATTAAGTTTTCTAATCTTACACAGATAACTTCCACCTATGGAGACAACTCCATATTCTCATTTTGACTATCACTTCTGAATAAGAGATGCCTCTTTTCAGAATATGTCAATATGGTCCTTCCAAAATTAGCACTATACTTCCAACTGTCCCTGAGCAACCAATCTTTGGTAAACCTCAGATTGTCCTCGACAATTGCTTAATCATTTTAGTCATATCCAATTCTAGACCTTTTCCCTTCTTAATGCCTCTGGGAATTTGGAAAAATTTAGAAATGACAAATATTATAGCACATGCAATCGATCCTGTACCCAAAGCAAATGGTACACGATTCATGATGTCTCACATAAAGACATGATTCTAGACCAGTCTTTTGCTACAATATTTTTATTTGCCATGTTTTCAAAATTTGACTATGAAGAGGGATGCCGTAATCATAATCCAATTTTGAGAACGCAATATATAGAATTTCCTTAAGTTGAACCAATCCAACATGAAATTCATATATATATTCTTGACTAAAGATGATTAAGGTCTCAATCTAAGCCTTTAGAACTGAAATGAAGTATATCCTCTCCCTTAATTATAGCAAAACAACTTTTTCAATCCCTGCAGCCTCACGAATTGAAACTTTTGTTTTCTATAATTAACATTGCTAACTTGCAACACTAACAATAATTATCATGCTCCGACTAACATGATGATTATTAGCATAACACTTATGCTCCCACTAGCTTTGACATATACTCAGAAATCAGCTGGACATCTAGAAATCAATACTTTATTGACTTTCTTACCAAAGTTCAGATTTCTAATACGAGATGCTTTGATAAAACTTTATCAAAATCATACACCTTTCCTTAGATAGCATGCATGTGTGTCTAAACAATTTCAGAACTATGAAAAGGGATGTCGTAATCATAGTGTCAATTGTTTAGACCTTTTGACATCTACTTCAAATCTACTTGGTGGAAGTGTTTCCTCACCATCATTTTCATGAATCGGAGAGAAACCTTATGACCCTTAGATTTTATGGTGTATGTGTTCTTATCCATGTGAATCGTCAAAACCATAGTCACAAGACAAGGATAATGACAAATCCAAACTCATATGGACTGAACTTATGCAATCTTAACTTCTTGCCACCTGGCAGTACAGGGCCTGCCATTGCTTCCAAGTTGTTATGCAACCAATTGAGAACTTTCAGAACTCCTATGCAAAGCCAACTTTAACTGGAATGGGCACAGAATATGTCAACACGATAGGTTATAAACCTCAAGTCGTGTGCTAGTGAAGAACCTCAGGTTTTATTCTTGATTAGTTCTTGAAATTCTTTTTAGGATCTTTAAGAATCCCACTATCCTATTGACATATAAGACTATCTTGCCAAATATTCAATAGATAGTGCGGATTCTTTATCAAGACAAACACTTCACACAATTGGCCTTAGTTGGTCTTTGTTTTATCCAAAACATCACAACTTACCAATTTCAAATGTACAAGAGTAGGACACTTTTACTCTTACATTTGACAAGTGTTTTAAACCTTTCTTTAAGATATGTCACTCAAGTTACAATCTTGGAGTATGACTCTAAGAATTGTTTTGGAACGAAGTATGACTCATCTTCCTGATCTAACCATTTCAACAATTCATGACTCCTCTTCTTAGTCATAAGAATGCACTAAGATGGCCTTTAGAGGACTAATTGTGATATGATTTCTAAATCATTAAGATGATCACAAACATGATACTAAAGTACTCTCCCATCTTCTCAGACTTGAGAAACTTTTATCTTTCTGCCTAATTTGATTCTTCCCATTCGTTCTGCCATACATTGAGACTTTTCCAATGTTTCAGAATTATACTTAAACTTGTAAGTATAACCATATTTACTAAACTTTAGTAAATCAAATAGTCTTAACGAGCTTTCTGGTGGACATGACCAGTGCACAAGAATGTGTACTCGATCCCTTTAGTCCTTCACTTGACTCACACATCCATGTGAACAAGTAGTTAGTCTTGATTTTCCAATGCTTGAAAGTTCTCATTCATCATACTATTCAACTTGCATGATTCCAAGTTTCGGTCCAATTGAAACTTGGGCGATGAGGAACTTTCCTGATTTGGTAAATTTAGACACTACCACAAATGAAAGAATCAAATCCATTTTCCAATATTGCGGTCAGTGGAATCATATAAGCAACAATTTTCCACAAATGCCATTGTAAGGATACTTCAAATAAATAAAATTAAACAATTTTCTTTTATTTTAAAACTTTGCGGAAAAACTTATCCTTACAATCCACATGGAAAATTGTTGTTATCTATTCCTTAGCAATATATCATAACTTCTTAAGCAACTGCTCAAAATTCTGATGCGATCGAAATCCACCTTCGCGATCAGAATCAGCATATACTTCCTTTAAGATTTCTCTCTATTCTTTGATTCTTAAAACATCAACATGTGACCCAGTCACATCATGTAATAAGGATCTTAGAATAGAACTTAACAGAGTTAGATAATGGGCTCTACCTGATGTAGAGTCAAACTTATTGACTTTAACATCCTTAGGTAAATTTGGCAGCTTTGCAATCAACGCCCCTTCCTTTGGAAAAATAAACATATGGACCCTTTGGTAATGGGACTATCTCAGACTTAGCCTTTCTGTTTACCATTTGGTCAACCGGGTTGACTATGGCCAATCCCTTTCCATTGGGAAGAGAATGCTTTTTCTGGATTTCCAGTGTCACCATTTTCACTGTCCATAAAGTTTTTGGGAAGTTGATCTTCTAATCAAATTTGCTTTACTATCGTTCCAAATCATTGCTGATTCAGCAGCACCAAGCAAATAGATATGATCATTAAGGTTCATGTCATAGTCTGTTTCATAGTAGTCCCAAAGGAACTCATTATGTGACTTAGAAAGTGATTGAACATCCAACTTTCTCAAGACTTTGACACCCAACTCTCCCGGCTTGTCAATATGTGACTTCATCTCTAAGATGTGATCACACATAGACCTTGCTTGCCATTAGGGCTTGAGTGACCTTGAACTTGTGGGTTAGGGAGAATAATTGGAGGAGGTGGAGGAAGAGAAGTATGACTTCCATGAGCCAAACTCGGGAAGTCATATTCATTAGGAAAGCTTGGTTTGGGAAGATCATTGTTGTCTAAACTAGACATCAACAATGGGAGAAATTCACGTAAAGTTGATTTAAGTCCTTAATATAACACCCAATATGATATATTAAGGCTAGGACCCAACAAACTATTTTATAACTTGGAAGAAGGATGCTGTAATCAAAGCTATAAAATATTTGAAGGTAGGTGAATGACGATTCACCAATTTCCACCAAGATAAACGAAATGTATTATTAGGTTTTAATTGGTTTTGAAACTCCTATATTCTTTTGAGATTCATTGAACTTTTCAATGGCATGTTTCAATCTCGAGTGTGCCCTTCAGGTTTTGTGACTGGGATGCCGAGGATCACAAAACAAGGTGTGAAGTAACCATGCAAATATACTTGGTACCCTTAATATTTACCCCTCAATCGATGTGCCGGTTAACCACACACGCTCCAACGATACTATGATAAACATTAAGTTACCCTTTGCCTACCTTGTTAAGTCTAGGTTAGTGTGCCGGTTAACCACACACGCTCCACTAACAGCTTAAACAAAGTGCAAAGTGTAATTTCATGGATTAGCACCTTATTCACATTTTCCTAAGTAACTAAGATTGGGAATTTATAAGTGTTTAGTTACTTAGTATTTATCATTATACTTATAATGAATGGAGAATTATAGTCCTTGTCCTACCTATTCGGCTAACGACCCTCCACCAGTCAAGGAAGCGGTGGGTGAGAGTGGACACCCATTAAACTGCCATTTTATAGGCAGTAACCTTATACCCCCCTTATAGATCGGCTTCGTGAATGAGGCCTATTAATGGTAAGACGACTTGCTCTTATACATATAATATATTAAACTTTTAATATTATAATAGTATAAGGGTGTATTTTAGACATTTAAAATACTTGGTGGTTTTATCTATTAATTAAACTATACTCTTAATTTAATTAAATTTAAACCATGTTATTATGGAATTATTAATTCTCTTTTAATTAAACACTTTAATTATCTATTAATAAAGTCCATAAGAGTTAATTGAATTATTCAATAAAAACATCATAATTCCAATTATTAAATTCAAAATTAAAACCATTTAATTAATTGTTTAAGTTATGAACCCAAGAGTTTTAGAATTCAATTCTTTTTTTATCATAAAAAACTTTTTCCAAATTCCAAAATTTGAGGGCAAGTTTTGTAACTCTTGAAAACTTTTGGATTCCATAACTTATGGAGTTAAATACTTGTTTTATGATGAAACTTTTCATGTTCCATAACTTAAGAACAAGTTATGGAATTCTTTAAAACATTAAGACCAAGTTTTGTAACTCCATAAAAAACTTTGAATCAATTTTTTTTAAAAACCTTTTCATATCCATAACTTATGGAGGTTTCAAAAAACTCTTTAGATCAAACTTTTAAAACTAATAAAATAATCATATCATTTTATCTTTTACTAAATTTAACCTAATTCAACTCATATAGCAAATGATTCAAATTTTACAAATAATTAGTTTTTCACAAAAACAAGTAATTATCTTAAAATTTGACAAACGTCATGTTTTTTTTCCTTTTTTTTTCAACTTGAAAATAAAACATTTGCATCAATATAACAGAAAACAACCAATGGCTCTGATACCACTGTTGGGTTTTGAGCATTCTAACACTCATGGTGTACATGCAACCCTATAAACCTTGGATCTATGTTTTCTCTATTATACATGCAAATATTAACTATTCCAAGGTTTCATCCTAACTAGCATATTATGAAGCACCTATACTACAAAGTTCTAGTTAGATGACATACCTTTTGATGTAGCTTGATGTCTTCAAGCTTTAAGAGCTTAGCCCCAATAGTGTGGAAGCCTCAAATGGAATCACAAATCACCAAAACACCTTGGAAGAACTTGAGAGAATATGTATGCACACTAAAATCGGCCCACTCTTATTTTCACACACTTGTGCCAATTTTGTGAGCCAAGGACCCCTTTATATATTATGGAGGATTAGGGTTACATCCATGTAAACCCTAATACCCATGACCTTTCATTTACATAGGATCCATGGGTTAAAAGCTCCATGGACCATCCATGAAAGCTTAGCCCAACCTAAATGAACTTGGCCCATTCCATATATATAAGAGTCCATATTTAATTAGTTCTTTTTGATCACTTAATTAATTCTAAATTAATTATTGATCAATACTAATTAAATAATATGATTCCATATTAATATATTAGAACTTATAATATATTAATATAAATCATAAATATACTATTCTCAAAAGACTATCCATATAAATTGTGCCGGTGAAGTGCAACCCAAATGGACCATGCCGGGTCGGGTCAAGTACATACCAAATATAGTTATGGACTTAGACATTAATCCAACAAATTCAACACATGAAGGCTGTCAAACATATCTTGAGGTACTTGAAAGGGACCATGGACCACGGTCTAGTTTACATCAAAGGTAGCAAAGAAACCATCACCACCAGGTACACAGATAGTGATCATGCAAGATATGTAAACAATGAAAGAAGCATAGGTGGAATGGCTTACTACATAAATGAAAACCTGGTTTTTAACACCCTATTTTTATCATATCCGTAGATTGTAAATATTATAAAATATGAAATAAAAATATATTAATATTGAGCCAAAATAATTGTCATATACACGTAGGAAACATCGATACGATTTCCATACTTATATAGAACACGTAAATCTGACTTCGTATGAAGAAGTTATGCTTCTTCAAAGTTTCGCGATTTAACCGACAAGGCTTAAGGTATGGTAAAAAGGGAATTTTGGATAGGTTGCTTATTAGCCTAAGTAATATAAACGAAAGTCATAGTAGTCATAAAACTGAGAGCGTGCATGTAGAGAACGTCCAAATCTAACTTCGTGAGAGGAAGTTATGATTTTTCCAAGCTTCATCGCACCAGTGTGCGACACAGATACCGAAATCAAGATCAGTCGATTGTTAGAAAAAAACAACCTAAATGAGAGTTGAAGACCTCATCAATATGATTTCATCGATATAAAGACAGTCGAGAACGGAATCAGTATGAAGAAGTTATGAATTTTACATGGTCGTTAGCAGTATAATCTTCATAGACTATTAAATATAAGATCGGTTAAGAATTAGCCAACATAGTCTAAATGAAAGTTGTAGTACTCAGAAATACATACGCGTGGATATAGTGAACATAAAAAATGGAGATCGTAAGAGAGAGATATGAATTTTTAAATATCTGTAATTTTACCCGGAATAAATGGACCAGAGGCTGCCACATGTCTAAACCAGGGGCCACCCTTGCCGACCATGCTTAGGCACGACACGCAGGTCCT
This sequence comes from Lactuca virosa, assembly GCF_052849685.1. Taxonomy (NCBI): domain Eukaryota; kingdom Viridiplantae; phylum Streptophyta; class Magnoliopsida; order Asterales; family Asteraceae; genus Lactuca; species Lactuca virosa. Next base: position 89,194,389 of record NC_136429.1, read on the forward strand.
AAAATCCACCTATAAAAGGCCTTTCAGCCCTCATTTCTCCCACACAATTCTCCTAATCCCTCTATCAACTTATAAGTTCAACTTTTGAGGCATTCCTTCATGATTTCCAAGTATTTTAGCATTAGTGAGGCTCTGGGCATCTAGGCTCGGCTAGTAGAAGCTCCTGGTATCGACGTTTGCAAATCTCGGTTTCGCTAGAAGCTCCCTGTATGTTAAGCTACGCTTACTAGGCTGTTAAGTGTACCTTATATTTTTAATCATAGTCGTTATTATGAATATGTAAATAGGATTTATAAGTAATTTTAGTCATAATGCTGATTGATCTACTTATGGGAAATATGTCTAGAATGGTCATGTTGGCTTGGTTATTGGATTTCAGAAAGGCTATACGCCAAAATGATCCTACCTCCCAACTATCCGGCCTGGCTGATCCTTATTTTATAGAACTGACGGTATTCCTTGGGATTAGTGATAGGTCTAGCCTACATTTCTAGATTCCCATAGGAACTAATAAACTATAGTAATATAGGTTAATCAACGTTGGAGTGCTGCTCGTCAGTCAAATTGTCCGGTTAACTGTTCATCCCTTGGGAAACTGTCCCGGTGAGTTCATCTCATTATATTGTATACTCCAATATGTATCCAATGTATGTTAGGATATAGTTTCTTGTAGTATGCACTTGAGTAAGGCTAGATAATTGCCTGTAATGTGTTAATATTGCTTGCTATATGTGTTAATATATTATGTGGGAGTTAAGGGCGGACCAGGTTCGTGCTGAAAGCCAATAGACTCGAGCGGGCTAGCTTTATGTTAAAGGGAAATGTGTAGACCAGCTATATGTTGTAGGAAAAATGGGGTGGACCAGCTTTATGTTAAAGGCCAAAGGGCGGACGAACTATATGTTAAAGGCAATTATGTGTATGCATTGTATATATGTTGTGGTATGGAATATTTTGAGGGAATTCACTAAGCCTCGGCTTACAGTTGTTGAATAATTGTTTTACAAGTTGTTCAACTGACCGTGGAAAGGCTCACGCGTAACTGTATTTGCATCGAAGCATCAATAAAGTCTTATAGATTTCCGCTAAAACACTCTTTTATAATTAACTATGTAATAATTGTAAGGTGTTGTAATTCATATATTTTAATAAATAAAATGAAAAATGTGCCTTGAATTTTGGGGATGTAACAAGTTGATATCAGAGCCCTGCTTTGAGCGAATTGGATGAACACTCGTGTGATTCCAGTCTCAATCTAAGGATCTGAATATATTAAACAAAACTTTTTTTATAAAAAAATGATACAAAGAGGAAAAGGATGTGATGCGTACAGTCCGGTGGAGCTAAGAAGGAAAGCGATTCCCAAAATAACCATATTGTTATATCTGTTGATATATGATTTGTTAGAAATTCTTGCTAGTATGTAGGCTAGGGATCTTTTCAGGAATTATATATTAGAATTTCCTGATACCTAATATGCCTTTTAGTTTAGGGACTTGATTTTTAAATGCTTCCTAGAACATATAGTAATGCTAAGTAGTTATTTGATAAAGTATGTTAGTTTGCATGCCCTAGAATTTGATAGTTTTAGACTGCCTTATTTGGCGTTATTGCGCAACTCTTATCTGAGTCCAACCGTTGTAGTGTCAAACCTTCCAGTCGACAGACGATTTGATCCTACTACATGTAATCGTATTTTGCATGATAATTAGTTAATATTAGTTGAAGTTCTTCCGCGGCTGACAGAAGGAGGTACTGAAAGAGATCTTAGGAGATATATCTAAAAAAGAGAATAGTTAGACCTTTGAACATTGGGTGTGTGAAAAAGGTAGTAGATAAGAGAGTGTAGTGGCTTAGAAACATTGGGACAGTTCTTGGATCAAGTATGGATAGGTGTGGAAGGTAGTATGGGCCCGTACTACCGGAAGCACAGGATCCATACAAGAGTCAAGAAGAGTCGCAAAGTTACTAAGGGACCGGAAAGGGTTAAATGATATCTCTGGATAACTCATTCGTATTAAACTATTCTTGTTTCCATCTCCAACATGGTAATGATCAGGAGAGGAGTGGTTTCGGTTCTATATCAGAAGGTCGGGTCTGAGCGAGGCTAACATATGTGATTAGATAGAGACCATTGTAGCAGTGACTGTAAGAGAGATGATCCTAGAATTGTTCGGAACTATAAAAACCAAATTAATCGATTTGTTTGACGAACGGTATGTTGTCGTTGCCAGTACTGTTGCCACCGCAGCCACAACTGCTATTGCTGTTGTAGCCTCACCTGGAGAGAAGGAAATGCCTTACCACGAGTTCAATAACACCAAGCCCCCGGAGTTTGATGGAGTTAGGGATCCGATTATTCCATTGAGATGGATCTTAGATGTAGAAGGATACTTCAACACTTGTGCCTGCCCAGAAAACTTGAAGTTTAGGTATGTACAAAATTTTCTACGTCATGGGGCGAAGGATTGGTGGAACTTTGTCACAAAAGGATTATTCGCCAAAGGAGAAGAGCGTCGTGAACAGGGAAGATCCCAATTACGTGATAACATGAAAATGTTATAAACCGTATGTATTTTCTAGGGAAGATCCCAACTTGAGATAACATGAAAATGTTATGAACCTTGTGTATTTTTTGGGGAAGATCCCAACTTGAGATAACATGTCAATGTTATAAACCTTGGATTTTAACTTTAGGATCTTAACTTATGTTCAGAAATAAGAGGGTTGCCAAGTCACTGCAGCGTGAAATGATCCCCTTATTCACATCCCATAGTTAGATAACGTGCGTCCAAGCGAGGTGTCGAAACCTTAACTCGTATGAAAGAGGTAATTAACTCTTTAAACCTTATAGGGGATTAAGTACCCTTATTCGTAGGAGAGATGATCAGTCTCTATTCTTAGTTACTAGGATACTTGCGTATTGCAATTGTTAAGAATTATAGAACGTTGTAGCTATGGGACTCTTAAGTGTCAGGTCCTCAAATGTCAAGATCCTTGTATGTCAGGATCCTTAGATCTTCATGTGTCAAGGTCCTTGTGTGTCAGGATCCTTGAGTCCCTGCGTACAACAAACATTAGCTAGGGGTGGGTGTTAGTCTAGCTAACACCCTCCTATGCTTAAGTTAGTGATGGTATTTGAAGAGAGCAAATAGTAATAAAAATAAAGGGTAAAAGGTAAAGAGTATGTGTACCTTGAGTGTGTTGGAAAATGACTAATCTTACTTACATAAAATAAGCTTTAAGATGTAAAGCATTCTAGGATCTTGGTAAGACATCTCCATCGAGGGTAACTAGCCAGTATGCACCCTATCCTGCTTCAGCATCTATGAGATACGGTCCTTCCCATTTAGGTGTCAGTTTACCTGCACTAGGATCCTTGGTGTTTCAGAATGTTTTCCTTAATACCAGGTATCATATCTGGAATCGTCTGACTTTTATATTCTTGTTGTATGCCTTGGTGATTCTCTGTTTATGAGAAGCGATGCGGATCTTGGCAAGATACCTGAGTTCATCAATAGTATCAGGATCCTGGGCTAGGATCCTGTCGTTGTTTTCTTGACTTTGAAGTAGGTATCTTGTTGTTGGGATCACCACTTCAGTGGGGATCATTTCTTCTGCTTCGGACACCAATGAGCATGGAGTTTGGCATGTGGCTACTTTGGAAGTGGTCCTATCTGCCCATAGGACGAAATGAAGTTCTTCTGCCCATTTTCCTTTCTTTTCATCTAACCTTTTCTTCAAGTTACTGACTATGATTTTGTTGAAAGATTATGCTTGACCGTTGGCTTGAGGGTGAATAGGAGTGGACATTATCATTTTGATTCCCCAACCCGTGCAAAAGTTTCTTGTCCTTCTTCTTATGAACTGGGATCCCTTGTCACATATGATTTCGGCAGGGATCCCGAACCTGGTCAAGATATTACGTTTAATAAATGAGACTACCTCTTTGTCTCTTACCTGAACAAAAGCTTTGGCTTCTATCCACTTCGAGAAGTAGTCGGTCATCACTAGCATGAAGAATTTTCCTCCAGGAGCTACCGACAATTTGCCTACTATATCCATCCCCTACTTCATGAATCGCCAAGGGGAGTTGATAGGATGTAGAGGTTCCATTGGTTGATGTAGGATGTTGCTATGTCTTTGACAAGCATCAAATTTTTGAGCATGTAGGAAGGAATCTTTCTTCATGGTTGGCCAGTAGTATCCTGTTCTCAACACTTTGGAGCATAAGGATCTGCCCCCAGTATGATTGTTGCAATCTCTTTCATGTATATCCTTTAGAACTTCTGTAGCTTCATGATCTTCTAAGCATCTAAGGTATGGACCTGCCATAGATTTTTTATATAATTTACCTTGGATTATTACAATCCTTGAGACCCTTGTTCTGAATGCTCTGTTGCTTTTTTCCTCTTTTGGGATCGTGCCATTCTGGAGGTATTCCATAATAGGTTGGATCCAGGATCTTGAGGTTGGGGAAGGATCCTTGATGTTAGGATCCTGATAAGTAAGTTGAGGATTGGGGTCTTCGATTGTAGCGACGTTGGTAGTTTCCTTGTGATCGTCGGGATCCTTCAGTCTTTTGGCAGGATCCTCAATCGCTAGGATCAATGCGTGGGTTATCGGGATCCTGGTTTCTGGCGGGATCCTAAGAGAAGATCCTAGGTTGGCTAAAGCATCTTCTTCAACATTGTCTTCTCTAGGAACTTGGTTTAGGCTAAATGCTTCGAATTCTGAGGCTAAATTTTTGAGGATCTGGAGATATAGTGCTAGTCTTTCTCCTCTTACTGCATAGGATCCATTAAAATGGTTAGTCAGTAATAAAGAATCGATGAATACCTGAAGATCCTGTATTTGAAGATCCTTGGCTAATTGTAATCCCATGATTAGTGTCTTGTATTCTGCCTCATTGTTGGTTGTATTGAATTCACAGTTGATTGCTTGGGGTAGGATGTCCCCATGTGGCTTAGTATGATACCTAGGCCAATTCCTCTTTGGTTTGACGCTCCACTTGTGAATAGTGTCCATCTTCCCATGTTTTCTTTTTCTAGAAGTTGTTTGGCTTCTATTTCTACTTCAGCTTGTAGACCATCACTAAAGTCAGCCACAAAGTCTGCCAATGCTTGAGACTTTATAGTGGATCATGGATCATATTTTATGTCGTATGTGCTTAGTTTCACGGACCATTTTTCCATCCTTCCTGACATTTCTGGTTTTCTCATAACATTCTTAATGGGATAATTTACATTTATAGGATGTGTTTCAAAACAGTGTCTTAATTTAGTAGTAGCAGTTACTAATGCAAGTATGAGTTTTTCAAGGTGAGAGTACCTGGTCTCAGGATCCAATAGACTTTTACTTATGTAGTAGATGGGATGTTGGTCCCCGTTAAGATCCTTAGCTAAGACTGCACTCACCGCGTTTGAGGATACTGAAAGGTAGAGAAGAATTGGTTCCCCATCTAATGGTTTTACCAATAGGGGTGCTGAACTTAAATATTTTTTGAGTTCCTGGAATGCATTTTCATGTTCCTTGGTCTACTTGAACCTTTTGTTCTTCTTCAAGATGTCGTAGAAGGGCTTTCATCTTTTTGAGGATCTTGAGATGAACCTGTTTAGGGCTACCACTCTTCCTGTTAGTCTTTGAATATCTTTTGTCGAGGATGGTGATCTTAGATCAACGATGACCTTGATTTGCTTCGGGCTTTCTTTAATTCCTCTTATGGTCACCATGTATCCAAGAAACTTGCCTGATCTCATTCCAAAGTGACACTTGGAGGGATTTAGCTTCATGTTATATTCGTCCAGTATGTCGAAGGCTTCTTCAAGATCCTGGAGATGATCTTTAGCTTTCTTAGATTTGACCACCATGTCATCAATGTAGACTTCCATGGTGTCCCCCAGTTTCTCTTTGAACATCTTGTTGAACAGCCTTTGGTATGTTGCACCTGCATTTTTAAGACCAAATGGTATGGCAGTATAACTATAGATACCTATTGGATTTGTGAATTTTGTATCCTCTTGGTCAGATGGTTCCATCTGGATATGTTGGAATCCTGCTGATGCATCCATGGATGTTAATAATTCATGACCCGCTGCCGCGTCTATCATGGAGCCTATGTGTGGTAGAGGGAAAGGATCCTTGGGACAAGCCTTGTTAAGATCCGTGTAGTCTAGATACATTCTCCATTTACCATTCTTCTTTTGTACCACGACCACATTAGCTAGCCACCTTGGGAGTTTCACCTCCTTGATCATTCCTGTTTTAAGAAGTTTTTCTACTTCTTCTTGTATAATTTGTTTTCTCTGTGGTGCGAACTTCCTTCTTTTTTGGCGTATTGGTTTGAAAGATGGAACAATGTTAAGTTTATGTGTTATTATATTTTTGTCTATACTTTTCATTTCCTCGTGCTTCCATGCAAATGTCTTTCTTCTAGCTTTGATGAACTTTATTAGATCTTGTTTAATTTGTTCAGGCATTGAGGATCCTATGAGAATTTTGGCTTCAGGATCCTCAAGGTTCAGGGGAACTTCTTTTACATCTTGCTCTCTTGTTTCCAGTACGTATCGTGCCCCCTCCTTTAATTGCTATGCTTTACGTGGTATCGTCGAAGATTTCATTGAAGTCTTGTAGCATTCTTTGGATTCTTGTTGATCTCCTGTGATCTTCACTGTCCCCCATGGGGTAGGTATCTTTACACACTGATGATATGTCAATGGGCCACCCTTCATTTTGTGGATCCATGGTCTACCTAGTATAAAAATATAAGAGGATAATGTATCAATTACAAAAAAAATGTTGCATAGACTTTACCCCCTCTATGTAGATAGGCAGCTTTATCTCGTCGACGATGTGTTTGGTTTCGCCGCTGAATCTAATCAGCACTGAGGATCTTCTGACTATTTCGGACTCCGGGATGTTCGTTCTTTTTATTGCGTCTAGGAGTATAATGTTGACTGGGGATCCTCCATCGACAATGATTCTTCTGATGAAATGGTTGGCGGTGTAGAGAGTAATCACCAATCTGTCATGGTGAGGATCTTGGATCTCTTGTCTATCTGCTTCGTCGAAGGTGATCTCTTTCTCGTTTGTGATTGTGGCCCTTTTTCTTTTTCTGTTTTTGAAACCTTGGCGTGCCTCTTTGCTGCATAATAATAGGTACCACAAATGTCAGATCCTCCAGAGATCACATTGATTACCTTGGCGTCAGCAGGAGGGGATCCTGGTTTGTCAAGGATCTTCTGAGGATCCTAATCTTTCTTTTTGGATCTCTCCTTTCTTCTTCCAAGGATTTCTTTGAGGTATCCTTTGCCTAAGTGGTAGTTGATCCCCTTCCTAAGAGCTATGCGGTCCTATGTGATATGACCAATGTATTCATGGTATGCACACCATTTGGATTTGTCTTTCCAAGTGGTGGAATTTTCTCCTTTTCTTGGCCATCTTGCTTTGTCTCCAACATCCGACATGGCAAATATTACGCCTAAAATATCAACAGAAAAACAATAGTCAATAATTTTAGTAAAACGTTCTTCCTCTCCTTCAACTTCAAGGGCATTAACCCTATGATGGTCAGGTTTGGAATATGGTTTTAACTTATAGGATCTTTGGGTCGAGGATTCAGCCTTCCTATTGGGGTGATCGTATGAGCTTGATGGGTTGCTCTTCTTTTGGATCTCCTTGTCTTCTTTGAGCCTTATGAACCTTATTGCGCTGCTCCTAACTTCGTCCATCCTTTTGCTTGGAGTCATTACGAGGTCTTCGTAGAAAGGAGAGTCCTTCTTTAATCCCATTTTAAAGTCTTCAGCTGCAGTCGCCATGTCAATGTTGGGGATACTCAGAGCTTCCCTGCCAACCTGTTCATAAAAGTCCTAAGGGATTCCTTAGGACCCTGAACCACTCGATAAAGATCACTAGTGATCTTTTCGAATGTTTTGCTACAAGAAAATTGGTTGTTAAATAATTTAACTAAGTGAGCAAATGAAGTAATAAAGTAAATAGGAACGTTAAGAAGCCATTTTAAAGCTAATCCTGTGAGGGTTGAACCAAAACCCTTGAACATGCAAGCTTCTTTCAAGTGAGTGGGGATGGGAATGATCTCCATCCTTTCCATGTATTGTGCTACGTGCTCCTCGGGATCTGTAGTCCCGCCATAAGGCTTCATGCTGGGGGTTTGGAAGCGCTTTGGGACTTCAGTATCGGCTATTTCCGAAACAAATCTTGAGATCATGTGGCTTGTGGGGGATACATCTGGTACAGGTTGAACTACTCGAGGCACGCTTTAGATCATTTGTCTTAATTGTTGAAGCTCCTACGCCATGATCGGGCTTAAACCTGTATCAGGGTCCATAGAGTTAGTGGTAAAGATATTACTCCCTCCGTCCCAATATTATTGTCCACAGACAAAAAACACACATATTAAGAAAAGCATTAATTACCACTAACTTTATTTAATAAAATGATAGTTTTGTCCTTACTTTGCATTTAATGTTCCATTACATGCTTAGTTGGTTAAGTAATAATGAGGGGGTATTTTGGTAAAAATGTTATTTATTTTTAGAAGTGGACTATTAATTTGGGACAAACCAAAAAGGAAAGATTCACTATAATTTTGGGACGGAGGGAGTATTATTGACGAGGTTACCAGGATCCTTGTTATTGGGATTAACAAAGGTTTCGCTCTGATCATGGGTCGTATAGGATTGCTCTCTTGGAGTTGCGCCCCAGGCGGGAACAAAGGCCGGTATTGAGGATCCTATCTCACGGCGAATCGCTGAGGATCCTGTGTTATCAAAGTTCAGGATCTTGGGCTGCAAGATCGAGGGTGCTGCTTCTTGAGGGTTGTGGATATTTTTCCTCATTCTCTCCACCTCCTTGAGTATTGTCCTGTTATCCTCCTATTGTTGAGTGACTTGCCGTTACAGTCTCTTCATCATAGCAAAGATTTCATTATTGGAAATCAGCACAAGAGGATCCTAAAGCCCTTGGATAACGACTAGAGAGGTGTTTTTCTTCGGTGCTTCAGAGGATTTCTTGGGAGATCCCCCTGGGAGTGGAGGAAGGTTTTTAGAGGATATGGGAGGAATGGAGGAGGAAGATATGGTTGGTTGTGTAGACATGATTTTCCGGGAGGTTTTGAACAACACGGCCCCACGGTGGGTGCCAAATTGTTTTGGTCAAAAAATGAACAATCAATAATCAACCAAATTGTATGAGAGGTTGTGATGTTCAGGGTAAATCAAGTACGAGATGATGATCAAAGTGACACAAGTGGTTTACAAGTAAATCCCTTGATCCTTGATAGGATCTCCGACATAAAACCTTGGGAGGAGATAATGATCACCTACCTTGATGGTTTTATTGATTAGAAATGTTGATTACAGAGATAAATGTGTAAACGTAAGTACAAGTATCGTAAATGAGCTAAGTGTGTATGTGTATTGCGATAAATACAGGTGTTATTTATAGTCTAAAGCCAATAACAAGAAGTTCGATAATTTCGGGATCCTCCGAGATCAGCTTATAGATGTTATTTGACTTGGTATTCCGGGTCTTTTGCCTAGTCAAGATGATTCTTCATTGAGAATAAGTCTTTAGTTGACTATTTCTGCACATGTGAAAAATAAAGAAGAATATAACAATTATAGATGTTAAGAAAATAAATGATAATAATCAGGATCATGAAGTATATTTAAGGATCCTGAGGCTTTGGAAATATTGAAGATCCTAAATGTAATTCTGGGATCCTAGCCCTAACAACTACAAAGTGGTAGAATCACATATTATATATATATATATATATATATATATATATATATATATATATATATATATATATATATATATATATGAAAGAGAAAACAGGAAAATTAATCTAGAATGTCGATTTTGTCCCTGATTTAGAAAAACTATAGAAAAATCATAGGGAGTCGAAATTAGGATCTGTAAACTCTCAAGGTGTCCCTAATGTTTTCCCTGACCTGATATGAACCCTAACTAAGGTGAAAATTACCGTTTTACAGACTGGTCCGAAAAAAGGATTGCAATGATATGCAGTTTTGAAAAAATCATAATAAATTGTATAAAGATCGTATGAACGTGTGCAAGTAGTCCCTGAAAAGGCATCGATCTGAAAAACTTGCATACAAAACAGTTTTGCAAACCATAGGATTTAAGATGGGAAAAACAGGTCTTGAATGGACCACAATTTTTCACATAAAATCATAGCATTTTGTAGTATGTTTTTCAAGAGTGTTTTTGCATAAACGAAATATGTGAGCACATGTATTCCCCCCCCCCCACCCCCAGCGAGTATATATAAAAATTATAAAAAGGGGTCGTAAGCACTCACATTAGATGGGTGAATTCGGTTTAGACTCGAGAATGTGGTTGTTTTCCGGGAATCACCGCGAGAAAAACGAACTAGCGATGATTTAAACCGGGCTGTTTCGGGCAGCCCTTTCTTGGAGTTTTCCAGTGGTTAATGACATAGGGTAGTAAAGGGAAAGGTCCAGCAGGTGGAAGGTGGTTTTGGAGTTGTTTCCTCGATGAAAACAGGTGGAGAAGGGCGGGGGAGGGGGGGCTACGGTGGTGATCTTTGGTGGTGATGGTGTTGTTTTTGGTGGTATTTCTAAACCAGGAGAGAGAATGAGAGTAAAGGAGAGGGAAATATAAGTGATTTTTGAATTTGTGTGATCAAAATGAGAATACAATGGTTCAATTTATAGCCTTTAAAGACCTCCCATGGCCATGTTAGCACCATTCCTTGAAAACTAGTTAAACATATAACATCACTATACTTGCACTATGAGAAGGAGTTCAGACAAAGGAAGATGAAGGGTGATGGGGTTAGGGAGTCACATGGGTAAGGAGTCCAAGAGGGGTAAGAGTTGATTTCTTTCATCTCTTGCAAGTTATGTGGGTCATGGTGATGTCATGCTCTCCAAAAAGTCCTAAAAACACACCTACGTTTGGGTGCCCAAATCCCGACACCTAATATTTTTTGAAAGTGTCTTATGATAGAGTAGAGTTCAAGGATTCCAAAAACCCAAACGGATTAATTTTTCGACTTGTAGAACTACGGTAAACAATCGTTTAGAGAGTTGCGATTAAATGACCTGAAATGTCTCATTTTTCGACTTTTGCGAATATTTTTACAAAAAATATTTCGAGTATGAAATTAAATATTAGACCATAGTCTGGGTCCAAAAATGCTCTCGGAATTTCCATCTGAGGTGTGCAAGTGCCTCAACGGATAGAAACGTTTTAGCATTTTTAAGAAAAACAGTATTATACTGGTTTGGTTTCTTATAGTGGTCGTATCTTTTGCATACGAATTCCGTTTTGGAGGTTCTTTATATTTTCGGAAACTGGGGAACATGTACTATGAGACTAGAATGTTTGTTTTGCTCACAACTGCTTAATACAAATTTTTAGTTTTTCAGACATATTAACTAAGGTTGCAGTTTGAGTTGTTTGATTCATTTGAGATTTTTCACAATTGGAAGTAAGATACCATTTCATATCTTATTATCATTGTAATGACTTTATTTATTTTTTAAAATATGTGTTAACTCTCAATAGGTCATATTACAAAGATGTTCGTGATGACTGATTGTTTACCGTTTTAGACCTAAATTATGGGATGCCACATGCCCTCTTTCTCCACCACTCACTGTTATGGATGCCAGGGGTAACTACCAAAACAATGAGTCATGTTTTCATGTACTGACTCATAATCTGATAAAGTCTCGAATGCTCTCGTGTTGATCTTGTCAACACGATGATTTCACGAATTTGAGCTAGTTAACTTGTTGGTTACAAAGACTATTTTCTGCTCCTCTCTTGCTCTTGATTAACATGAAGCTTGGAATCCATTTGCAATATCTCATCGACTAATGGCCTCATTGTTCTTGGTTTTAGTAAGTTGTTTTGTATATTGATGTATTTACCTTCTTGCTTATGCTTTCTTTTATAGCCAGATTTGGAGAGTAGATATCTTGAAGAAAGGAAGTTAATTAATGAGTATTCATTTCAAAAGATATTATTTTGGTGATTCCACTCAAAAGATTTTTTGCCTTGATGATTCGTCTGAAAAAGGCTATGTAGAGAGCCTCTTAAAGAGCTGTATATTCCTTTTTAACTATTCTTCTTTCTGTTGACTATTTCCCATGCTTTTATTTCCTCATTTGAATAATTTTGTATTCTTATATTATTAATTATTTTGTACCATTTTTTAAAGATTTGACGGTGGCATTTCATAAGCCAAGTATGTAACTATTGACAATTCATCATCCCTAGAAGCATGTTGTTGTGTGTGACTAAATTTCTCTAAGTATCTCATCAGCAAGACCATCTACTGAGATATCATTGAGTCACCCCCTCACGCTGATTGTCTAGCATCTTCTTCTGGTCCAAATAAAAATTTATAAAAAGGCTTGGATGTTTATTCTTAGTTAACTCTCTTACCTGACTCCGTCCCTGGAAGCATGCTTGTCGTATGCATCAAGTCTCATGTTTTGCTGAAACATCAAGCATAACCCAATGGCTTACCCTGATTGCATAGTCATTAGTGTAAGAGTTACTTGTCTAATCCTTAAATGACAAAAGGTTACTCATGTCCTTGACCTCCTAGATTGGGGTATGACATGGTACCATACGAAATTGACGGTGAATCTTTGATTCTAGAATGCAACTAACTCTATGATGCAAGGATTAAACCACTTCTTTCTTATGGATTATCATTGTTAATGATTCACCCTGATTCCACCGCAGCGTGACTGAAACAATCCATTCTCTCATTTTCTTCTTTAGAATTTTATAATTCAGCATATGAAGCCAGACGCTGATGAGAATTCGAAAAATCTTTGTCGATGGGTACATTTCATACCAGAATGTATTACACGCATCATACCTCTCTTGCCCTTTTCTTCTAATAAAAGTGATTAATGAAGCAGCATATGAAACCACACGATGATGAAATCTCGCAATACTATGTCAGTGAATGGTAGTTCAAATCCACACTATCAGGAGACATCACAAACATACCGGATTAAAGGCTGCAACTTTGATCGCTTCCACTAATCCCATATTTGTTGCTGAAGTCAAAAAGGGGGAGAATATTGGTGAATGAGAAACTACAAAGTATTATTGATCTGAATACAAGCAAAATATAAGGGGGAGCCTAGCTAATTAAAGGGAGCCAAGATAATTGCTAATATCATAATTGGAAGTCACTTTCTCAGGGGGGATCATCATCGTTAAAGCTAAAGAACTTAAAGTTTCAATCTTACTCTCAGGGGAAGCTCGAGTTAAAGAATCTATTGAAGATTAGTTTCGAAATCATCAGATAGGTGGAGATTGTGAGGTCACACCTTATGATCGGACGAGTCAAACACTCTATACGCTAACTGTCAGCGCCAGCGTCAAGATCAGCATTAGCGTCAGTGTCTCAAGTTTATCAGCATTAGCGTATCGATAGTTATCTTATGTAACCTTTGTATATTAGGTAGTGATCCAGATAAGTATATAATAGATAGCAGATCCGATATCTTTTTTTATGAAGATCGGTTCTTAGTATAGATTAAATACAATCCCTTCAATCAAGGGATATACTTGTATAGATTAGTATATATTCAACATTAGGGTGAAACCCTAATGTAATCGTCTTGGTGACCGTCTTTGTGACAACCCATTTTCTTGGTGAAAGACAATTTGGTGAATTCCTTGTGTTCTTTATTTTTTTTTCTATTCTTTATTTGCTTAATATAGTTTGTTTTTGTTTATCATACTTGAAGTGTATCCGATCGATACAAACCTTAAGCTCCTCATGCTGCTCCTAAGTCTTGGATTAGATCAGGATGTCATCAATAAACACAATCAAAGACCAATCCAACATAGGTCTGCACATGCGTTTCATGAGATCCATGAACGTTGCTGGAGCATTGGTGAGCTTGATGGGCATCACCACGAACTCGTAATGACCACAACGAGTTTGGAAGACCGTCTTCTGTGTATCCTCCTCTCTTACCCTCATCTGATGATAACATGAACACAGATCAATATTGGAAAATCAAGATGCGCCCTGAAGTAGGATAAACAAATCGTCGATCCTCGGGAGTGGATAACAATTCTTCACCGTTAGCTTATTCAGCTCCTGGAAGTCGATACACATCCGATACGACCCATCCTTTTTCTTCAAAACAAGATCAGCGATCCCCATGGTGAACTACTCGGCCAAATGAAACCCTTGTCTAACAGCTCCTGTAGTTGGGTGGACAACTCAAGCATATCTAACGGTGCTAACTGATAAGGTGCGTTGGCTATCAGAGCCGCACATGGAACCAAGTCAATCCGAAACTCCACCTATCTCTCCGGAGACACTCCAAGAAAATCGTCCGGAAAAACATCTGGGTACTCCCGAACAATCGGCACATCATCTATAGTTACCATATCCTTCTCTTGGGTATCCACCACATAGGCCACAAATCCAGAACAACCCTGCTGAAGATAACGCTTGGTCCTCGCTGCCGAACAGAGAGTCGGCCCACATTGAGCACCCTCATCATGTATCATCAACTCTCCCCCGATTGGGGTCCAAACATGCACCAACTAAAGCCCACAATCAATCATCACCCCATTGGGGCTCAACCAATTCATCCACACAATGACCTTGCTCTCGCGCAGGGGGATATGAAACAAATCAATCGGGTACTGCTCGGTGAATAACTCCAGAGTACATCCCCGGTGATCCCTTGACACTCACAAAGGATGGTCGTCAAAAATCTTCACTTCTAACGGATAGTCCAGCTTCCCCAGAACATCGTCAAACCTCTTTCTTAGCGCAAGAGATACAAAGGATCGGGTAACCCCCGAATCAAACAAAACCAACGTAGGAATACCGTCCACAAGGAACGAACCTAACCAACAACACAAATATATAAGCATGATAAGCAACATAAATAAAGAGATAAGAGGAAGATACATATTCGTAACCACATCAGGTGTCGTGTGCGCATCCTCAGCCGTCAGTTGAAAAGTCATGCTCTTCACTACAGGGGCCGACTGCTTGCCCTCCCGGCAATACGTGATCCTCAATGTCACCAAAGCGGGTGTTGCAACCGCTCCTCTAGTAAAACTCGGGAAATCGGCCTTCTTATGGCCCCTCTGATTGCAATGAAAGTGGATCAGTCCTGAAACATGGGTGGTGGTGGTGGCGGTGCAATCCCTACTTAAGTGCCCTGTCTTGTTGCACTTATAGTTGCATGAACAAGCCGCCATGCAAACTTCGTCATGCATCTTGCTGCACTTGCGACAGCGGTCCCGAATCTGCTAGCCCCTTGATCTCGAGTGAAAACCCTTGGGTTTCTTCACTGAAACCCCAGTCGTCTTCACTTGCTCCGCCTTCCTCTTCCCGATGTGCTCCAAACCAATTTCCCGTTCCCTGGCCGTAGATATCATGTCCTCCAATGTCAGACAGGCCAAAAAGCTAACAAAATCCTTTATATCTGATCTTAGCATGTCATGGTATCGAGTCTTACTCGTCTCCTCATCTGCATCAAATTGGGGTACCAATAGAGCTCTCTCTTGGAACTTGGCGATGATATCCACCACGGTCTCAATCCTCTGTCGCATATCCAGGAACTCCCTTGCCAGCTGTTGCACCTCAATAGGCGATGAAAACTCTGCTCGGAACCGGGTCACAAAATTCTACCAGGTCATGGCCTCAATCGCTGAGGCCCCCAAGGCATAACCAACCTCCTCCCACCAATCTCGGGCTTGCTACTTCAGATAGCATGCAACGAACCTCACTTTCGACCCCTCGGGGCAAAAGCTAGTCATAGGAGCACACTCCATGTTTGCCATCCATCGTCTGTTCATAATGGGGTCCTTCGCCCCAAAGAACTCTGGCGCCCCACAACCCCTGAAATCCTTGAAGGAGAGAGTGTGGGCTTCATACTGACCGGCAGTTAGATCGGCCCTAAAGATCCAGAGACGATCCTCCATCATCTCAATGATACCCTCCTTGATCAACATGAACATTACCAGTGTCGCATCAAGGATGCCTCTCGTAATCTCAGACGCGATGAACTTGCGCAAACCCTCGTCAATTGGTTCGGTGCCCGAGCCTGAACCAGATCCAGATCCAGATCCTGAACCTCCTGCTCCGCCGCGTGTCATCACCATGCTGAAAACATAATGCATAAACATTTAGTATACGCATGAAGAGGTTCACCCTCCCGATGCTTCTCGAATTCATCAAGGCCTTCCTTGTTTCGGGTATAGATCTTGTGCTTTCAGTAGTACGGGCCCAATACTACCTTTTGCACCTATCTATGCCTTCCTCAAGGACTTACTCAAATCCTCCAAGTCACTTTCCTACTGTCAGATACTTCACTCGCACTATATAGTACCTTACGTGCTAAGACGTTTCATGGGCTCTCCTAGGGTTTCTTTCCACACCACTCTCTGCATCAACGGCAGAAGAAATTCCCTTTTAATGTCTTATAACTCTCTCACGAATACAATTACATGTTATCAGCACTAGATAACTTTCGACTGATAGGTCCCACTCTATCACGGTTGGACTCAAATAAGAGTTGCGCAATAGAGTTGAACCTAACCTTTGAGAATTATCTAATACCCACAACATATAATTTGAAGTATTCACTTAATAATTAGCCGATATTAGTTGAGTCCCTTGAAGCACAAAGCAAGCAACATTCAAGCATTGAGTTCTAAACTAAAGCACTACTTAACGAGGCCACTCTATCTAATCATATGAAATTCATACTAGCATGCAATTCTAAGGGTTCATACAACTGTCATACAAAGGTATCTCTTCTAGCATCCTACTATGCAATTCTGAGCTGATCCTTAGACCTAATCTAGCATGCTATACACATATACATATGTCGAAACAAAAACGTATATGGGTTTTTTGGGAATACTTACTTGGGCTCAGCTGATTGCACACATCGCACCCCTTTTCTTTATAATACTTTCTTTAGAAAACACTTTTTTATTTTTTTTTTAATTATCAATTCCTCAGTTTGAGTTCAAACATACCCAAAAGTGTGTCCGAATCCCTCAAACCAAGGCTCTGATACCAACTTGTAACATACCAAAAATCATAGGTCAAAATTTCATTTTTAATTCAATCCAAACCATAAAATATTCATATCAACCATCCAAAAGTATATCATAGTAAAATAGTCATTAGAGTACAATTCCCAAAATCATGAAAGTGCGGAAAAACATGTGTGGATGTGGTGCGATCATGTTGGGCCCTTCCCTTTCGAACTGGAAGTAGTTGAAACTATAAACATAAAATTGTAAGAACAAAGCTTAGTGAGTTTCCCCAAAATACCCCATACCATACATACATAATAGTCAAAACATATGTGTGTCTATTTCACCCCCTTCGGTCTCTTTCAACCGGTACTAGGTTTATTTCACTCCCTTTGGTATCTTTCAACCAATATTGGGTCTATTTGACCCCCTTCGGTCTATTTCAACCGGTATCAGGTCTATTTCATCCATTATAGCTAAGCATATAATCATATCAACAAGAGTCACAAAGACAACAAGCACATATAGGCATAAAAATAAGTCTCACAAAGACAACTATCATCCTACACACATAAACAGTGGGTCGACATTGGTGCCTTTGACCCATGAGTACGGTGAAGGAACTCACCTCATTCTAAAGATAGACAAACACACTCCCGGGCTACTTCTACTACAACTCCTCACACTGAACATTCCAAATTAACATACTTAATACTCAGGGTAATAACCCACGAATGGCTCGGACTACCATCTAACATGTAAAGGGTAAAAGATCGTTTTATCCCTTCCTTTAATGGGCCCCTCAACCCATGGCCCAAATCAAAAAGTCCTAAGGCCTAACAATAGCCTAAAACCTAAGGTCCAATAGTGTCCCAAAACCGAAGGCCCGAAATGGTTTCTGGAGAGTACGCTAAGCGTACCACCTAAGTACGCCCAGGATACAACTTATGCTACCAAGGTAAAACAGGGCTTTAGCCGCGTACGCTTAGAGTACACTTGTGTACCCCCATCGTACGCTCCGGGTTTCCAAAGCATCATTAAGCACTTAATGCTTTAAGTATAAATGTGCATTTTGCAGATCTAGCTCTTGGGAAATAACTTAAACGATAAAGTCACCAACTTGACGCCTTTGCATGGCTCAAAGAGACTCAAACTCTAGATTTAGCATTCTACTTCCATCAAATGATCATAAACTCATGCATGGTTGAACTACAACCATCAAGATGAAAACTTTATGAACTAGGAACCTCATAAACATCAAAAGGAACAACTCAAAACTTTTGGAGTAACATTTACTCACAAGAACTCATTCATGGGACCAAAATATGCTCAAATCTCAACTAGTCCTAGATCTAAGCATAGAATAACCAAGGTCAAGACTTTATACCTCTAGGAAGTTGATAAAGATGAATAAACCCTGGATCTACAAGCTCCAACTTGATCAATGCTCCTTCACCAAGCTTCTTCTTCTTCTTTAAGATGCACCAAACACACGCCAAAACACATATAAGGATCAATTCTCTCTAAAAATGGGTTAGGGTTTCGAGATAATGTTTTTATGGACAATGGAGGTTGGTAATGAGAGAACCTTGGGGCATAAGGTTGCTTAAATAGGGTCGAAAACCCTAAAAGATCAAATTAGAACCATTAAAAGTTAAGAACCGTAGGAACCATTTATTTTTAAATTATTTTTGTCTTTTTTAATATTTTGATTTTTTTAAAGTTTTTATAGATAGCAAAAAAAAAATAAGGGCATAATGGTTTTTTTAAGAAACTTATTCTATAACCTAGATTTATTACTTTCATTTCACTAATATTAAAAAAAAAGAAAAAAAAAAGAAAACATATGGTACTATTAGAACATCTCCCACCAAACTTGAAGAACACACAACCATTTCCACCGGTTGCCACCAACCACCACCCTCATACATCTGTTGCCTCTTACCACCGGCGAACCGCCGCCTCCTACCATCGGAGAACCGTCACCTCCTCCTACCACCAGCGAACGACTGCTTTCGGCCACCTCCACCAACCATTGGTAACTAGCCCCACCATCGCCTCCTCTCCCATCAGATCGAGTTTAGATATGTTCAGATCTGGTCCAGATCTAGTCCACCACCATCTTGCGACGACTTTCCACCTACATCCTCTGGCGACTTTCAACCACCAACCCTTAGCGTTAAACCGCTGTCAAACCATCTCCATCATTTGCTCCAACACTGTTTTACAGATTTAATCATCTCCATCTTACCTCCGACGATTTCCAAAACCGAAGAAAACACAAATCTCGTCAGATATGATGAGATCTGATGTAACCACCATCGTTTTCTCCTCCCGTCAAACACTGATGTAAGACCACCAGATATTGTTGTTGCTTCACATATGCTCCAACGAGTATCATATATGGAGCGTCCGACATACATCAGATCTGGAGCTAGAAACCACTAACGAGAATAAGATTGTTGTTGTATACTCCATCGTCGCACCACCTTACTACTATAAACTACCACATGTCATCGATGTCTAGCTTTTCCGGCGACGTATATTTCTAAAACAATAACATAAGTAAGTTTCATTTTCTCCAGATCTGAACATTTTTCTTTCTAGTCTCTAATGAAAAACATTATAAGATATGCATCGGATCTGATGTATTTGTGCACTTCCAGGTTAGATCTAGTGTATGTGGTGTATTTCACGGTGGTTGACGGTGATCTGTTCCACCACCACCTTCTCATCCTCACCTGCATTTTGCTATTTCTCTTTGTCACAACGGATCTACATCAGATCTGATTTGTATGGTGCTTATAGATCTTATATGTCTGGTGCACATAAGGTGCTCGATGAAATGCTTCAACAAAAGTAGGTATGTTTTTAAGTTGTGAGTACTATGAGTAACTATGAATGATAGTCATGAAATGCTCTATTAAACTCAAAATTTATGTGGTATACACAAGAGGTTTGATGAAATAATTAATAAAAATCAAGTATGTTTTTAAGCTGTAAATAATATGAATGAGAGTCCTAAACTGCTCTATTAAACTGTGAATGAAACTTTTGAAATATAGTTTTTTTAAGAAGCATTATACACATATCTGATTTTATCTAATTTTGAATGAAATATGTAAAATTTAAGCTATAAATATTTGTGTAAATAAATTTTGAAAAAAACCACTAGCCTATATATATATGAATGTATAAATATAAGTTTTAAGTTGAGAATATGGTTGTAAACAATGTTTTAAAAACCGGTTTTTTAGTTGAACCGGTATAGTGACCGGTTGCCAGTCCAACCGGTTCGACCGGCGGGTCAACTAGTTTCTGTAATTTTCATATTTTTTCTTATTTTCCTATACATACATACATATATAAATCATGAATTTGACATTTACAAGTTCAAACATTAAAAGTATACATACAAATAAGTCGTAGATCACTCCAAATACATTAAAAACTTTATAACACTTATCATATTTTTTATTTAGAGAAAACTATATAGATTTTAAAAAATTCACCAAAGTTTATTATGAAAATGGTTATTTTTCATGTATTTTTATTTAGTTGAACCGGTTCAACCGGTATATTTTGACCGGTTCAACCGGGTTTTTTTAAAAACCGGCCGGTTCAATACTGTTCAGAAATCGACGTAAAACCGGTGATAGTTGAACCGCTCCCTTCCCCGGTTCCCGGTTCAACCGGTTTGACCGGCCGATTCAAACCGGTTTTTAAAACATTGGTTGTAAATGTATAATTTTTGTGAAAAATATTTAGAGAACATATGATATTTTTTAAAAGGACGCATGTGAAAAAAATAATATGGACACATGTGGCTGTGGCCAACACCAAACAAAACTGAAAATCTTTTAACAATCTTAAATTTTTTGAAATATATTAATAGTGATGTATATAAGGAGGTTTGGAGATATAATAGGAAGTTAGGAGATGGTTAAAAACATCATTTTTTATAAATATCATGATCTTTTGATGGAGAATAAAAATAAAAGAAGAGTTAATAACAGAACAAAACGTTAAAAAAACCAATATTACAATATCTTTGAATTTTCGAGAATTTATAACACAAAACAATTCTTATCTTAGGTCAAATGTCTAGGAAATTGACTCTTAGGCTAAATGTCTAGTAAATTGAAACTAGAAATTTGTAGCACAGTAGCACTGGTTTTTTCAATTAACGAAGGTGACTAAGATTGTAGTTGATTGTTTCCACTTTAAGTAACAAGGTTTTGTTTTTTAGAAACGAGTAAACATATCGTTCGGTTATTTTATTTTCTTCCATCGTTTTATATATATATATATATATATATATATATATATATATATATATATATATATATATATATATATATAGTTGAGATCGGTTGAGAACTCATAATTTCCCGAGAATCCGAGAACTAAAAGTGGAGCGTTAGATTGGATTTAAGATCATAAGGGTAAGATTGTCTTTTACGTTTTATTTGAGTATTACAACATCTGTACGATTTTCTTTCCAAAATATCATCTTCTAACCTTCAAAATTATCAAAATCAACAACGAAATCATAACAAATCTACATCGATCGAATAGTTCTTATCTTAAATTCATAATTTCTTTCTTCATTGATTTCTTTCGTCATTGAAATAGTTGGTAACGCAAATTCGAGATCGATTACAAAGCAAAATTCATACGATTCGTCATTGATTTCTTTCGAGGTTAGCATGTTATCCTAAATTCATACGATTCATTCATTACGATTATATCAATGAAGGAAAAACAGATTGCCGAATATTTTACGTTTTATTTGTATATTTAACTACAGTAGCATTCCGATTTCTAATATGTTGTTTTATTGAATGTAAATTGAGATTTTTTTCAGCAATTTAATGGATTCAGGAAAAATAATTGAAGATCTGCAAAGCGAGATAAATTTTTTAGCAGGTAATGATTCATAATTTTTTAATAATAAACGTATGTTATTAATATTCATATTAAAATCACATATGAATAATATATGAATCACATATTCATATATGAATCATATATAAATCATATGTTATTTATAGTTGATTCATTAAAAATTCATGTGATTTATACCTGAATTAGAAGATATATCAGTTGTCTCCAGTTCAGGCCAAGCTACACTTTCAATTTCTAGGAACCTGTTCTTGACAAAGATGTAGTACATGTGATTTAGTCATGATTTACATGTGAATTACATTTGATTTACATGTGAATTACATATAAATCACATGTAATACATATGTGATTTACATGTTATTTACATGTTATTTACATGTGAATTATGTAATTCATATGTGAATTGTATGTGATTTACATGTAAATCACATGTAATTCACATATGAATTCACATGTAATACACTTGTAATTTACATGTGAATCACATGTGATTTATATGTGAATTACATGTGATTCACATGTAAATCACATATAATTCATTTGTGAATTACATGTAAATAACATGTAATTCACATATGAATTTACATGTAATACACTTGTGATTTACATGTGTATCACATATTCACATGTAATTAACATATAAATCAAATGTAATTAACATATGAATTTACATGTAATATACTTGTGATTTACATGTGAATCACATGTGATTCATATCTTAATTACATGTGATTCACATATAAATCACATATAATTTATTTGTGAATTACATGTAAATCACATGTAATTCATATCTTAATTACATGTGATTCAAATGTAAATCACATGTGATTTATATGTTAATTACATGTGATTCATATGTGATTTACATGTGAATTATGTAATTCATATATGTATTGTATGTGATTTACATGTAAATCACATGTAATTCACATGTAATACACTTGTGATTTACATGTGAATCACATGTGATTTATATGTGAATTACATGTGATTCACATATAATTCATTTGTGAATTACATGTAAATCACATGTAATTCACATATGAATTCACATGTAATACACTTGTGATTTATATGTGTATCACATATTCATATGTAATTAACATATAAATCACATGTAATTAACATATGAATTTACATGTAACACACTTGAAATTTACATGTGAATCACATGTGATTCATATCTTAATTACATGTGATTCACATGTAAATCATATATAATTCATTTGTGAATTACATGTAAATCACATGTAATTCATATCTTAATTACATGTGATTCATATCTTAATTACTTGTGATTTACATGTGAATCACATGTGATTCATATCTTAATTACATGTGATTCACATGTAAATCACATATAATTCATTTGTGAATTACATGTAAATCACATCTAATTCACATATGAATTCACATGTAATACACTTGTGATTTACATGTGTATCACATGTAATTCACATATGAATTCACATGTAATACACTTGTAATTTACATACACTGATGATAAATAAATATATGATTTTAATAGGTGATGCTGATGAAGAATCTACTGAATTTAACATAAACAATGACGATATACATGTTGAAGATGCATTTTTCAAAGATATTATTGAAGAGGATGAGCAAATTTCTTCGACATCTGATTGTAACTAAAATATTAGTTTGATTTTAAATGACATGTTTTCCTATATATGATTTGATTTAATATTATTTAATTTGCAGCAAAACATTTTGAATCAGAAGATGAAGATGAATTAAGCTGCATAGAAGTAAAATCTCCTTGTAGCACAAAAACAATTGAGTGGATCCCAAGAGTTGATGAATCATTCCTGCCAAAGAAAGATATGGTGTTTGAAACATTAGATCATGGAATTCAGTTTTACCAAATATATGCAAAGAAAGCAGGATTTGATTGCAGACTTGCATCAAGTAAAACTATTAATGGTATTTTACAATACAAGTATATTATATGTAGTAGGGCTGGTGAACCAGATAAAAAAAATGCTGACACTTTGAATGGAGTAGAAGGCAGACAAAAAAAGAAAACATCCAAGCCAAATGATGTCTTGTGAAGCAAAGATATGTTTCAAATTTATAAAAAATACTGATCGGTTTTTCATTAATACATTTGTTGAAAAACACAACCATGAGCTCTACACAAACAGTACAGTGCACATGTCAAAGTCGAAAAGAAAGTTGGATCATTATGACAAGACAATTATAACTCAGTTAAGCACATCAAATATAGGAGCAAGCAAAGAACATAGCATGGTTACTGGTTTAAAGGGGGGTTACAGTAAACAAGGAGCAAAGAAAATCGACTACAAAATTTTTTCAAGAGACTTAAACTGCTAGATAGGAGATAGTGATGCAAATATGTTGATAAATCTTTTAACACAACGACGTAAAAATGTGCCTTCTTTCACTTTTTATTACTTGTTGGAGGATGATGAGCTAAGGGCACTGTTTTGGGCAGATGCAATAGCAAAAAGAAACTACAAAGAATTCTCTGATGTGGTATAATTCGATGCTACATACAAAACAAACAAGTAAGTAATACTTAATTTCTTTAATATTTATATATTAAAATATTTCCATTTAGTATTTATGTTAAATATTTTAATGATTTTCAGATATAATATGATCTTTGTTCCATTTACTGCAATTGATAACCACAAAAGATGTGTCACAATTGGTGCTAGTTTGCTAGCTAAAGAAACAACAAAATTCTATACATGGCTTCTCAAATGCTTTCTCAATTGCTTTGGTACACAACCTACTGTTGTGGTCACTGATCAAGATTCAACTATGGCTAAAGCTGTAGAAACGGTTTTTAATGAATCAACTCATCGTCTTTGCATGTGGCATATTGGAAAGAAATTAACAGATAAGGTAAAATTGTATTATAATGTTTAAATAAGTTTTCATTTATAATTTGACTTATAATTTGATTAAAAACTTTTTTTAATGTCCCATTTCTTCATTCACAGATGAAAGCATTGAACTTTTGGGATCTGTTTATATAACTATATACAGAGCTGTATACGGACATTCATACAGGCCTGTATTTTTTTTTCAAAAAAAAATTAAAATAAAGCATCCAATGTATTATGACCAATGATTCACTACATACTTGATATATGACCAATTATTCAGTTGATTTTTACATATGATTCATATGTGATTCACTTGTAATTTGCATGTGAATTACATATGATTCATATGTGAATAACATGTGATTCATATGCGATTCAGTTGTTAATTACATGTGAATCACTACATACTTGATAAATGTATTAAGGAAGAAAATCAAGTTGTATAAAGGGGACAAAAATATGAAAATAAAACATACTTTATAGCCAACTCTGTATTGTCACCAAAAGTGTAGTTGATCACCTGTGTTATTATAATACTAAAACAACATTCAAATGTGAACATTAAATATCATGTTTTCAATTTATTTATTAAATACTTTTTCTTTTGTAGGTTTCTGCAAAAATAATAAATGAGACTAACTTTAGAAAAAGAATGCAAGGTCTAATTTGGAATTCTTGTATTGATCCGGATATATTTGAAGAAAAGTGGAAGTATCTAATAAAAAGATATAAACTAGAAGATAACAAATGGCTGAAAGAGATGTATAATATTCGAACAAGTTGGATTCCGGCTTATTTTAGAGACACTGCACTGTCAGGTCTGATGAGGACAACATCAAGATCAGAGAGTATAAATAGCTTCTTCAAAAGATTTATGTCAAAAGATTCAAATCTAATTATGTTCATGTGCAAATTTGAATCTGCAATGGATGAGCAAAGAAATCTTCAATCAACAAATGACTTTAATTCCAAAAATAAAAACCCACCAATTCAAACAAATCTTCAATTTGAAGTACATGCATCAAAGTTCTACACACATAATATATTCAAATTATTTAAAAAAGAAATAGAAGATTCTGTCTGGACATGCTCAGCCACACCATATGAGAGAGTTCAAGATCATAACACATACTTTATTATTGAGCAAATAATGGATGAAGATATACAAAACAGAAGTGTGTTCTTCAACAAAAATTCATATATTTTCAAAAGTCACAACAGAAAGCAATTTCAATACCAGGTATATGTATGTTATTAAATAACTTTATTTATGAATGAAATTCATATGTGAATTACATGTTATTCAGTTGTTATTAAAATGAAAAAATTTATTTGATTAAGTTATGAAATATTATATATTTAAATGAAAAACAATATAATTAACATGTGTCTTGTATAAATATTTTCCAGGTTAAGGTATTTCCAAATGAAGAAACATATAAATGTTCTTGCCTGGTATTCGAACAATATGGAATTTTGTGCAGGCATATACTATGTGTTATGAAATCAAATTTTGTAAAAAATATACCATCAAAGTATATGTTGAGAAGATGGAAGAAAAGTATAATAAGACCTAACGAATTGATAAAAAGTCATGGTATTGCTGACAATATTAGTGGATGTGAAAGAATGATACAAGATGCATATTCTATAGTCACAGAATGTATCAATATTATTGGACATGATGCTGAAGCAATGACTCAATTTCTTCAATGGCAAAAAGAAATTCTAACCAAAGTTGAATCAAATCCACCAAAGAAAGATAATCGTACCAAAAATCAAAAGTTGGATTCAATGATTGGAGTATCAAAGCCAGATGTACCTACAATAAAGAATCCAAAAGATATTACATACAAAGGATGGGCAACAGGAAAGAGAGTTAAGAGTCAGAGAGAAACAACAATGGAAAATGCTGGGAAGAATTCAAGATTTTGTTCTTATTGTGAAAAGAAAATCACTCCAAATGAAAAGCATGACAGAAGAAATTGTCCAAAAAAAATTGAAGATGAATTAAGAAAGAAACAAGAAGCAGAAAAAGAAACCATATGAGATACAGGTAATACTTTTTATTCTAGTTAATACTTTTTTTTAACATTTTAAGATATATTGATAACAATAATATTTTATTAATATATTTTATAATTTTACTTTTAGACTACATTCAATGCGCCAGATGGAAATTAGCCAGTAGCTTTAGATATGAAATTGGATGGGAAAAGCTCAAATGTGGGTCAATAGAGGGGCAAATAGGGAGACATTGGGCTTGAAATAGTTACACTGGAATTTATAAAGAAAATAAATGCAATTGATATTGACTAAGTATATGCATCTCAAAGGTAATATTAATAAATAATATTTTGAATCAAATATGTCATTCATATGTGATTCAAAAGTAACACATGAATGATGTCTAATTGGCATTAACATTTACATTCACATATGAATAAAATATATGATTAATAAAATATCTCATTCATACAAAGTTCTATTTCAAAATACAACATTTTTGAAGATCATAATTTCACTACATTTTTACCTTATTCAACAATACAAATAATTTAGAAATACATATTCATTTTTTCCTTGTGTCAACATTAGATGCTTATTAAAAAAATTTTCATTCTTCTTTATCAGCATTATTTCCTTCCACACCTGAATATAATTAAAAATTTTTATTAATAATTTGTAATAATCAAACATATGTTATTCATAAATATGTAATATAACTTACACCCTTTTAAATATTGTCGTTTTTTGACTTTCACAGGGGCATTTTTGTCTTTCACAGGATCCTCTACTTTCTTATCATTTGTTTCCTGCATTACAACATCTTTTCCTCTTGCTGCAGTTTCTTTTTCACAATGAGGGACATTTTTGTCTTTTATGTACTTCTTTAAAGAAGAAGATCTTTTGGCAACTTTGGCAACAGATTCAACATTTTGTGGAATTTCCTTCACCATATTACTGATTCTTGAAGACCTCCTCTTTTTGATCTCTTCTCCTATTCCAAAAGTAAACACAATTCTCATTATACAAATATATTTTAAAAAAACATATGTGATTTAGTAATTATTACATATGATTCATAAATTTAAATATTTTTTAATAAATAATATTTCGATTTCCTTACCTTCTCCTTGAATGCTTTTGCCTCCAATATACTTTTTTTGTACATCATTTATATCTCCACCTTAATTATTGTCACATCATTCAACATCATCATCATTAACTTTCTGATTATTATGATCATCATTATCACCTTGATTTTTTTCATTATCATCACCTTTATCATCTTCATTATCTTCATCATCTCCAACCTCATCATTTAAAATTTCTACGAAACTACTTTCTAAATGATTTAATATCACATTTTGTGAGAAAGTACTAATTCCATTCTTAATCAACAAATTTAACTTCCTACACTTCATCAGAATCATTTCTTGATTATCCTAAACCAAAAATAATTTAAAGTTTATATAAACATAAATAATAAAATATTACAACTATCAAACAATGAATGTTTTATTATTATTATTATTATTATTATTATTAAATTTACCTCCTCATTCAATTCTTCTTGTATGAATTCTTCATTCAATTCCCCTGTTCCAAATTCACCAATTTCTTCTTTCTCATAATCTTCTCTCATCTTAACCTTCTCTGTAGTCCAGTGGCATATGACTGGACGTGTTCTCTTAACTTTTAAAACTTCAGAACTCACTCTATCCACATAAAGTAACTACAAAATAAAAAATAAATTTTCAATTTGAACATCTGTTATAAATATGAAAATTATATTTGACCAAATAAAATTCCTTTTATAATCATATATGATTATAGCTATAAATATTGAGATTAAAATTTGATTACAAAATATTAAAATAAAATTTAAGTTATTATACATACCACTAAATAAGCAGATGGTCCATTAAAAAAGGCTGTCGAAGAGGACTGATCAAAAGATTCTTTGGTTTTAACCAAACTGTCTATCAAATATGAGCACCAGTCAATGTTTTTGATTTCTGTCTTTTTCGTTATGTATTGAATTGGGTAGATGTTTGCTTTGCCAGATGAACTTGTTTCAATCAAACAGTTAATCAACAATGCTAAAAAATTCAGCTTAAAGTTCATATCTGATTTGTTGCTCGAAACAATTTTCATGTTTATCTCCTTCAGTCGAATAATGCTCTTGTTATCAAATTGTTCTGTCCATTTCTCATAACTGTTATCATCTGCAGTTCTAAATGGAAGACTTGAAAATTTTGTCTTTCCTAATGGAAATCCAAGTATTTGATTGACTGACTCTCTAGTAACGTCAATCACACCTCCTTCCATAACAATTTTCTTTGTTTTTGAATTAAACTTCTGAAGAACAAAACAACTTAATGCCCGTGGCACATCTATCATTTTCATCTTTAGAATATCGCCAAAACCCATCTTTCTAACACAATCCTTTTGAACATCATTGAATCCTTGTATAACAGATAACAAAGATCCAGGTGAGCACCTATTATCAAATACAACAATTAATTAATTAGTTTAATTTATATTTCATTAAACAAAATTAGTTACTTTTTAACTAAAACTTTAAAGTACATTATAAGGTATTGTCCTTTTCAAACTAATATGTTATTAATTATAAAATTTCATTTGAATATTATGTAAATTATAATTTGATTCATCTGTAATATAAATAAATTGTATTTCTTACATATATTTGATATATAATTCATTTAATAAAAATATAACAAACTATAAAACACATTGTTATTTATATAATTCATTTAAAATTATATATATTAAAAATATAACAAACTATCAATGCTTCCTCTAATTGCAAAAATATAATACTATAAAACACATTCTTATTCATATGTGATTCAGATCTGATTATTACATTCTTGTTTTTTTTTTTCATTTTACCCTAAACACAAAAGACAAAACAATGGGTATTTCGTTATATGTTTCTTAATAACATTTGAAACACATGAAAACCACCAGTCTAATCATATCTGATTGATTTCAGAAAGTTGTCTTCTAAATATATGATCACTCAATTTCAATTTCAAATTTCATTTTTTAGTAAAACATTTTTTATCATAATAAATGTTAAATCACATTTGGTTTAAAACATAATTTATAGTTTAATCATAAATGTATACCTGTTTCGGATTGTATCAAATTCTTTATTTACTTTCTTCTTTTTAATTTTCTTTATCTGATTTTTTTGAGACTCAGAATCTTGATTTTCATCAAGTTTTTTCTTTCTTGTTAAAGAAACAGTTTTTCTTTTTCTTCTCCTCTGAGAACTTTTTTGTTCAGGTACATTCTTTGATGATTCTTTTTCTTCAGTAACTCCTTTTTCGTTTGGTTTAGGGCTCTCTGGTATGAATAAGCATATATATAATCATAAAATTCCATATAAAAACAAATCAATTTATTATACATCAAAAAATACATTTTTGAAATATCCTTCTCGCTGTTATTTTGTGAATCGTTTCAAAGTACTCTCTTTTTCAACATTTTCTTCTTTATTTTTGTCTGTTATGTATAAAAAAATCATATATCGTTAAAAAACATAAAAAGATAATATTTCCTATTTTTGGTTCATATGCATGTATAAATCGAGATTACTAAAGTCATTTTCAACGGTCAAAATATAATAATAAACGATCTTTAAAATATAATGAAAAAATTAAAAAAAAAGTCAATAAAAACACTATATCACATTTAAAACTAAATTTTATTAACTTAAATCGTTCAATAACAGTTTTGATTCCGAAATCTGGTAAGTCAAACTCATTATGGATGTAAAGTTGATTTACGATTAAATTTTTTTTATATAATACATAGTTTTTTACCTTGATAAGAAGCATCTTTTCTGGTTGACGACATTTTTGATTCTATTAAAGCCTTTTTCCTTTCGATTCAGCAATTATCGAAGAAGATTTATGGATTTTTTTTGAGGAATTAGGGTTTCTACTTCAGAAAGTATGGAGTAAGAGACAGAGATACAGAGAGAGAAAGATAGATAGAAAAAGTTTTATAGGGAACATAAAGTATATATGTTCGAAAATGAACCAGTTTCTTTCCATTTTCATTATTACCCCCGTGTTTTTTAAATATTTTAACTTTACATCCAGTTTTTTATTTAATTAAAAACTTTGACCATAAATTTTGACAACATGTAAATAAAAAATATTTAATCCTATAGCTTGTTTTATAGTTTTACTTTCTTATTTATTATTTATTTTACATTTTTTCATTTTATATTAAAAAATTTCAATTGTATATGTTAATTTAAAAATAATAAAATTTATAAGTAATATTTTTTAAAATTATTAGGCTTTAATTTATAATATGTTGGTATTGAATTTCAGTTTCTTTGTGTAAAATAAACATTTAGAAATAGTTTTTTCTTCTGATATTTAACTTAAGTGTTGTATATGGGATTTTGTTGTGAATCTTGATTTTTGTAGGAGTTATTGGTGTTGAAATAATTATTTAATTACTTGTGTGTTTTTTTTAACAAACATTATATACTCTAATAAATAAGTTTTTGTGTGAATCGATATGAAATATCCATATACTGGTGGTTGTTTTTGGTTGTTTATCTGTATTAAGTTGCTAAATTTATGATTTTTGACATATGTAAATTGCATGTGATTTAAATGTTAAACACATATGTGATTTGCAAGTGAATCATATGTAATTCATATGTGATTTACATATGAATCACATAATGATAACAATAATAGGCATATTGGCGTATAACATAATATATCCTTAAAATAATATATCCTTAAAATAATACGCTCTACTTGTAATTAAACTTTAAATTCTCTTCATTTTCAAGTTTTGATTTTTAATAAATGTAATTTATATGTGATTCATTTGTAATTTACATTTCAATAATATACGCATTTTAGGACCAAAATCAATCTTTTTATTACTAAGCTGAATTTTCTATTAATGCCTTAATAACTAAAATATTATTAAAAATGTAACTAATATGTTTTTAACATATGAATCAATGGTTCCAAACACATAACCATACTGTTTTTGTTATATTAATATTATTAGAATTAAATGAAAATTTTAACCCTTTTCCCACTCATCAAGTTTACATGGATAAATGACTACTGTTGCATCAACAAAAAAAGAGTGCTTCCTGTTATGGACTAAAAAGTAAATATAATTCATTTTGATTTCTATATCAACTATTTTATACAAATAGCAGTGTACTTTTATCTAAAAAAGAAATGTATTTCCTATCTAATATAAAATTTTTGAGCTTCATATATACTCTCTAATCTTTGTTTAATCATTGTCTTAGCCATATCTCTTTCCCTTTTCCTTACACTTTCTTCAACCTTGTATTCTTTTGCAAGCTCAAGAATCTTGGAAGCAATTTCATCAGTTTCAGATAATATCAACATTGCAGCATATTTACATCTAAGAAAATTTATAGTTTCTTTTTGGGCACGGTTTTCTTTTCCAAATCCAGAATTCCATTTCCCATCTTTTTCTCCCATATAGGTCTCCATATGCTGCATCGTGAACACTCCACAATCTACTTTATTTGTTTTGGTTCGTCAAATCATTCTAATTCTTTTAGCCTTAAGGTTTTCATCACTCATTTCTTCTGTTTTTGAATGGTTAATATCATTAAGATATAAACCAAATTTTTTTTTCTGTTAGTTAAAAAAATATAAAAACTTTAGATATATAAATATAAAAAAATATAATTAAAAAAAATTAGAAAAAATTTGAAGTATACTTACAAGATTATTAACCATATTACCATATCTTCCTTCAAAATCATTTTCACCAGCTGTACTGTTATCAAGTACATCTATACTTGTTTTAGATAAATTGAACATAATAACATATATATGAAAACCTTGAACAATAGGAAAGAACACATGCATTTTATTTTTAATATTATAATTGAATAAAATATAATTCAAAATAAAATTATCAATAACAAATAGTTTTATAACATACCAAATCAATTCCTTGCAGATTTCTTCTATTCTTGTCTTCACCAATATCACATTCAAAATTACTTTTAAAAATTTGATATTTTTTATTATCATCCATTGTTGTTGAAGTGATATAGAAATTCTGAAACAGAAACAGTATATAAATTTAAACATTAGTTGTTTTAAAACAAAAAAAGTTAAACACATGTAATTTACATGTAAATTCGTATGTAAATTTCATATGATGTAAATGTTAAACACATGTAATTTGTATGTAAATCACATATGTGATTTAAATGTGAATCACATTCACATGTAATTTGTATGTAAATTGCATGTTATTTAAATGTTAAACACATGTAATTTGTATGTAAATGACATATATGATTTACATGTGATTCACATGTAATTCATATGTAAATTACATGTGAAACACATGTAATTCATATGTCATTTATCACATGTAAATCACATATGTCATTCACATGTAAATCACATATGAATTACATGTGATTCACATGTAAATCACATATGAATTACATGTTATTCACATGTAATTTACATATAAATTAGATGTGATTCACTTGCAAATCACATATGTGATTTACATGTAAATCACATATGAATTATATGTGAAACACATGTAAATCACATATGTGATTTACATATAACAGATGGAGAATCACATGCATCTGATTAAAATATTGTGTTTATATATACTTACAGTCACTCCTGTTTTGCAGAAAACTCTGTTTAGTGAAGACTGATTATTATTTTGAAGCTCAATATGATTTAGCAGATCTGACCATGAGTCACTAACACTAGAAAAAAGTTCCATGTTTGCAAAAAAACTTTCCATCATGACTCTTTCTATTTCTATTCTAGACTTTGAGATAATAACTGCATCACTGTATATATAAAAATAAAAATAATTCTTTTAAGATTACATTAAAAATAAAATTTGTTACCTTGTTTCTCCTTTAAGATTAAACAACCATTGACAAATCATAAATTCTTCTTGAGTTAATTCTGATTTGACATCAACAATGACATCAACAATTCTATTTTTGTTATAAACAAATTTTAATTTTTTTGCATATTGTTCTTGAACAAATACAGAAGATGTTTGAGTTGTATCAACTGCAAAATATGTTTCAATTGTATGAACTGCTGAAAATGTTTGAATCTCATCAACTGCACAAGATGTTTGAATTGTATCAACTGCACAAGATTTTTGAATTGTATCAACTACAGAAGATGTTTGAAGTATATCAACTGCAGAAGATGTTTGAAGTGTATCAACTGCAAAAGATTCTTAAATTGTATCAACTACAGAAGATGTTTGAAGTGTATCAACTGTAGAAGATGTTTGAAGTGTATCAACTGCAAAAGATTATTGAATTGTATCAACTACAGAAGATGTTTGAAGTGTATCAACTACAGAAGATGCTTTTGTCCTAATGTTTATGAAACCTGAATCAAAATTTTCATATAATGATTTCAATAATCAAAATACATATTAACAAACCTGAAGATCATAGCAATTTTAGTAATGAATCTGAACATCACATTTAATCATATGATTAATGAAAACATAAACGATAAAAAGAACATAATCAATTGCAATTGCTAAAAGCTGAAATGAAACCTAAAGATTGCCTTTAATCATAGTGAAAACATTAGTAAATAGATCATTAACATACAATGGTTATGCATTTACAAAAGGATAAAGGTAAACAACAGCTAAACATCACAATAACATCAACAAGAAGAACACTTATTGGGTTTGGTTTTACATAAAAACAATTTCCAACATCATTCTACACACTACCATTACAATGTCAATAGCACTCACACAACCGTAAAAACAAACTTTAAAAACTTTTACTACTACTGCTACTTTCTTTCTTCACATCATATGTCAGACGCTTAATTCCTCAATTCCTGTTTGCATAGTATCCATGTAAGTTGAGAAGACAAGACTATTGCTCGAGTAAATGGTGTCTAACCAACAACTCTGGTATTCCCATTGCTGAAATGCTCTCACATCCAAATACTTCCTTCAGCTTTTCATCACACACAATCATCACTGAATTTCCAGGATCCTATCATTCAAAAAAACCAAATCAACTACACTTCATCCCTTTTTAAGACTATTATTGTTACTTATTCTTCTGTTATCATATTTTTAGACATGCCAACAATCAATTAAATTATTACAATAATAGCCGATGAATCGGTCGATAAAAAAAGTGTAATAATCATCTGGTAATAATCAAATTAACAAATATATTACTAAGATTTCTTGATAAAAATCACCTATTTCATGTCAATAGGACATTACCTGTATGTATGAACAACATTCAATAAGATTAACAAGTATATTACTAAATGATTTTGGCATTCAAAATCATTATATGATAACTTTCAAACTTGTAATTCATCAAAACATTATCAATATAAGGCTTAAATAAACGGAAAAAACAAAAAGATCAAACATACTTACCAAAAAAAAGTCATTTGCAGTTGGATGAGCTAAATAAAATCTCCAAGATACAGAGACTTCAAATCGCCTCTTTCAGTTCAAGACAACATTCCCTGTACTACTGTAGAACAAAAATCCATAAAATTGGATAATCATGGCAATTGATAACATTAACAATAATAAATATTACTAGATTTCCATATGAAGGATACTGATTGTTTTAAATCCGAGTACCTGATTCTTAACATCATTGGTGACTGCACTATATCCTCTCCAATTGAAATTATATGGGGAAACGTTCGTCGGAAGGATCGGAGCCTCGCTAACGTTGGCATGGAACCTGAGATTACATCCAGATCTCAATCCGATATGCTTCCGTAATTCAGATGCATTCATCTTGGAAAATCAAATGATGTCGTGTACAAGCTGACAGATCAAACTTTTGGTGATTCTTTGACCGGCGGAAGTTAGTTTTGAAGTCATGCTCCTTCGTGTTCAAACGACTGGTCTCCGTCTTCGACCACCTCACCGACGAAGACGTCATCTCCGACGACTACGAGGCGATTAGACGACATCAGTAGAGATGAAAGAGAGAGAGAGAGAGAGAGAGAGAGAGAGAGAGAGAGATAGAGAGAGAGGAGAGAGAGAGGGGTATGAATTATTTATTTACTAAAATGCCCCTGATTCATAATAATTAAGATGCCCCCGTCTATTTTTTTTCAAACTATTTACAAAAACGTCACCGAGCATCCTAGCCTTTTATTATTTTGATCTAACGGCCCACTATTGGTTCTCGGGAAACTTTGAGTTCTCAAAAGATCCTTCCTCTATATATATATATATATATATATATATATATATATATATATATATATATATATATATATATATATATATATATATATATATATATTTGATAATTTATTTAGTTTATGTTAATAAATGTAAATCTATTTAGTTTATGTAAATTTATTTTTTATATATAATGTAAATTTATTTGGTAATTGATCGATTAAAGTACCAAGGCTTTATATTATAGATAACAAATAGATTTTTTTTTCAAAATATAAAAACACTTCTCAAAAAATTGTGAGATATTACTTGTATTTTATATTATGTCTTATCTTTGCTTAATAAAATTAGTATTATACTTGTGTGAGATTATTGACAAGACGTTCTATCAACCAAAAAAATTTGACATGTTTGTTTTTACACATTATTTAAGTGGATACACCTGAGTTTTAATCCTGTATTTGTTATTGTATTAAGCTATAAGTTTTGTGTATTAAGCTGTGATTTTTGTGTTTTAAACTGTAAATTAACTGCATTAAGCTGTGAATTTTTTGTTTAAATTATGAATTTACTATATTAAGTTGTAAAATTTATGTATTAAGTTATGAATTTATTGTATTAAATTGTGAATTTATTGTATTAAGCTGTGAATTTTGTGTATTAAAATGTAAATTGACTGTATTAAGAGTTTTAAGTTGATAATATGGCTGTGAATTTATACTTTTTGTGTATTAAACTGTGAATTAATTGTATTAAGTTGTGAATTTTCAATATTAAAATGTGATTTTGCGTTTTAAACTTTGAATTAACTATGTTAAGCTGTGAATTTTCTGTTTAAGCTGTGAATTGACAAAGTTGTGACTTTTATGTATTAAATTGTAATTTTGTGTTTTAAACTGTTAATTAACTGCACTAAGCTGTAAATTTTCTGTTTAAACTGTGAATTGATTGTATTAAACTGTGAATTTTTGATGAATTTTGTGTTAAATTAAGAATAATTTATGTATGAATGTTTGTATTAATTTCTTGTGAATATACTTATTTTTTTGTTGCATAAATATGTAAAAATGTATTAGTTTTTATAAATATTTTGCATTAAACACTGAATAAGTGAACTAATTGCTTTATTAAATTGTGAATATAGTATTTAAGTTGTCAGTCAATGATTTTATATCTCTATATGATTTGGAAGGAATGATGATTGCGACGGTGACACGGGTGGTTGGTGGTGATATGTGGTTGTTGGTCGTGGTGGTGGTGGGAGAGTTTGAGTTTGACTTCTTTAAATATGTGAATTAGTGTATAATGGATTGTATTATGTTATGTTGTGGATTTTATGAAACTAAAATATGGACTGTATTAAGTTGTATATTTTATATAAATTTTGTGTTA
This sequence comes from Lactuca virosa, assembly GCF_052849685.1. NCBI lineage: Eukaryota > Viridiplantae > Streptophyta > Magnoliopsida > Asterales > Asteraceae > Lactuca > Lactuca virosa. The sequence goes on from NC_136429.1 coordinate 89,231,897, forward strand.
AAATATAAAAGAAGGCATGTAAAAAAATATTAAAATGTGTATTAGTGAACTATTATGTTTATTAAACTGTGAATATTTCATATACACGATATACTTTTTAAAGAAATCTACAATTTAGAAAAAGAAAATTGATTTTTTCAAGACATAATTATATTTTATTTACCAAAATTTTGTATATTTTGGCTGGAAAAATAAAAAGTATTACCAAAGAATGGGAGGTATAATGTTTGTTCTATTATGCTGTGAACACGGAGAGAAAAATGCCATTGTATTTAATGTTAGTTCGGCGACGATCGGACGATGGTCTGACGGTGGCCTGTCGACAGTCCGACAGTGATCCAACGACAAGTGGCAAGTAGTTTGTAAAGTAGGGAATGAAAATTTTTGCTTAATACAATATAAATGATGGATTTGTCCAAAATGTCTTTAATGAAAACATTTAAAAAATGGTTCGTAGAGTTCTTAACCTTTTGGGTATTTCATTTGAACCACACCTATATATATATATATATATATATATATATATATATATATATATATATATATATATATACACACACACACACACACATTAGGTTATAGCCCATGGAAACCACGGTTATAAAAATAAATAAATTTTTAAGTAAAATTAAGTTTTCAAATAAAAAAATATGAAAAAATATAATAGATTACAAATAAAAATTATCAACAAAGTTTTATTACAAATAATAATAAAAGATATAAGATTGGAAGCTTGGAGAGTTATATCGAAGAATGATTTCAGAGTTTGTGTTTTCCTTTTGAGAAGAAATAGATGTGAATTTATTTGAAGAGTTTATATGTTGACGATGATCGAAGACAACATCTACATATAATTATAAATGTAGTTAACATATATATATATATATATATATATATATATATATATATATATATATATATATATATATATATATATATATATATATATATATATAATCTTGGTTGAAATATTTAACAAAAAGTATACAAAATAATTACCGTTCTAAGAAGTGTGAAAAAGTTGCGAGGTAATGAACTTTGATCGTTTAATACGATAGTTTTATTTTTCGCTTTTCGGTTATCTAAATATAATTTCCTTTTTTTTCGTCGTTCTTTAACAGAAATAGAATTCATGTTACTTTATGAATCTGTATAACAAAATAATTTTATTAAAATTTAATAATGATGAATGAATGGTCATTTAGTAATAATAAATAACAGTTGATATAAAGAATATTACATATTACAAATTTCTAAAATCTTCCTTTTAAAAAAAAAAAAAAAAAAAAAAAAAAAAAAAAAAAAAAAGCCATTCTTGATAGGTGCTATGATTCAAACATACATCAATTCATGAATTGAATAACAGATACATGATATTTCTAAACCATAGTCTACAATTTTATAGTTGCTGCTTCAAATTACTAGATAAATTATTTTTACGATATATAGCACATGGTTTATGTGTAATTTTATATACATATTTTTATTATCAATCATGTAACAATTCCTAAAAAAATACTTTTATGATTATATAAGAAAAATATATAAAAATTTGTATGGTAGTAAATTAATTTATTATGATCAAAATTAATTGTCTTAATTGATATTTTGTTAACAAATTAATATAAAAAATAGAAAAGTAAATATATACTATAAGATATGTATTCATTTTCAATACTATTAAAATAAAAAAAATTATGACTTTTATTTACCAAATAATCAATTGATTATCACTACTCTCCACCCCTTTGTCTATACCAAAATTAGCAAGCGTACAAACTATTTCTCTTTTGCCTTAGAATTTTCAATGGCATAGAGGATTCCGCCACCACCAGCAACCTTTGCTCAAGCTACCATTGCTCCGGCTACATTACTCAAACCAATAATTCTATCCCCATTCTGTCCATGAACTAACAGAATAATATACATCCATAGATACAATCATAAATGAATCGACTTATACATTGAGTATAAGTCGATGTCAATCGCTGATAACAAAGGTCGACTGAAGCTACAGAGTATTAGGTGCCGCACGACAACAAGATTGAAGGTAAAACACTTCCCAAATGTTTCTGATTGTTCATTTGTTCAACACAATTTCCATAAATATGAATGAATAGAAAGTTACCTGTCTTTGAAGATGATACGCAAGTCAGAAGATGCTGATTTGAAAAGATTAAAGTTCTTTAAGAGTGGAAGAAAGAATCAGGTACGTGTTTCAATTTCTGTGTGAGTATTTGTTTCAATTTTGAATTTTGAAAATGCTAAATATTAGTCTAATATGTATGCAAAATATAAATGTGATTAATATGAGTAAATATTTAATTGATTTTATTTGATGTATTTTCCAAATTAGTATCACGTTGGTTTTGGAATGTCTAATTACTAAAATTCGACATTACTAGGATGTTTAGATTGATAATTGTAATTATTTCAAGCCTTTATTCGATCCTTATTCATTTTGTGTAAAGTCAGTGAAGAGGCCCTTGAATATTTTAGGAAGGTATATTGACCTTGTCTTTTACCTTTTTTGATATTTTGATCGGAGTTTGTGAATATTTTTAGGAAGGTGTATTGACCTTGTAACATCTCAAAATTCATGATTAAAAATTTTATTTTTAATTAAGTAATTATAAAACCAATAGTCTGAAAACCTCCATAGTATCATTCTATATCAAAACTCATATGTCAATAATCAAAACATGTCATAAAAAAAAACAACATCAGAGTATATCTCCCAAAGATCTCATGTGCGAAAAATATAGTGTGATGCGTTGCGATCATGCCGACTCATTTCCTTTCGAAGAACAAGTACCTGAAACAAAAACTGAAAAACGTAAGCACAGAGCTTAGTGAGTTCCCCCATCATACCACATACCATACAATAAACATATTGTCAGACATATCTGGGTGCCCGACCTATCCTGCTGAGCATACCTGGGTGCTCAACCTACCCATGTCAGATATACCGGGGTGTCCGACCTACTCCTGTCAGGCATACATGGGTGCCCGACCTACCCATGTCAGGCATATCTGGGTGTCCGACCTACCCTCCAGTTTATTTCAACCGGTTACGGGGTCTATTTCACCCCTACAACTACCACATAATATCATATCATAATCATATTGTCAGGCATATATGGGTGCCCGACCTACCCTCTGGTTTATTTCCAACCGGTTACGGGGCCTACTTCCCCCTTCTACCACTACCACATAATAACATAGCATACAAGCACATAAATCTCTACAGATAGTGGCATACCAGACAATTATCACAAAGACAATCATCTCTACTATAAACAACTACTAGTGGGCCGACATTGGTGCCTTCGACCCACTCATACATGGAAGGTAACTCACCTCGAATAACAGAAGTACCTGAAAATCCTCGGCTCCGAATGTCAACCCCACTCAAGCTCCTAAACATAAAAGATTTCCTTAATTACCCTTTCATACTCATAACCCCTTACGGATCAACTTGGTCAAAGTCAAAGTCAAAGTCAACGCTCCGAGTTGACTCGAATCGTCGAGTTTGTCCTTCAACTCGCCGAGTTCTCAAGAATCATAAAATCATGGAATCGCGATCCAACTTGCCGAGTTCCTCCTTGACTCACGGAATCGCGATATCCCGAGTTTCTCCTACAACTCGTCGAGTCCTTCTTTTTCCAACAGAGTCGGGACACTTCCAAATCAACTCGTCGAGTTCCCTTATGGACTCATCGAGTTCTTCATTCTGTCATCCTTCTTAATGCATTAAGTCCCTATTCTTCAAACCAAGGCCCTACCTTCTGCATCCAAGATGGAAATACATCTAGGAGGGTTAAGTTTCCAACTTTACCCATTAAGAACCTCTCTTTAAGGCATAAACTCAAACCCTAACCCAAAAGGGCTTAGATCCAACTCCAAAGGCCATTAAAACTTCGAGATAGACCATGAGGTCATACATATGGACTTTAGGGACAATTTGGTCACGTAAATATCCCATCTTTACTCGCATGCATGGCCTACTAGGGCTTAAAAGACCAAAAAGATGGTCTAGAAGTTGCATGGGACTTCCATGGCCATAAATTGGCACCTTTATGCCATGAAGCCCCTTCAAGACCCTAGATCTGAAGGGTTTGCCCAAGTGGGACGTCCAAATCCCAACCATAAATATCTTTGGACCAAAACATGAAGCAAATCATCCTAAAACTAGATCTAAGCATGCCATAGGCAAGGTTGAAGCTTTATACCTCAGATGAACCAGACATGAAGCTCAACTTCTGGATCTACTCTCCTCCCACATGTTATTGCTCCTCCTTCAAGCTTCTCCTTCTTCAACTCACCAAGAAATCACAAGATTAGCTTACAATGACCAAAAATGGCTTAGGGTTTCGAGATTAGGGTTTTAGGCAGTGGAGGCTGGAGATGAGGTCAACACCTTGGGGTTAAGGTGTTTAAATAGGGTGCAAAACCCCATAATTAGGGTTTCATTTATGCTAGCCTACTCGTCGAGTTGAGGCTCCCCAACTCGTCGAGTAGGTTTCCAAAATCTACGGTCCAATTCATCTCTACTCGACGAGTTTGGGGCCTCCAACTCGTCGAGTTTCTATATAAAAGTGAATAATTATAAATTAAATACATACCAGGAACCAGGCATTACAAATCTCCCCCACTTATCTCAGACTTCTTCCTCGAAGTCAGATGCGGCTGGAAATAGCTCTGGGTAGTGCTCCCTCATCTCATCCTCCGGCTCCCACGTCCATTTCGAGCCCATGCGGTGCTGTCAATGCACCTTCACCAACTCTACCCTCTTGTTCCTCAGATCCTTCGTCTTCCTATCGAGAATAGCTACAGGCCTCTCGATGTAGTTCAGGCGGTCATCCACCTGTATGTCCTCCAAAGAAACCACAGCGGAATCATCGGCTATGCACTTTCGCAGCTGCGAAACATGAAAAGTGTTGTGGATCTGTCTAAGCTCCTCCGGAAGATCCAACCTATACGCTACCTTGCCCACCCGGGCTATAATCCTGAAACGTCCGATATACCTGGGGCCCAGCTTGCCTCGTTTTCTGAAGCGGGTGACACCTTTCCAAGGTGACACCTTCAAAAGGATCATATCCCTGACCTGAAACTCCAAGTCCGATCGACGTCTGTCGGCGTAGCTCTTCTGCCGACTCTGGGTTGTCTGAAGTCTACTCCGGACCTGCTGGATCTTCTCCGTCATCTTGAGTACCACCTCGGTACTCCCCATGACCCTCTGACCGACCTTGCCCCAGCATATTGGGGTCCTGCACTTCCTCTCGTAAAGCATCTCGAAGGGAGGCCGGTCGATACTGGCGTTGTAGCTACTATTATAGGAAACTCTGCCAAGGGAAGGTAGGTATCCCAACTACCACCAAAGTCTAGAACGCACGCCCGCAACATATCCTCCAAGGTCTGGATGGTCTGCTCGCTCTGACCATCCGTTTGAGGGTGAAAAGTGTTGGATTAATGTCTAAGTCCATAACTATATTTGGTATGTACTTGACCCGACCCGGCATGGTCCATTTGGGTTGCACTTCACCGACACAATTTATATGGATAGTCTTTTGAGAATAGTATATTTATGATTTATATTAATATATTATAAGTTCTAATATATTAATATGGAATCATATTATTAGTATTGATCAAGAATTAATTTAGAATTAATTAAGTGATCAAAAAGAACTAATTAAATATGGACTCTTATATATATGGAATGGGCCAAGTTCATTTAGGTTGGGCTAAGCTTTCATGGATGGTCCATGGAGTTTTTAACCCATGGATCCTATGTAAATGAAAGGTCATGGGTATTAGGGTTTACATGGAAGTAACCCTAATCCTCCATAATATATAAAGGGGTCCTTGGCTCACAAAATTGGCACAAGCGTGTGAAAATAAGAGTGGGCCGATTTTAGTGTGCATACATATTCTCTCAAGTTCTTCCAAGGTGTTTTGGTCATTTGTGATTCCATTTGAGGCTTCCACACTATTGGGGCTAAGCTCTTAAAACTTGAAGACATCAAGCTATATCAAAAGGTATGTCATCTAACTAGTACTTTGTAGTATAGGTGCTTCATAATATGCTAGTTAGGATGAAACCTTGGAATAGTTAATATTTGCATGTATAATAGAGAAAACATAGATCCAAAGTTTATAGGGTTGCATGTACACCATAGGAGTGTTAGAATGCTCAAAACCCAACAGTGGTATCAGAGCCATGGGTTGTTTTCTGTTATATTGATGCAAATGTTTTATTTTCAAGTTGGAAAAAAAAGGAAAAAGAAACATGACGTTTGTCAAATTTTAAGATAATTACTTGTTTTGTGAAAAACGAATTATTTGTAAAATTTGAATCATTTGTTATATGAGTTGAATTAGGTCAAATTTAGTAAAAGATAAAATGATATGATTATTTTATTAGTTTTAAAAGTTTGATCTAAATGTTTTAAGGAGTTACAAATTTTGTCATAAAACTTTGGAGCTCAAAAGTTTTTTTTAAAGTTGTGATCTTAAGAGTTTTTTGAAACCTCCATAAGTTATGGATATGAAAATGTTTTTAAAAAAATTGATTCAAAGTTTTTTATGGAGTTACAAAACTTAGTCTTAATATTTTAAAGAATTCCATAACTTGTTCTTAAGTTATGGAACATGAAAAGTTTCATCATAAAACAAGTATTTAACTCCATAAGTTATGGAATCCAAAAGTTTTCAAGAGTTACAAAACTTGCCCTCAAGTTTTAGAATTTGGAAAAAGTTTTTTTATGATAAAAAAAAAGAATTGAATTCTAAAACTCATGGGTTCATAACTTAAACAATTAATTAAATGGTTTTAATTTTGAATTTAATAATTGGAATTATGATGTTTTTATTGAATAATTCAATTAACTCTTATGGACTTTATTAATAGATAATTAAAGTGTTTAATTAAAAGAGAATTAATAATTCCATAATGACATGGTTTAAATTTAATTAAATTAAGAGTATAGTTTAATTAATAGATTAAACCACCAAGTATTTTAAATGTCTAAAATACACCCTTATACTATTATAATATTAAAAGTTTAATATATTATATGTATAAAAGCAAGTCGTCTTACCATTAGTAGGCCTCATTCACGAAGCCGGTCTATAAGGGGGTATAAGGTTACTGCCTATAAAATGACAGTTTAATGGGTGTCCACTCTCACCCACCGCTTCCTTGACTGGTGGAGGGTCGTTAGCCGAACAGGTAGGACAAGGACTATAATTCTCCCTTCATTAAAAGTATTAATGATAAATACTAAGTAACTAAACCTTCTATAAATTCCCAATCTTAGTTACTTAGGAAAATGTGAATAAGGTGCTAATCCATGAAATTACACTTTGCACTTTGTTTAAGCTGTTAGTGGAGCGTGTGTGGTTAACCGGCACACTAACCTGGACTTAACAAGGTAGGCAAAGGGTAACTTAATGTTTATCATAGTATCGTTGGAGCGTGTGTGGTTAACCGGCACATCGATTGAGGGGTAAATATTAAGGGTACCAAGTATATTTGCATGGTTACTTCACACCTTGTTTTGTGATCCTCGGCATCCCAGTCACAAAACCTGAAGGGCACACTCGAGATTGAAACATGCCATTGAAAAGTTCAATGAATCTCAAAAGAATCTAGGAGTTTCAAAACCAATTAAAACCTAATAATACATTTCGTTTATCTTGGTGGAAATTGGTGAATCGTCATTCACCTACCTTCAAATATTTTATAGCTTGGATTACGGTATCCCTCTTCCAAGTTATAAAATAGTTTGTTGGGTCCTAGCCTTAATATATCATATTGGGTGTTATATTAAGGACTTAAATCAACTTTACGTGAATTGCTCCCATTGTTGATGTCTGGTTTAGACAACAATGATCTTCCCAAACCAAGCTTTCCTAATGAATATGACTTCCCGAGTTTGGCTCATGGAAGTCATACTTCTCTTCCTCCACCTCCTCCAATTATTCTCCCTAACCCACAAGTTCAAGGTCACTCAAGCCCTAATGGCAAGCAAGGTCTATGTGTGATCACATCTTAGAGATGAAGTCACATATTGACAAGCCGGGAGAGTTGGGTGTCAAAGTCTTGAGAAAGTTGGATGTTCAATCACTTTCTAAGTCACATAATGAGTTCCTTTGGGACTACTATGAAACAGACTATGACATGAACCTTAATGATCATATCTATTTGCTTGGTGCTGCTGAATCAGCAATGATTTGGAACGATAGTAAAGCAAATTTGATTAGAAGATCAACTTCCCAAAAACATTATGGACAGTGACAATGGTGACACTGGAAATCCAGAAAAAGCATTCTCTTCCCAATGGAAAGGGATTGGCCATAGTCAACCCGGTTGACCAAATGGTAAAGAGAAAGGCTAAGTCTGAGATAGTCCCATTACCAAAGGGTCCATATGTTTATTTTGCCAAAGGAAGGGGCGTTGATTGCAAAGCTGCCAAATTTACCTAAGGATGTTAAAGTCAATAAGTTTGACTCTACATCAGGTAGAGCCCATTATCTAACTCTGTTAAGTTCTATTCTGAGATCCTCATTACATGATGTGACTGGGTCACATGTTGATGTTTTAAGAATCAAAGAATAGAGAGAAATCTTAAAGGAATTATATGCTGATTCTGATCGCGAAGGTGGATTTTGATCGCATCAGAATTTTGAGCAGTTGCTTAAGAAGTTATGATATATTGCTAAGGAATAGATAACAACAATTTTCCATGTGGATTGTAAGGATAAGTTTTTCCGCAAAGTTTTAAAATAAAAGAAAATTGTTTAATTTTATTTATTTGAAGTATCCTTACAATGGCATTTGTGGAAAATTGTTGCTTATATGATTCCACTGACCGCAATATTGGAAAATGGATTTGATTCTTTCATTTGTGGTAGTGTCTAAATTTACCAAATTAGGAAAGTTCCTCATCGCCCAAGTTTCAATTGGACCGAAACTTGGAATCATGCAAGTTGAATAGTATGATGAATGAGAACTTTCAAGCATTGGAAAATCAAGACTAATTACTTGTTCACATGGATGTGTGAGTCAAGTGAAGGACTAACGGGATCGAGTACACATTCTTGTGCACTGGTCAAGTCCACCACAAAGCTCGTTAAGACTATTTGATTTACTAAAGTTTAGTAAATATGGTTATACTTACAAGTTTAATTATAATTCTGAAACATTGGAAAAGTCTCAATGTATGGCAGAACGAATGGGAAGAATCAAATTAGGCAGAAAGATAAAAAGTTCTCAAATCTGAAAAGATGGGAGAGTACTTTAGTATCATGTTTGTGATCATCTTAATGATTTAGAAATCATATCACAATTAGTCCTCTAAAGGTCATCTTAGTGCATTATTATGACTAAGAAGAGGAGTCATGAATTGTTGAAATGGTTAGATCAGGAAGATGAGTCATACTTCGTTCCAAAATAATTCTTAGAGTCATACTCCAAGATTGTAACTTGAGTGACATATCTTAAAGAAAGGTTTAAAACACTTGTCAAATGTAAGAGTAAAAGTGTCCTACTCTTGTACATTTGAAATTGGTAAGTTGTGATGTTTTGGATAAAACAAAGACCAACTAAGGCCAATTGTGTGAAGTGTTTGTCTTGATAAAGAATCTGCACTATCTCTTGAATATTTGGCAAGATAGTCTTATATGTCAAGAGGATAGTGGGAGTCTTAAAGATCCTAAAAAGAATTTCAAGAACTAATCAAGAATAAAACCTGAGGTTCTTCACTAGCACACGACTTGAGGTTTATAACCTATCGTGTTGACATATTTTGTGCCCATTACAGTTAAAGTTGGCTTTGCATAGGAGTTCTAAAACTTCTCAATTGGTTGCATAACAACTTGGAAGCAATGGCAGGCCCTGTACTGCCAGGTGGCAAGAAGTTAAGATTGCATAAGTTCAGTCCATATGAGTTTGGATTTGTCATTATCCTTGTCTTGTGACTATGGTTTTGCCGATTCACATGGATAAGAACACATACACCATAAAATCTAAGGGTCATAAGGTTTCTCTCTGATTCATGAAAATGATGGTGAGGAAACACTTCCACCAAGTAGATTTGAAGCAGATGGCAAAAGGTCTAAACAATTGAGACCATGATTACGACATCCCTTTTCATAGTTCTGAAATTGTTTAGACACACATGCGTGCTATCTAAGGAAAGGTGTATGATTTTGATAAAGTTTTATCAAAGCATCTCATATTAGAAATCTGAACTTTGGTAAGAAAGTCAATAAAGTATTGATTTCTAGAAGTCCAGCTGATTTCTGAGTACATGTCAAAGCTAGTGGGAGCATAAGTGTTATGCTAATAATCATCATGTTAGTCGGAGCATGATAATTATTGTTAGTGTTGCAAGTTAGCAATGTTAATTATAGAAAACAAAAGTTTCAATTCGTGAGGCTGCAGGGATTGAAAAAGTTGTTTTGCTATAATTAAGGGAGAGGATATACTTCATTTCAGTTCTAAAGGCTTAGATTGAGACCTTAATCATCTTTAGTCAAGAATATATATATGAATTTCATGTTGGATTGGTTCAACTTAAGGAAATTCTATATATTGCGTTCTCAAAATTGGATTATGATTACGGCATCCCTCTTCATAGTCAAAATTTGAAAACATGGCAAATAAAAATATTGTAGCAAAAGACTGGTCTAGAATCATGTCTTTATGTGAGACATCAGGAATCGTGTACCATTTGCTTTGGGTACAGGATCGATTGCATGTGCTATAATATTTGTCATTTCTAAATTTTTCCAAATGCCCAGAGGCATTAAGAAGGGAAAAGGTCTAGAATTGGATATGTCTAAAATGATTAAGCAATTGTGGAGGACAATCTGAGGTTTACCAAAGATTGGTTGCTCAGGGACAGTTGGAAGTATAGTGCTAATTTTGGAAGGACCATATTGACATATTCTGAAAAGAGGCATCTCTTGTTCAGAAGTGATAGTCAAAATGAGAATATGGAGTTGTCTCCATAGGTGGAAATTATCTGTGTAAGATTAGAAAACCTAATGCAAGAAGCATGTTCAAAGCAATGTACTTTGAATATGAGACTTAGTTTCCATGGAGTTGAACTCCATTGGAATACCTTATAATGACTGTTGACAAGTCTTTGTGACTTTGTACATATTCATTACAGGAGGGTCAGTGCATATAAGTTTAAAATCTAAACAGATTTCGATAAATGATAGGAATTTGAAATTCTCACATTTTTCGATAAGGATTTGGGAGTGTGAAATTAGAATCATTGAAATTATGTTCAATTGGTTTATTTCACAAAGTAAGGATCATAGACAAACATAGAGTGCATACTTGGTGTATGGCAAAGCTATTGTTTAAGAAAAACATAGTGTACATGCTTGGAGCATGGGACAACTAGTGTTTTTAATTCAAGTATAAAGTTGATAAAACCGAAACAATGAATAATGAGTAATCAGTATGGTGATAAATAAAAGTGTTTATTTATATTCATAGGGTTTGATACCATATTTGATTCATTTATTCTTGTGTTTCACTTTCCATGTTTTGACTTCCAGAATAACTAAGTCGCTCTTCCTGAATGATTAAGTTATTCAAACCATCCACAGTCGGTCATATGTTGGAAGTAGATATGAATCAAGACTATCATGGGTTGGTTTGTAGAGGTCCAAGTTGGTGGACAAAGTGGTGCTACAACACTCATGAGTGCTCATAAGTTCTGAGTATTGGATTCAACCCGCGCTCATTTGAATCACTTCATGGATTTTATCACGAGTGATCATGAGACGATAATATCTTATATTCTTAAAACCTAGAGATATGAGTTGTTACTATGAGTTGGTTATACATTGATTGCACGAAAACGCATTGGTAACTCGATGTTATAAAACGTGCCTTTGTGTATGATTCAACAAGTAGTAGAACAAGCCATATGAGTCGAAGTTTATCCATTCCTTTTACCTTCGGGATAAAAGCGATATTTGTGGGCCCCTCGATGATTTAGCAATGACACATGTGAGTGCTTGGCCAAGCCAGGATTGATTTGATTTGTTCAATCAGTCAGTCATCATAAATCGGAAATCGGGAAACAACAAATGGACAGAGAGAATGATTATAATCCATGTCTCACTCCATATGATATCTAGAATGGAGGAATATATGATCCCTTATCTAATGGACAAGTCATTGACAAGGTCAGAGTTCGATAGCGGCTTTAAGAGCTACGATTTCCAGTTAGGTTTTGAAGTCATACTCAATAATAGTTTTAGACTTATCCAAGTGGGAGACTGTTGGATTAATGTCTAAGTCCATAACTATATTTGGTATGTACTTGACCCGACCCGGCATGGTCCATTTGGGTTGCACTTCACCGGCACAATTTATATGGATAGTCTTTTGAGAATAGTATATTTATGATTTATATTAATGTATTATAAGTTCTAATATATTAATATGGAATCATATTATTAGTATTGATCAAGAATTAATTTAGAATTAATTAAGTGATCAAAAAGAACTAATTAAATATGGACTCTTATATATATGGAATGGGCCAAGTTCATTTAGGTTGTACTAAGCTTTCATGGATGGTCCATGGAGCTTTTTGATGGGTTTTGAGCATTCTAACACTTCCTAAGTGTACAAGCAACCCTAATAACCTTGGATCTATGTTTGTCTAATTATCATGCAAAGTTGAATTCCAAGGTTATATTCCTATCTAGCATACATGGGGAACAAATTTTAACTTGCATGAAAGATAGAATAACTTACCTTGTTGTTGCTTATGATCCTTGAAACCTTGTGAGCCTAGCATCCCAAGTGTGATGCCTCAAATGCTTCACACAACACCAAATGCTTTTGGAATGACTTTAGAAAGAATACACACTTCTAAAATCGGCCTAGCCCTCTTCTTTCTTATGTGTGTCCGATTTTGGTGGAGAATGGGTTTCTTATATAGTGTTGACACATCTAGGGTTACACCATGTAAATCCTAATGTGTCATGACTCTTCATTTCCATGACCCATGGGTTTGTAACTCCCATGGAGCATCCATGGAGCATCCTATGGGTGGAACCCAACTTGATAATCCATGGAGCCTCTTAGCCCACTATATAAGATATGGAAGATTTACATAATCTACCCATATATTTAATTAGTTATCTTTTGATCACTTAATTAATTCTAAATTAATTCTTGATCAAACTAATTAAATAATATTATTAATATATTAGAACTTATAATATATTAATAAACCATAAGTGTTATTTCTCTCATTTTAGTTTATCCAATTGCATGGTGCTATGCAACCCAAATGGACCATGCCGGGTCGGGTCAAGTACACACCAGAAATAGTTATGGACTTAGACACCTTATCCAACAGTCTCCCACTTGGATAAGTCTAACAACTATAACTGCAATACTTCAGGAACCGATCGGCAATCGTAGCTCTTTCAAGGTCTCTCGGAACTGAGAAGATGATGATACGCCATTTAAGATAAGTGATCATATAATCCTCTGTTCTAGATATCAGCCGGACAAATACATGGAACAATGTCTTACTTATTGTCCAGCAGTTTGTTTCCCGATTTCCGATTTGTTTGACAAAGAACTTAATTGAACACATCAACTTAGTTCTGACCGGGCCCGGTACATAGGTCAAAACAAAATCATCGAGGGGCCCAAATATCAGCTTCTAATCCAAGAAGGAACATATAAACTTCGACTCATATGTTTGTTCTACCACTCATTGAATTATACACAAAAGCACGTTTTATAACATCGAGTTACCAATGCGTTAACGTACAATCAATGCATAACCAACTCATAAGTAACAAATCATATCTCTAGGTTTGAAGACTTATATGATATTACCGTCTCACGATCACTCGAGATAAATTCCATGAAGTGATTCCAGTGAGCGTGGGTTGAGTCCAATGCTCAGAACTTATGAGCACTCATGAGTGTTGTAGCCATGTCCAACAACTTAGACCTCTGCAACCAATCATGACAGTCTTGATTCATACCTACTTCCGACATATGACCGACTGTGGAGGTTCGAATAATATTATATACCAAACATAATTATTCTGGAAGTCAAAACATGCAAAAGAAATATAGTAAACGATCGACAAGAGATAGCAACACTTTACTCATAAATAAAACACCTTCTATTCATCATCTAATGTCAATTACACTTTACAAATTTCAAGGTTGTCTAACTACTAAATCTAATATCATCCTTCAGCCCTATGCTCCGAGCATGCTGGAGAAGCTTAACCCGAGTCAGTCCCTTCGTGAGGGGATCTGCTGGATTCTCATCCGATGATACCCTCTTTGCCACGAGGAGTCCTTCTTCTATTCGATGTCTGATGAAATGGTATTTTCTGTCGATGTGTCTGGATCTCCTGTGGTCCCTTGGTTCCTTGGCTAAGGCAACTGCACTTTTACTATCACAGAAAATTTCCATTGGCTCTTTAATAGCTGGTACAACTCCAAGGTCTCCAATGAAGTTCTTCAGCCATATCGCCTCCTTTGCTGCCTCGCTAGCTGCTATATACTCTGATTCGCAAGTTGAATCAGCCACTATCTCTTGCTTGGAACTCTTCCAAGAAATTACTCCTCCATTTAAGGTAAAGACCCAGCCTGACTGAGAGCGGAAATTATCCCTATCAGTCTGAAAGCTAGCATCACTATACCCTACAACTCTCAAGTCTTCACTCCCACCGAGGGTAAGGACCCAGTCCTTAGTCCTCCGTAGGTACTTGAGGATATTCTTTACCGCAGTCCAGTGTGCCTTGCCAGGGTTCCCCTGATACCTGCTAACCATGCTCAAAGCAAAGGCTACATCAGGTCGAGTACACGTCATAGCATACATGATCGTTCCTACAGCCGAAGCATAAGGTATTCGACTCATTTTTGCTATCTCAGCCTCAGTACTAGGGCTTTGTGTCTTACTCAATCTGGCATTACTCTGGATGGGTAACTCTCCTTTCTTGGAGTCCTGCATGCCCAATCTCTTCAACACCTTATCCAAGTAAGTACTCTGACTAAGTCCAATTAGTCTTTTACTCCGGTCTCTCAAGATCCTTATCCCTAGAATATAGGCAGCTTCTCCTAGGTCCTTCATAGAGAAACACTTCCCAAGCCAGGACTTAACTTCCTACAGAGTTGGGATGTCATTTCCTATGAGTAGTATGTCATCCACATACAATACCAAAAAGCTAACTATACTCCCACTAGCCTTGACATATACACAAGATTCATCTTCACTCCTAGAAAAGCCAAATTCCTTGACTTTCTCATCAAAGCAAAGATTCCATCTGCGAGGTGCTTGCTTTAACCCATAAATGGATTTCTCAAGCTTACACACTCTATTAGGGTACTCTGTGTTGACAAAACCCTCTGGCTGACTCATGTAAACATCCTCAGCCAACTTTCCATTAAGGAAAGCGGTTTTGACATCCATTTGCCATATTTCATAGTCATGAAATGCGGCTATGGCTAACAGAACCCTAATAGACTTAATCTTGGCCACTGGAGAAAAGGTCTCATCATAATCAACTCCCGGAGTTTGTGAGAAACCCTTTGCAACCAGTCGTGCCTTATAAGTGTGTACATTACCATCCATGTCGGTCTTCTTCTTGAAGATCCATTTGCACCCTATAGTCTTACGACCTGGTACATTCTCAACCAAGTTCCAAACTTGATTGTCATACATGGACTGTATCTCGCTGTCCATTGCCTCTTTCCACTTGGCTGACTCAGGGCCTGCCATGGCTTCCGCGTAACTATTAGGTTCATCCAGACCTATCAGTGTCTCATCACTGATAAGTGTATCACCTTCCGCAGTAATATGGAATCCATAGTAATGCTCAGGTGCATTCCTAACCCTTGTGGAACGCCTCAGAGGTACAGACTTGTCAATTGGCTCAACAGAAGTTTCCTCCTCAAGTTGAGTGCTAGGGTTTGAAGTTCCTTCACCACTTGACTCTTGAATTTCTTCAAGGTCAACTTGCCTCCCACTGTCTCCTTGGCTTATGAACTCTCTCTCTCGAAAGAAAGCGCTCCTAGCTACAAAGACCACATTCTCACTAGGTCTGTAGAAGAGGTAACCAAAGGATTTATGTGGGTAGCCAATGAAAATACACCTCTCACTTCGAGGTTCGAGCTTATCATGAGTCTTGCGTCTCACGAAAGCCTCGCAACCCCAAATCTTAATGTGGTCTAGTTTGGGTACTTTACCAGTCCACATCTCATGAGGAGTTTTGGCAACTTTCTTTGTGGGAACTAGATAAAGGATATGGGCGGCAGTCTCTAAGGCATACCCCCAAAATGAGATTGGTAGCGAAGCTCGACTCATCATGGAACGAACCATATCCAACAAGGTTCGATTACGCCTCTCAGCTACACCATTCAACTGCGGTGTCCTGGGAGGTGTCAATTGTGAGACAATCCCACATTCCCTAAGATAGTCGAGGAACTCTGAACTAAGATACTCACCACCTCGATCGGATCGAAGCATCTTAATGTTCCTGCCCAATTGATTCTCGACTTCCTGTTTAAACTCTTTAAACCTCTCAAAAGTCTCTGACTTATGCTTGATTAAGTAGACATATCCATATCTACTGTAATCATCAGTAAAAGTCAAATAATAACGATTAGCATCCCTTGTGGCATGTTTGAAGGGCCCACACACATCCGTGTGTATAAGATCCAACAAACCTTCACCCCTCTCACAAGAACCTGTGAAGGATGACTTTGTCATTTTTCCAAGTAAGCATGATTCGCAACTATCATCTGACTTTAGGTCAAATGACTCCAATACTCCATCCTTTTGGAGTTGGCCTATGCGTTTCTTGCTTATATGTCCAAGACGACAATGCCATAATGATGCTTTATCCAAGTTATTATCATTAACAGAATCAATACATAATACATTATTTCCTAAGTTATCAACCACAGATACAGTTTCATACACACCATCACAAGGTAATGCTTTAAAATAAAGAACATTATTAAAGAAAGCATTAATCGAACCAACTTCATTATCAAATGAAAAGGTGAAACCTTGTTTATACAATGCATGAAAGGAAATAATATTTCTTGTCATTTCTGGCGAATAACAACATTTATTCAAATCTAAACTAAACCCACTACTTAGCGATAAAGTATAAACTCCAATCTTGGTGACAGGTAAAGCTTTCGTATTCCCCATGATTAAGTTTATTCTTCCATGCTCCACATTCTCACTTCTTCTTAGTCCCTGCAAATCAGAACAGATATGAATACCACAACCGGTATCAAGGACCTAAGAGTTAGAATGGGGTGAGTTATTAGATAAGATAGTGTAAATACCTGCATGGTTGGGTTTAACTTTCCCATCCTTCACATCTTGCTGGTACTTTGGGCAGTTCCGCTTCCAATGTGACTTTTCATGGCAATAGAAGCATTCAGCCTCTTTAGGGTCAGAAGAAGGAGTGACAAAACCTTTCTTGGTTCCACTTGAAGAAGAGCCATCAAGAGTCCTAGCCTTGGTACCCTTCGAAGAGCCCTTCCTCTTCTTCCCTCTACCTTTCCCGATTGCCAAAATCGGGGCGGAGTTTGGAGTAGGAGTGTTAACAACCGACTTACCCTTAAGACCTGTTTCTGCGGTCTTGAGGAGTCCCTGAAGTTTGCTGAGTGTGACCTCTTCCTTATTCATGTGATATGTCATGCGGAATTGATCATAGC
The DNA here is from genome assembly GCF_052849685.1 of Lactuca virosa. Taxonomy (NCBI): domain Eukaryota; kingdom Viridiplantae; phylum Streptophyta; class Magnoliopsida; order Asterales; family Asteraceae; genus Lactuca; species Lactuca virosa. The sequence continues at coordinate 89,249,649 of NC_136429.1, forward strand.
ACGATGGTAAGGAGTGCAAAATGATATCTATTGCAAGCTCCTCAGGGAAGTTCACATTAAGCTTCAGCAACCGATCCACATACCTTTACATTTTCTGCATGTGGCTCGTGACGGATTCCCCGTCCTTCATCATGGTTGTTATGATAGAGCATATGATTTCATACCTCTCTTGTCGTGCACTTTGATGGTATATTTCCATCAGATCTTGGTGCATTTCAAAAGGGTAGAAGTCCTCATAGGACTTTTGGAGTTCCGCTGTCATGGTGGCCAACATGATGCATGCCACTTTTGTAGCATCCCTTTCATGTGCCCGGAAGTCAGCGATCTCCTGGGGAGTTGCAGTGGTCTCATCAATCTCCTTAAGCTCCTTGTCAAGGACATATTCTTTGTCCTCGTAGCGGGTAATCATCCTGATGTTTCTGATCCATTCATTGAAGTTGGATCCATCAAAAGTGACTTTCCCACACAAGTTCATAAGGGTAAAGGAGCCATTAGGATTAGAGCCAGAAGCAACATTGTTTGAAGACATCTGAAAGAAGAGAACAAGATTAGTTTAGATATTAAGAGAGTCCTTAATAAAACACCTAAATGTAATATTAAGGCTAGGATCCAATCACAATATATTATAACTTAGAAGAGGTATGCCGTAATCCAAGCTATAACATATTTGAAAGGTAGGTGAATGACGATTCACCAATTTCCACCATGAAAAACGAAATATAAATATTAGGTTTTTAATTGGTTCTTAAAAATTCCTAGATTCTTTTGAGATTCAATGAACTTTTCAAAGGCATGTTTCAATCTCGAGTGTGCCCTCCAAATTTTGTGACTGGGATACCGAGGATCACAAAACGAGGAGTGAAGTAACCATGCAAATCACTTGGTACCCTCAAGGTTTATCACTCAATCGATGTGCCGGTAAACCACACACGCTCCACCGATGCTATGGTAAACCTTAAGTCACCCTTTACCTACCTTGTTAAGTCCAAGTTAGTGTGCCGGTTAACCACACACGCTCCACCAACGACTTAAACAAAGTGTAAAGTGTAATTTAATGGATTAGCACCTTATTCACATTTTCCTAAAGTAACTAAGATTGGGAATTTAATAAAAGCATTTAGTTACTTTATAATATTCATCATACTTTTAATGAGAATTTATAAGTCCTTGTCTTACCCGTTCGGCTAACGACCCTCCACCGATCAAGGAAGCGGTGGGTGAGAGTGGACACCCACTAAGTTGCCATTTTATAGGCAACAACCTTATACCCCCCTTATAGACCGGCTTCGTGAATGAGGCGTACTAGCGGTAAGATGACTTGACGTTATACATATATATATTAGTAACTTATAATATTATAAAGTATAAGGGTTGAATTTTAACTTTTAAAATTCTAAGGGTTGGAACTAAAGTTTTAATCAAGACTTTACATGTTCCAAAACTTGAGGGCAAGTTTTGTAAACTTCCAAAACTTTTCATTTCTTATAACTTATGAATTAATTGAGTAATAAAAATGAAGACTCTTCATTTTTATAACTCTTGTGTTCTTTTAATGGCTTTAATAAAAGTGAGACTTTTGGTTTTCCATAACTTGAGGACAAGTTATGTACTCCATTAAAACACATTATGATCATGAATTAAACTACCATGAAGGTTACAAACAATTCCTATGATCATCTAATCTTCATAAGTTCAAGAACATGAATATGAACACTTTCAAGAATCAAAAATTACACTTAAAAAAAAAAAAAAAAAAAAAAAAAACTTGTAATTTTAATAATTGCCATTGTAAATGGATTAGCATAAACATTACACCATCTAAAACAAGCTTTAAAACATCAAAACAGTTTAGGGTAATGTTTCTAGTCCATTTCCAGCAACAAATGTGCAAACTTTCATACGAGCAGAAAACAGAAAAACGATTTTTTTTCAAGCTGTTTGCACACAAAAAAAAAAAAAAAAAAAAAAACAACAACAACAACAACAAACGATCCTGGCTCTGATACCACTGATGGGTTTTGAGCATTCTAACACTTCCTAAGTGTACATGCAACCCTAATAACCTTGGATCTATGTTTGTCTAATTATCATGCAAAGTTGAATTCCAAGGTTATATTCCTATCTAGCATACGTGGAGAACAAATTTTAACTTGCATGAAAGATAGAATAACTTACCTTGTTGTTGCTTATGATCCTTGAAACCTTGTGAGCCTAGCACCCCAAGTGTGATTCCTCAAATGCTTCACACAACACCAAATGCTTTTGGAATGACTTTAGAAAGAATACACACTTCTAAAATCGGCCTAGCCCTCTTGTTTCTTATGTGTGTCCGATTTTGGTGGAGAATGAGTTTCTTATATAGTGTTGACACATCTAGGGTTACACCATGTAAACCCTAATGTGTCATGACTCTTCATTTCCATGACCCATGGGTTTGTAACTCCCATGGAGCATCCATGGAGCATCCTATGGGTGGAACCCAACTTGATAATCCATGGAGCCTCTTAGCCCACTATATAAGATATGGAAGATTTACATAATCTACCCATATATTTAATTAGTTATCTTTTGATCACTTAATTAATTCTAAATTAATTCTTGATCAAACTAGTTAAATAATATTATTAATATATTAGAACTTATAATATATTAATAAACCATAAGTGTTATTTCTCTCATTTTAGTTTATCCAATTGCATGGTGCCATGCAACCCAAATGGACCATGCCGGGTCGAGTCAAGTACACACCAGAAATAGTTATGGACTTAGACACCTTATCCAACACTTTTAACCTATGGATCCTATGTAAATGAAAGGTCATGGGTATTAGGGTTTACATGGAAGTAACCCTAATCCTCCATAATATATAAAGGGGTCCTTGGCTCACAAAATTGGCACAAGTGTGTGAAAATAAGAGTGGGCCGATTTTAGTGTGCATACATATTCTCTCAAGTTCTTCCAAGGTGTTTTGGTGATTTGTGATTCCATTTGAGGCTTCCACACTATTGGGGCTAAGCTCTTAAAGCTTGAAGACATCAAGTTATATCAAAAGGTATGTCATCTAACTAGAACTTTGTAGTATAGGTGCTTCATAATATGCTAGTTAGGATGAAACTTTGGAATAGTTAATATTTGCATGTATAATAGAGAAAACATAGATCCAAGGTTTATAGGGTTGCATGTACACCATAGGAGTGTTAGAATGCTCAAAACCCAACAAAAAGTCGTGCTGAAGTGAAGATGAGTACCCAACTCATCATGAAATTTCTTCCAGAATCTGGAAGTGAACTGCACATCCCTGTCAGAAATCACGGAAACTGGCACCCTGTGTGGAGCTACTACATCTCTGATGTAGATGTCTGCCAGCTTCTCAGCCGAAATACTCTCCTGAATCGGTATGAAATGGGCACTCTTGGCCAACCGATCCACGATGACCCATATCGTGTCAACTCCACGCGCCGTCCGAGGGAACTTGGTAATGAAGTCCATGGTAATATCCTCCCATTTCCACACAGGGATATCCAACGGTTGCATCTTGCTGTGAGGTCTCTGGTGTTCAGCCTTGACCTTCCTTCAGGTCAAGCACCTCAAGACATACCAGGCTACATATTGCTTCATGCAGGGCCACCAGTAATCAGGACGAAGATCTCTATACATCTTCGTAGCCCCGGGATAGATGGAAAATCTGGATTTGTGCGCCTCCTCCATCAGGATTTGGCGCACATCGCCCACGTACGGAAACCACACTCTACGATGGAGTATCAATAGCCTGCATCTATCATAGTAAAAGGAGGAAATATGACCCACGATACGCTCACTCTTCCGATGTTCCTCCTTCATAACCTCTTGTTGAGCCTCCCGAATCCGCTCTAAAAGCGGAGTCACTACTGTCATCCTCAGGCAGATGTCTCTGATCGGGGCCACGAATACCTTGCGGCTAAGTGCATCAGCCATAATATTGGCCTTCCCCGGGCAGTAGAGAATCTCGCAATCGTAATCCTTCACCACATCCAACCACCGTCGTTGTCTCATGTTCAGATTTGGCTGGTCCATCAAGTACCTCAAGAATTTTGTGATCCGTGTAAATGGTACAACAGACTCCATAGAGGTAGTGTCGCCAAATCTTGAGGGCAAAAACTAAAAGGGTTTTGATCACTCTAACAACCCTATGGTGCACATACAACCCTAAATGCTTTGGATCTATGTTTTCTCTAATTATACATACAATTTGATTTTCCAAAGCATTATCCTAACTAGAATACAAAGCATGGGTACTTTAATAACAAAAACTAGTTAGATGCCATACCTCTTATTGTAGCTTGTTAACTTGGACCTTTAAGAGCCTAGCACCCCAAATGTGATGCCCCAAATGCTTCACAAAACACCACCAACAATGGAGTACTTGAGAGAGAGTGTACTTGCACAAAATCGGCTCTTATGATCTCTTGAACCACCAGTGTCCGATTTTAGGAGCCAAGGAGCTTCTTATATAGTGTGACAAAGTCTAGGGTTTCATCCATGTAAACCCTAATGGACATGACCTTTCCTATTACTTAGGCTCCATGGGTTAAACCTCCATGGCCTATCCATGGACTACCATGTTGGTTTAGCCCATCCTAAATAACCATAGGCCTACACTATAAGAATCATTGATTTACCAAATCAATCCCCGTACATTTAATTAGTCTCTTTTGATCACTAAATTAATTCCAAATTAATTCTTGATCAATACTAATTAAATAATATGATTTCATATTAATATATTAGAACTTATAATATATTAATAAATCATAAACAACCTCTACTCAAAAGTCCATCCTTTCAAATTATTCCGGTGAAATGCAACCCAAATGGACCATGCTATTTTTGGGTCAAGTAAATACCAATTATAGTTATGGACTTAGACATCTTATCCAACAGTCTCCCACTTGGATAATTCTAATAACTATAGCTGCAAGTACGACTTCAGGAACCGAATAACAATCGTAGCTCTTAAAGCCTCTGTCGAACTCTGACATGCCATTTAGATAAGCGATCATAGAATCCTCTGTTCTCAAGATATCAGCCAGACAAATACATGGAACATAGTCAATCTTATTGTCCAACATTTGTTTCCCGAATTCCGATTTGTTTGACATAGAACTTAATCGAACACATCAATTGAGTTCTGAGCGGGCCCGACACATAAGTCAAAACAAAATCATCGAGGGGCCCAAAATATCGCTTTTAATCCTCCAAGGACTAAAAGGAACAGATAAACTTCGACAGTATATGCTTGTACTAACTACTTGTTAAATCATACACTATAGTGCATTTTATAACATCAAGTTACTAATGCGGTTTCACACTATCAATATACAACCAACTCATAGTCAACAACTCATATATCTTGGTTTGAAGACTTATATGATATTATCGTCTCACGATCACTAGTGATAAATTCCATGAAGTGATTCAAGTGAGCGTGGGTTTAATCCAATACTCAGACCTTATGAGCATTCATGAATGTTGTAGCAAACTTTGCTATGTCTAATACACTTCAGACAATCTACAAGCCAAATTCATGACAGTCTTTCCTCAATACCTACTTCCAAAGTATGATCGACTGTGAACAGTTTGAATAATATAATTATTCTGGAAGTCAAAACATGCAAAATGAAACAATAGTAAATGATTGACACAAGATAGTAACATTACTTATAAAAAACCATCTTTTATTCATTCATCAAATTTCAATTACATTTCAACTATTACAAGTTTCTAAAATTTTATCTAATCATTAAAACTAATATCGTCCTTCAGCCTGATGCACCTCGCATGCTGTAACTTGTAACGCCCGTAGATCCGGGCTAGTCACTTTAGAGACAATGAGCATCAAAAATGAGTTTTTTATGGAAGATTATTTAGAAGGAATCATCTTAACCAAGTATTAGTATATGTTACAAGGGTTTCGTACATATAAAGAACGCCGAAATCCGAGTTATAACGAAGAAGTTATGGCTCGTCGAAGTTTTACGGCAAAACCGGCACGACACCGGGAGACGTAAATAGTGAATTTACGATAGAGGAGTTTTTAGCCTTAGTAATCTAAACAAAAGTTGTAGTATACCTTAAACCGAGAACATACAAAAAAAAACGCCCAAATCTGACTTCGTATGAGGAAGTTATGAATTTTCTAAGATTTGGCATAGCAGTGCACGGCCCGAAACTCAAATTTTAGTTCGAGCGGTTTTTAGCCCACGCAACCTAAATGAGAGTTGAATATCTCATTAATAGGAACTCAACGATAAAAAGACAGACGAAAACGGAGTCCGTATGTAGAAGTTATGAATTTTATACGGACATTTAATAGTATAATCTCCTCCTAGTGTTAAATTTAAGATCGGTCAAGAATTAGCCGATGGAGTCTAAATGAAAGTTGTAGATATTGTTTTTAACTACGCGTGGATATAAAGAACGTCGAAAACAGAGCTCGTATGCGAGAGTTATTATTTTTCTAAGTCAGGAGGGTGTTGTGCGAGTTTTGGTGACGTGGCGCGATCACAACCGTTGCTTTCTCCCCAAGAAAAGCATCAGATGATGACACATGGCACTGACTCGGCGAGTCCAGCTGCCTGGCAGCCTATAAATAGAGGTGACGGGTTCCCTCATTGTTCACACCATTCCAAGCTCTTCTCTCTCTCTCTAAACTCTCTCTCTAGCCCCCAACCCCCCCCCCCCTAAGCCTAGGTAAACCCCCTAGCACCCGAAGGAAGCCCGAGGCTCCCGAAGCCCCGAGAAAAAGAGTCTTTCGGCTCTGAAACGCTGCTCTAGCAAAGCCCGGTTCTGCGAAAAACCCGCTGTAAGTGAGCTATGCCTACCTTATCTTTAGTATAGCTTATGTTTTAATATAGTAATGTTATTAGGACCTTATAATAAGTATTTGGGATATTATTATGAGTTATATAAGTGTATTTATAATATCCTTTTAACCACTGGCGATACGGGGAATCTAGTTTGGAGGGCCGCTTGGGTTGCTGGATTTCAGAAGTGCTATATGCCAAAATGATCTTGCCCTCCGGTGTTCCATGTCTGGCCCCTGTCTATACATAGTGGGTGAAGAGTATTGTTTAACGCCTATATAATAGTAATAATAGCTAGACTATTAATTAGTCTCGTCGAACCTTAGACTAAACTCTAGTGGTAATGATACTAGGTTCGTCGAAAGAAGCTGTTTTAAGTAAACGAAGTGTTGTCCGAGAACCGAGTCACCACCTTATCAGGTGAGTGCATAGTTACTTTCATCTTACACATAGATATGAAGTATTTAATATAAATAACATGCTATGTGTGCATATTATCTGTATACTTGCCGTCTATGCTGGGTGAAAGATTTTTATATATGTTTTAAATGATTTAAGCTGTATATGTATTTTATATCTACAAAATGTGTTGGGTAAAACATGGGTAGATGAAATAGTTGTTGTGTGACAAAAACAAAATGATGAGAGGTGATATAGACCATGAGATAAGGGTGAGAGGTGAACCATGAGAGAAGCCTTTTACCCAAGTGTTGGCCCCGTCATCTAACAAAGTATGGATGAAAACAACGGACTATTTTAGACAATCCAGTGGAACACTAGCAGGCTCGCAACCTGTAGGTGTTATTTGAACAGTGTATTCACCAGTTGTACTCTAAAAACCCATTGACATGTATTGCGAGTGGATTCTTGGAAACGATACTGTCGATAAACGAGATAAAAACCCATTGACATGTATTGCAAGTGGATTCTCGGAAACGATATTGTCGATAAACGAGATAACCCTGACAGCTATGGATTTACTGCCTGATGAGCAAACCCTGGCAACTATGGATTTAGTGCCTGTTGAGTAAACCCTGGCAACGATGGATTTCGTGCCTATTCCTTAGGATAATCCTTAGGAATAAATGAACGAGGAATAGATGATTCTTAGGGTAGATCCTTAAGAGTAAATAAGATAATGGGGATGGGTAATTGGGTTAATTGTTTGATGATTAAACATAATAATTATAATATTGTGGGTTGAAAACCCTATGTACTCACCAGGTTTCCCAACCTGACCCACTCAAGCTTATTTGTATCACAGGTGTCGATACGAAGCTACTTTACACTGAGAGATTTAAAAGAGATGTAGATCACTAGTGTAAATGAATGTAAGTTCTGTTTATGCTTATTTTCTGTATTGAGGATGACATCCCGAATGTTTTAAAATGAATAAAAATACATTTATTCTGAAATGCTTTAATAACGTATTTGTCATGTTTTTCTGGGAACAAATTCCGCAATATTTTTATTAAAAAAGTACTCTGATTTTTATAAAGCATAAACAAAATCGGTATTTTCTGGCCGTGAAAATGGGGATGTCACAGTTGGTATCAGAGCATTAGTTTAAGCGAACTAGGAATATGGATTTATTTCTAGACTTAAACTTAGAATGCTAAGCGATGATCGTGAGGAGTATGTCTAATAAAATTTAGGTAATACACCTGAATAGACACAAGCACTAGCTAATTTAGGGAAAATGCCTAACATGCTTTTATGTGCTAAATGATTTATGATGCTTTATGATGCTATCGTCTGATCGGATCTATGGTCTGTTGCCGAACGGATCTGGAAATTTCATGTGTTGAGGTTTCTAAATGTTTAATTATGGTATTAGAACTGACATGTAACTTTTCGAAGTAATAGGGAGATTTACACGCCGATCGTAAATAAAATATTTCCTATCTTAATTCTCGTCGTTTCACACGGAACGTCTGAATTGTTGTATAGATCGAAATGGCAAGAACCCGCAGTGGAGCCGGGAATGCGAATGGAAACAGGAATCAACCACCAGTGATTGAGCAAATACCTATTGTGGTAGCCGCTCCTGAGCCAATCACGATGGCCGGAGTACAAGCGATGATCCAGATGATGTTGGATCGTCAAATGGAGGAAACAAGGCGTTTACTTCAACAAAATCGAGAGGAACTTACGGTGCCTGTTGAACAGCCCGAATTGAATGACGGGCAATCTGAGGAAGGGAATTAGAGCAGGACCGTTGGTCAAGCTGATTCATCGATGGTTAGGAGGAACAACCAATATGATGGAGTCGAGAGGAATGGATGCAAGTACAAAGATTTTCTAACTTGCAAGCCATCGACTTTCACTGGAAAAGAGGATCCGATCGGAGTTATGGATTGGATCTCGGAGATGGAATTAGCCTTCATGATGATGTGAATTATGAACATTGGTTTGGCATCGGAATTAAAGAACACACAATGAACACGTTGATTTTGGTGTTTAAGAGATGCATTCGATTATGTATGGTGTTACAAAAAGGGATCTAGATCTAAATCTACATAAATAACACACACTTACACACTCAATTTTACATCTCTCAAGCACACCTCTACATGTGGAATAAACCCACCTTATATAGAGGTGTTTACATGTCTCTCTCTCACTCTCTATCTCATGTCACAAGGCTAATGCACCACATGCAAGCGGGTCTACAAAAGTCAACCCATTTACAAAGTCATGCATGGATAACTTTGCACCCAACATTCTTCCTCTCAAAGTTAGGAATGAATGACCACTTCAGATCTCCCAAAATCGAGCAACTACGCGATCCGAGCCTCAAGTGTGACACATGTTGAGATGAACTTCAAATCTTCAATTCTTCCATGATTCTTCAATTTGGGCTCTAGGATGTGAGACCAAACAAACCGAGCATCAACGAATGATCAAGAGCTTCTCAAACTCCAAATAATCACCCTAAAGTTGAGCATAAAAACACACCCAAAAAATCTTCAATAATTCCAAACCCATCTCGAACCGAAATCACTTCCGAATCTCTAATCGCATCATTTCATAAACTTCAAAAATTCAAGGTCACTTCGGTCTCCAAGTCCATGTAATATGAAAAATTCAATTTCGAATTTCCATATAAATTTCTCTCCCTTTTTATAATCGAAATTTGATTATAAAACCATCAAGGAAAGAGAATGTGCTCTATTCGGAACTTTTCGTGTCAAAACTCCCCCTTAACATGTGGCATAAACTTTTTGCTTCAATCCGGAAAACCGAAAAAATCTTCAATTGTTAGCTTCGTTCACAGACCGCCTTTGACAAAATTTCTCAAAATTGGGTAGAAATTGTCAATTTCAAAATTCTGCAGTGACCGGTGCGCCCAAAACAGCCAAAAATGCGAAACTCTCCCCCATTTGCGAAACTGGGTAAGAATCGTCAATTCGCATTAACTACGGGGGCCTGAAATGCATTTTCTTCAATTTCTCAGCAAAATCAGTCCATTTTCGAAATTGGGCAAAAACTGTCAAAGTTTCGAAACTTCAATGACTGATTTCGAAATTTCTGCTTTTTGTCCCAAAATGTCGAAAATCACCCAATGTCGAAGTTGGTTATGTTGTGCCAAACTGTCGAAATTTCAGGTACTGTTTTCGAAAATTCTTCCTCCTTTCTTCCAAACTATCGAAAATTATCCCAAATGTCGAAATTGGACCATTTGTGCCACTTCGTTAAAAATGCAGGGACCAAAATCGAAAATGATTGTTTTCTTCTCCAAGCTAACGAAATTAAATGCAGATAACGAAACTTCATCTTCACTTCGTTAATCAGGTAACGAAGTCTTCCACAGCACCATTTTTAACGAAAATTTTGCTTGAAATGTCGAAAATTACAAACTTTCGTTAGTTCGGGTATCACCAAATCCTTCGATTCGTTATTTCCCCAACCCAATTCTTTGCCTTCGTCAACAACCATCAACTATTCGTTAATCAGCAACAAATTCGCTTTTTTGAGTTAGACCAATCGACATCCAAACTATCGAAATCAAAATCCCAAAATCGATTTCTTCAATCAAGCCTTCGTCAGTCAGTCACATGTTCATCAAATCGACCCAAGATTTCTTCCAACATTGACATCATTGTCTAGTTCGTCAACATCAACCTAACAATAACAATATTTGAAATCAAATTCAATCATCCCTTCCTTTTCAATCGATTCCAGCAAATGTGAAACATCAAAATTGATTTCCACTTTCTAATTGAGAATCTATGAGAATCATACAAGTTATGAAACTCATTCATCAACTCACAGCCATCGTATCCTTCGATTCAATTTTGACTATTTCAACCTATCTTTGACCAGATTGCGAGTCTATTGTAATCAACATGCGAGTCTGATTTGAGAACGAGAATGCTTGCGAAATCCAGTCAACACCCAAAGTGTGAGATCAAATTCATCAACTAAGAAGTTTCGATTTTGACTTTCTGTTGGACTTTTCATATCCAACAGTCGACAAACACCTAATTCATCTTCTCAAATCAAGTCTGATTCCTTCTTTGAACCAGTAAATCAAGAACATTATTAATCAAACATTCAACTTCTTGATTTGTTCTTTCAACAATCCAATCGAACAAATAGGAATCAGACATGAATCGATATAAACATACGAAGTGAATCAATAAAAAAAATCGTGAACATATGATATGTCGGCGAAGAGTGAAGACTGAATCAAATGACGTTAACGGAACAAATTTTGGGCTCAAAATTTACTTATGAACTATATCAATTAGATTTTGGGCTCAAATTTCCAATTAATGAACGGTGATGAATTCAACAATTGGGCTCAATCATGATGATGAACAGTAACAGATAACTAGAGATCCAATCTTAGACAATACGAATTTTGGGCTCAAGATACAAATACAATTCACTTTTGGGCTTGATTTTAATTAGAATGAACAAATGGAAATTGATAATCGAATCAAACAAATGAAAATAGGATTGAATTGGGCTCGATCAATGAAAATATTATTGGATCATAACAAATGGGTTTTTCAAAAAAAAATTTGATCCAATGAGTCAAAATGATTAAAAAATTCAAGAACGCAACGCACGAATCAACGAGATTTAGAGAGATCATAGAGAGACTCACCATAAATGCTCCAATTGTGATGATTGTATCCAAACCGAGAATTGTTTCTTCAAAAAATCATGTTGATCTTCGAAGACCCGCTCTAATACCAATTGATGTGAATTATGAACATGGTTTGGCATGCGGAATTAAAGAACACACAATGAACATGGTGATTTCGGTGTTTAAGAGATGCATTCGATTATGAAAGGTGTTACAAAAAAGGATCTAGATCTAAATCTACATAATTAACACACACTTACACACTCAATTTTACATCTCTCAAGCACACCTCTACATGTGGAATAAACCCACCTTATATAGAGGTGTTTACATGTCTCTCTCTCACTCTCTATCTCATGTCACAATGCAAAGGCAAGCTACAAACCACGTTTGCAGTGCGTCAATTCCGAGGAGGCGCGGTTCGTTGGTGGAACACCCTGGGGAATACTCTGAGCCCTAATGAGCCCATGCAACTGACATGGGCAGAGTGTTTGGTACAGTTCAAACGCAAGTACTGCTCAGCCCAAAACCTGCTCGAGCTAGAGAACCAATTCCTAACCTTGAAGAAAGGAAGCATGTCGATTGATGAATACAACAACAACTTCACCGAGAAGATGGATTTTGCCTTACGTCTTGTCCCAGATGAGCTGACGAAGATCGACAAGTACGCCAAGGGACTTCCATGGGAGTATGCGGTGCCAGTACGCCAGGCACCTACTCTTGAGGCGGCTATCTGGGCTGCTAAGTCTGTAGAAGAGATGATCAAGAGTAGAGCCGCCAACAAGGTCGAAGTTGGCGAGAAAAGGAAGCATGAGGGATCTTCAAAGACCAACAAAGAAAGCAAAATCTCAAAATTTGGAGGAAGAGGTGAAGCTAAGTGGTGCGAGAAGTGTAAGAAGAAACACTTCGAGAAGTGTAGCGAGGAGATGACTTGCTACAAATATGGAAAAACAGGGCATTACGCAAACAACTGCGCGTCCAACATGAAAGTGTGCTACGGATGTAAAAAATAAGGGCATATTTCTAGAGATTGCCCGAAGAAAAACGAGGCAACAAGGCCTGATACGCCACCAAAGCCAAGGGCATTCCACATGATCGTCGATCAAGCAGAAAACAACGCAACGGATTGAGGATGAGGAATTCATACCCGAAGATCGAGTTATGAAGTAGCCAAGGGGATAGAATCATATGATGTAGCCTATTAGAGGCATAGTCTAGGGTGAACTTGAACACCCATGTAATAGTTTCAAGAAATAATAATAAAACCTTCGTTTTGTTATCTGGTGTGTTAAACTGTTATGTGATTTTCTTGTATGGTGACTTGGAAAACTACGAGACAATACTTGGGACGAGTATGAGTAGGTGTGAATGGTAGTAAAGGCATATACTACCGTAAGCACAGGACTCATACTTGGATCAGGGAAAGTCACAAGGTTACCAAGAAGCTAGTAATTGATTCATTTTATTCAAGTATGTCGTTACCATCGTTTTGGTAATGACTAAGAAGATTGTTGTTATTCCGACCCTAGTGGTCATATCAAATTGAGTCCGACTAAGACGAGTATGTTACATGGTTCAGAGAACCAAGTCCAATGTAGCATCTGACTGAAGCTAAAAGATTGAAGTGAAAGACAATAAAAGAGATCAGTAGAGGTACCGCGATAGTTGCTTGTAGCTAGGAATGATACCTTTTAAGATGTGATTATATCACATTAGAACATGAAGGAAGGTATAGTCTATTCTGGAATTTGACTCTAAGAGACCCGAGTCTACGCGTTGCAACATACGATGATAGGTCATTAGAATATGACACATCGATCCATTGTAGTAATAAAAAGAACTTATCTTAAGATTGTTAAGAAGAAGAAGGAGTTTCCAGTAAGGATCGAGATTGTGACTTGAAGGTCATAATTTGGAGTCTAACGTGAGATAGAAAGCAGGTGCAAGATCGAGCACCGCCTGCAGTCAAGGAGTCCAAGAGTTAGATACTCGTTTGAAGCAACATAGAAGTTACAGTTATTACCTAGGATGAAGAGATAATGTAAGGAGTCATTATACAACCCTGTTTCGTTGATGATTCCGGGACGTAATCATCCTAAGGGGGAGATAATTATAACACCCGTAGATCCGGGATAGTCAATTTAGAGACAATGAGCATCAAAATGAGTTTTTGATGGAAGATTATTTAGAAGGAATAATCTTAACCAAGTATTAGTATATGTTACAAGGGTTCCGTACATATAAAGAACGCCGAAATCCGAGTTATAACGAAGAAGTTATGGTTCGTCGAAGTTTTACAGCAAAACCGACACGACACCGGGAGACGTAAATAGTGAATTTACGATAGAGGAGTTTTTAGCCTTAGTAATCTAAACAAAAGTTGTAGTATACGTTAAACCGAGAACATACAAAAAAAAAGAACGCCCAAATATGACTTCGTATGAGGAAGTTATGAATTTTCTAAGATTTGGCATAGCAGTGCACGGCCCGAAACTCAAATTTTAGTTCGAGCGGTTTTTAGCCCACGCGACCTAAATGAGAGTTGAAGATCTCATTAATAGGAACTCAACGATAAAAAGACAGACGAAAACGGAGTCCGTATGTAGAAGTTATGAATTTTATGCGGACATTTAATAGTATAATCTCCTCCTAGTGTTAAATTTAAGATCGGTCGAGAATTAGCCGATGGAGTCTAAATGAAAGTTGTAGATATTGTTTTTACCTATGCGTGGATATAAAGAACGTCGAAAACTTAGCTTGTATGTGAGAGTTATGATTTTTCTAAGTCGGGAGGGTGTTGTGCGAGTTTTGGTGACGTGGCGCGATCACAGCCGTTGCTTTCTCCCCAAGAAAAGCCATCAAATGATGACACATGGCACTGACTCGGTGAGTCAGTGACCCAACTACCTGGCAGCCTATAAATAGAGGTGTCGGGTTCCCTCATTCTTCACACCATTCCAACCTCTTCTCTCTCTCTCTAAAATCTCTCTCTAGCCCCCAAACCCCCCCCCCCCTAAGCCTAGGTAAACCCCCTAGCACCCGAAGGAAGCCCCGAGGCTCCCAAAGCCCCGAGAAAAAGAGTCTTTCGGCTCTGAAACGCTGCTCCAGCAAAGCCCGGTTTTGTGAAAAACCCTTTGTAAGTGAGCTATGCATATCCTATATTTAGTATAGGTTATGTTTTAATATAGTAATGTTATTAGGACCTTATAATAAGTATTTGGGCTATTATTATGAGTTATATAAGTGTCTTTATAATATCTTTTTAACCACTCACGGTACATGGAATCTGGTTTGGAGAGGCGCTTGGGTTGCTGGATTTCAGAAGTGCTATATCCCAAAATGATCCTGCCCTCCGGTGTTCCATGTCTGACCCCTGTCTGTACATAGTGGGTGAAGAGTATTGTTTAATGCCTATATAATAGTAATAATAGCTAGACTATTAATTAGTCTCGTCGAACCTTAGACTAAACTCTAGTGGTAATGATACTAGGTTCGTCGAAAGAAGCTGTTTTAAGTAAACGAAGTGTTGTCCGAGAACCGAGTCACCACCTTATCAGGTGAGTGCATAGTTACTTTCATCTTACACATAGATATGAAGTATTTAATATAAATTACATGCTATGTGTGCATATTGTCTGTATACTTGTCGTGTATGCTGGCTGAAAGATTTTTATACATGTTTTAAATGATTTAAACTGTATATGTATTTTATATCTACAAAATGTGTTGGGTAAAACATGGGTAGATGAAATAGTTGCTGTGTGAAAAAAACAAAATGATGAGAGGTGATATAGACCATGAGATAAGGGTGAGAGGTGAACCATGAGAGAAGCCTTTTACCCAAGTGTTAGCCCCGTCATCTAGCAGAGTATGGATGACAACCACAGACTATTCTAGGCAGTCCAGTGGAACACTAGCAGGCTCGCAACCTGTAGGTGTTATTTGAATAGTGTATTCACCAGTTGTACTCTAAAAACCCATTGACATGTATTGCGAGTGGATTCTTGGAAACGATACTGTCGATAAACGAGATAAAAACCCATTGACATGTATTGCGAGTGGATTCTCGGAAACGATACTGTCGATAAACGAGATAATCCTGGAAGCTATGGATTTAGTGCCTGATGAGCAAACCCTGGCAACTCTGGATTTAGTGTATGTTGAGTAAACTCTGGCAACGATGGATTTCGTGTCTATTCCTTAGGATAATCCTTAGGAATAAATGAACGAGGAATAGCTGATTCTTAGGGTAGATCCTTAAGAGTAAATAAGATAATGGGGATGGGTAATTGGGTTAATTGTTTGATGATTAAACATAATAATTATATATTGCGGGTTGAAAACCCTATGTACTCACCAGGTTTCCCAACCTGACCCACTCAAGCTTATTTGTATCACAAGTGTCGATACGAAGCTACTTTACACTGAGATTTAAAAGAGATGTAGATCACTAGTGTAAATGAATGTAAGTTCTGTTTATGCTTATGTTTCTGTATTGACGATGACATCCCAGATGTTTTAAAATGAATAAAAATACATTTCTTCGGAAATGCTTTGATAACGTATTTATCATGTTTTTCTGGGTACAAATTCCACAATATTTTTATTAAAAGAAGTACTCTGATTTTTATAAAGCATAAACAAAATCGGTCTTTTCTGGCCGTGAAAATGGGGATGTCACATAAGTGCTTAATCCTACCCAGTCCCTTCGTGAGGGGATCTGTTGGGTTCTCCTCTGACGATACCCTCTTTGCTACGAGGAGTCCTTCTATTCGATGTCTTATGAAGTGGTATTTTCTGTCGATGTGCCTGGATCTGCCATGATCCCTTGGTTCCTTGGCTAAGGCAACCGCACTCTAGCTGTCACAGAAAATCTCCATTGCCTCCTTTATAGCTGGTACAACTCCAAGGTCTCTGATGAAGTTCTTCAGCCATATTGTGACAACACTATAAAAGGAACCCTATGGCTAGCAAAATCGGGACCTAGTGTTACTAGAGAGGGCATAACCGATTTTGAGTGCTAGAAGTATTCTCTCAAGTTATTCCAAGTCTTGTGGTGTTGTGTGAAGCATTTGGGGCACAACATTTGGGGTGCTAGGCTCACAAAGTCTTGAAGGAATCCAAGCAACAACAAGGTATGTATTTCTACTAGTTTTTATGTTTTATGTAATCCCCATGCCATGCTAGTTAGGAAATAACCTTGAAAAAGAAATTTGCATGTATATAGAGAAAACATAGATTCAAGGTTATTAGGGTTGCATGTACACTTAGGAAGTGTTAGAATGCTCAAAACCCATCAGTGGTATCAGAGCCTAGGATTGTTTTCTGTATACTTGTTGTAAAACTGCTTAAAAATCGAAAATTCTGCACTCTGACGACTGGACTCGACGAGTCCATGGGGAGGACTCGCCGAGTCCATGAATAAATTCATCCTACTCGACGAGTAGAATAATGCACTCGGCGAGTAGGAGCGTGCTGGGCAGTTTTTTCGAGTTTTGTTGCTGGAAATGGATTAAGATCATTATCCCAATCTGTTTTGGACTTGTAAAATCTGTTTTTCAAAATGATAATGATTATGTTAACCCATTTTACATGACTTTTATCAATTTTCAAGTATTGTATATGTTTATATGATTTTCTTGAAATTGCTTGACATGAATTTGTGTTCATATGAGTTTAGAAGATCATAGGAATTATGTGTAACCTCCATGTGTGTTTAATTCATGATCTTAATGGCTATGATGGTGTCCATAACTTGTCCTCAAGTTATGGATAACCAAAAGTCACTTCTTTTAATTATGATTAAAGAACTAAAGAGGTTTCATAAAATGAAGAGTCTTCATTTTTATGAACCATTAAAACTCATAAGTTACAAATTGAAGAGATTGAAGAGACTTGGAATAGTTTCAAATCTTGCCCTCAAGTTTTGGAATTTGAAAAGTCTTACACTTCAATACTTTAATTCCAAATTAAACCTTAGATTTTTAAAAAGTTTAAAAATCAACACTTATACTATTATTATAATTTTATTATATAGATATGTATAAGAATATGTCATTCTTACCGTTAGTAGGCCTCATTCACGAAGCCGGTCTATAAGGGGGGTATAAGGTTGTTACCTATAAAATGGTGACTTAATGGGTGTCCACTCTCACCCACCGCTTCCTTGATCGGTGGAGGGTCGTTAGCCGAACGGGTAGGATACGACTTTAAATACTCGTTAAAAGTATAATGAATTATAAAGTAACTATACATTATAAATTCCCAATCTTAGTTACTTTAGGAAAATGTGAAATTGGTGCTAGCCCATAAAATTACACTTTGTACCTTACCAAGTCGTTAGTGGAGCGTGTGTGGTTAACCGGCACACTAACATGGACTAGTAAGAGTGGCAAAGGGTAACTTGACTTTATTATAGATCGGTGGAGCGTGTGTGGTTAACCGGCACATCGATTAGGTAATATTGTTGAGGGTACCAAGTCAATTTGTATGGTTATTCACACCTTGTTTGTGATCCTCGGCATCCCAGTCACAAACTTGAGAGGGCACAATCGAGATTCAAACATGCCATTGAAAAGTTCAATGTATCTCAAAAGATCTAGGAGTTTCAAAACCAATAAAACCTAATAATAAAATATTTCGTTCTTATGGTGGAAATTGGTAAATCGTCATTTACCTACCTTCAAATATTTTATAGTATGGATTACGGCATCCCTCTTCCAACTATAAATAGTTTGTTGGATCCTAGCCTTAATATTTCATTTGGGTGAATTATTAAGGATTCCTAATCTAATGAAACTTGTCTTTCTTTCCTTTCAGATGTCTTCCAACAATGCTTCTGGCTCAAACCCAACAGGCTCCTTTTCCCTTATGAACTTGTGTGGTAAGGTCATCTTTGATGGATCCAATTTCAATGAGTGGATCAGAAACATCAGAATGATTACCCGCTATGAGGACAAAGAATATGTCCTCGATAGGGAGCTTAAGGTTGTGAGTGAAGCCACTGCTACTCCTGAAGAGTTTGCGGAGTTTGTTGCACATGAAAAGGATGCTACTAAAGTAGCATGCATCATGATGGCCACCATGACTCCTGAACTTCAAAAATCCTATGAAGATTTCTACCCCTATGAGATGCACCTGGATCTGATGGAAAGGTACCATCAGAGCGCGCGTCAGGAGAGGTATGAAATCATCTCCTCCATGATAACCGCAAGGATGAAGGATGGTGAACCCATCACCGGTCACTTGCAGAAGATGCAAAGGTTCGTTGACCGGTTGCTGAAGCTAAATGTTGACTTTCCTGAGGAAATGGCGATTGACATCATTATCCATTCCTTACCTCCAAGTTATGATCAGTTTCGTATGACTTATCATATGAACAAGGAGGAAGTCACACTTAGCAAACTTCAAGGACTCTTAAGGACAGCTGAAAATGGCCTTAAGGGTAAAGCGGTTGCTACTTCTACTCCTTCAACAGCCCCTGTTCTGGCTATTGGGCAGGGAAAGGGTAAGAAGAGGAAAAGCCCTTCGAAGGGTACCAAGGGTAAGACTCTTGATGGTTCCTCTTCAAGTGGGACAAAGAAAGGTCCCATTACTCCTTCTTCAAACCCAAAGGAAGCACAATGCTTCTATTGCCAGGATAAGGGACACTTCAAGCGAAGCTGCCCTAAATATCTGCAAGATGTAAAGGATGGGAAGGTTAAACCCACCCATGCAGGTATTTACACAATATTGTCTAATAACTCATCTAATGCTAATTCTTGGGTGCTTGATACAGGTTGTGGTATTCACATTTGTACTGATTTGCAGGCACTAAGAAGAAGTGAGCAAGTGGAGCACGGGAAGATAAACTTAGTCATGGGCAATAGGAAAGCATCACCTGTTACCAAGATAGGAGTTTATTCTTTATTGCTTAATAATGGGTTAATGTTAGATTTGAATAAGTGTTGTTACTCGCCCGAAATAGCGAGAAATATTATTTCTTTTCATGGCTTGTACAAACAAGGTTTTTCATTTTCATTTGATAATAAAAATGGTGCTGTTAATGTTTATTACAATGATGTATTTTACTTTAAAGCATTACCTTGTGATGGTGTATATGAAGCCGTGAATGTTGTAGACAATCTAGGAAATAATGTGTTGTATATTGATTCTTCAGATAGCTTGGATAAAGCATCCTTGTGGCATTGTCATCTTGGACATGTTAACAAGAAGCGCATAGGCCAACTCCAAAAGGCTGGAGTCTTGGAATCATTTGACCTCAAGTCAGATGATAGTTGCGAGTCTTGTTTACTTGGAAAAATGACAAAGTCACCCTTCACAGGTACTTGTGATAGGGGTGAAGGTTTGTTGGACCTTGTACACACGGATGTGTGTGGGCCCTTCAGAGTTGCTACAAGGGATGCTAATCGCTATTATGTGACTTTTACTGATGATTACAGTAGATATGGATATATTTACTTAATCAAGCATAAGTCAGAAACCTTTGAAAAGTTCAAAGAGTTTAAGCAGGAAGTGGAGAATCAATTGGGCAGGAACATCAAGATGCTCCGATCCGATCGGGGAGGAGAGTATCTTAGCATTAAGTTCCTTGACTATCTTAAGGAATGTGGGATTGTCTCACAATTGACACCTCCCAGAACACAACAGTTGAATGGTGTAGTTGAGAGGCGCAATCGAACCTTGTTGGATATGGTTCGTTCCATGATGAGTCGAGCTTCGTTACCAATCTCTTTCTGGGGGTATGCCTTAGAGACTGCCGCCCATATCCTTAATCTAGTCCCTACTAAAAAGGTTGCCAAAACACCTCACGAGATGTGGACTGGGAAAGTTCCCAATTTGGACCACATCAAGATTTGGGGTTGTGAAGCTTTCGTGAGGCGTGAGACTCATGATAAGCTTGAACCTCGAAGTGAGAGGTGTATTTTCATCGGCTACCCACAGAGATCCTTTGGTTACCTCTTCTACAGACCCAGTGATAATGTGGTTTTTGTAGCAAGAAGAGGAGTCTTTCGTGAGAGAGAATTCATAAGCCAAGGGGACAGTGGGAGGCAAATTGACCTTGAAGAGCTTCAAGAGTCAAGTGGTGAAGGAACCTCAAATGCTATCGACCAACCTGAGGAGGAAACTCCTGTTGATCCGATAGATGAGTCTGTACCTCCAAGACGTTCCACTAGGGTGAGGAACACACCTGATTTTTATTATGGTTATCACATCACCACTGAAGGTGATACATTTATTAGTGATAGTACACTAATAGATTTGGATGAACCTAATAATTACAGGGAAGCCATGGCAGGCCCTGAGTCTGCTAAATGGAAGGAGGCTATGGACAGCGAGATTCAGTCCATGTATGACAATCAAGTTTGGAACTTGGTTGACAATGTACCAGGTCGTAAGACAGTTGGGTGCAAATGGATCTTCAAGAAGAAGACCGACATGGATGGGAAGGTACATACTTACAAAGCGCGACTGGTTGCGAAGGGCTTTACTCAAACTCCGGGAGTTGACTATGATGAGACCTTCTCACCAGTAGCTAAGATTAAGTCTATTAGAGTATTGTTAGCCATAGCTGCATTTCATGATTATGAAATATGGCAAATGGATGTCAAAACCGCTTTCCTTAATGGAAAGTTGGCTGAGGATGTTTACATGGCTCAACCAGAGGGGTTTGTCGATACAAGATACCCTAATAGAGTGTGTAAGCTTGATAAATCCATTTATGGATTGAAACAAGCATCTCGTAGATGGAATCTTTGCTTTGATGAGAAAGTCAAAGAGTTTGGCTTTTCTAGGAGTGAGGATGAGTCTTGTGTGTATGTCAGGGCTAGTGGGAGCATAGTTAGCTTCTTGGTGTTGTATGTGGATGACATACTTCTCATAGGAAACGACGTCCCAACCTTGCAGGAGGTTAAGTCCTGGCTTGGGAAGTGTTTCGCTATGAAGGACCTTGGGGAAGCTACCTATATCCTAGGGATAAGGATATTGAGAGATAGGAGTAAGAGACTAATTGGACTTAGTCAAAGTACTTACTTGGATAAGGTGCTGAAGAGGTTCAGCATGCAAGAATCCAAGAAAGGGGAATTACCCGTCCAGAGTAATGCCAAGCTGAGTAAGACTCAGAGTCCGAGTACAGAGGCTGAGATAGCTGAGATGAGTCATATACCATATGCTTCCGCTGTGGGCTCGATCATGTATGCTATGACTTGTACTCGCCCTGATGTGGCCTTTGCTTTGAGCATGGTCAGTAGATATCAAGGGAACCCTGGCAAGGCACACTGGACAGCGGTAAAGAACATTCTCAAGTATCTGCGAAGGACTAAGGATTGGGTCCTTACCCTCGGAGGCAGTGATGACTTGAGAGTGGAAGGATATAGCGATGCTAGCTTCCAGACTGATAGGGATAATTTCCGCTCTCAGTCAGGCTGGGTCTTTATCCTAAATGGAGGGGCAATTACTTGGAAAAGTTCCAAGCAGGAGACAGTAGCTGATTCTACTTGTGAATCAGAGTACATAGCAGCAAGTGAAGCAGCTAAGGAGGCGATATGGCTAAAGAACTTCATCGGAGACCTTGGAGTTGTACCAGCTATAAAGGAGCCAATGGAAATTTTGTGACAGCGAAAGTGCGGTTGCTTTGGCTAAGGAACCAAGAGATCACGGGAGATCTAGGAACATTGACAAAAAATACCATTTCATCAGACATCGAATAGAAGAAGGACTCCTCGTGGCTAAGAGGGTATCATCAGATGAGAACCCGGCAGATCCCCTCACGAAGGGACTGAGCAGGGTTAAGCATTTACAGCATGCGAGGCGCATTGGGCTGAAGGATGATACTAGTTTCAATAATTAGATTCTTGAAACTTGTAAAATGTAATTGACATTTGATGATAAATAAAAGTTGTTATTTATTTATGAGTAAGGTGTTACTATCTTGTGTTGATTGTTTACTATGTTTCAATTTTGCATGTTTTTACTTCCAGAATAATTATGTTATTATTCAAACCATTCACAGTCAGTCAAACTTTGGAAGTAAGTATTGATTTAAGACTGTCATGAATTTGGCTTGTATGATTTGTCTGAAAGTGCTTTGGACAATGCAATGGTTGCTACAACATTCATGAGTACTCATAAGGGCTGAGTATTGGATCCAACCCACGCTCACTTGCATCACTTCATGGAATTTATCTCGAGTGATCGTGAGACGGTAATATCATATAAATCTTCAAACCTAGAGATATGAGTTGTTGACTATGAGTTGGTTATTCATTGATTGCACGAAAACGCATTGGTAACTCGATGTCATAAAACGTGCCTTTGTGAATAATTCAACAAGTAGTTAGTACAAGCATATCAGTCGAAGTTTATCTGTTCCTTCTAGAAATAGAAGCAATATCTGGGCCCCTCGATGATTTGGTTTTGACTTATGTACCGGGCCCGGTCAGAACCTAATTGATGTGTTCAATTTAGTTCTATGTCGAAGCAAATCAGAGATCGAGAAACAAATGCTGGACAATAAGTAAGACCATGTTCCACGTGTTTGTCCGGCTGATATCATGAGAATAGAGGATTATATGATCACTTATCTTAAATGGCGTATCATCATCATCTCAGTTCTGAGAGACTTTGAAAGAGCTACGATTGCTAGTCGGATTTTGAAGTCATATTTGCAAATATAGTTATTAGACTTGTCCAAGTGGGAGATTGTTGGATATAGTGTCTAAGTCCATAACTTTATTTGGTATGTACTTGACCCGACCCGGCATGGTCCATTTGGGTTGCATGGCATTGCAATACTTGGATAGACTAGATGAGAGAATAAGGCACTTATGATTATTAATATATTATAAGTTCTAATATATTGATAATAGTATTATTTAATTAGTATTGATCAAGTATTAATCTAGTATTAATTTGGTGATCAAAGTGAGACTAATTAAATATATATAGGGTTGATTATGACAATCATCAATTCTTTTTATGGTGGATTAATGATCCATGGTTTATGGGTTTGGTTATAACCATATGGAGCTCCATGGATAGACCATGGGAGTTAGAAACCCATAGGTCATGAGAAATCAAGAGTCATGACAATTAAGGGCATTCATGTGTAAACCCTAATTGTGACAACACTATAAAAGGAACCCTATGGCTAGCAAAATCGGGACCTAGTGTTAATAGAGAGGGCATAACCGATTTTGAGTGCTAGAAGTATTCTCTCAAGTTATTCCAAGTCTTGTGGTGTTGTGTGAAGCATTTGAGGCACAACATTTGGGGTGCTAGGCTCACAAAGTCTTGAAGGAATCCAAGCAACAACAAGGTATGTATTTCTACTAGTTTTTATGTTTTATGTAATCCCCATGCCATGCTAGTTAGGAAATAACCTTGAAAAAGAAATTTGCATGTATATAGAGAAAACATAGATTCAAGGTTATTAGGGTTGCATGTACACTTAGGAAGTGTTAGAATGCTCAAAACCCATCATCTTTCGCACGTTGAATTAGCTACAGTCTCCTGCTTGGAACTTTTCCAAGTTATTGCTCCTCCATTCAAGGTAAATACCCAGCCCGACTGAGAACGGAAATTATCTCTGTCGGTCTGAAAGCTTGTGTCACTATACCCCGTTACTCGACTCATCTCAGCTATCTCAGCCTCTGTACTCGGACTCTGAGTTTTACTCAGTTTGCTATTGCCTTGGATGGGTAAGTCACCTTTCTTGGAATCCATCATATTGAACCTTTTCAATACCTTATCCAGGTAGGTACTTTGACTAAGTCCAATTAGTCTTTTACTCCTGTCTCTCAATATCCTTATCCCCATAATATAGGCAGCTTCTCCAAGGTCCTTCATAGCGAAACACTTCCCAAGCCAGGACTTAACCTCCTGCAAGGTTGGGATGTCATTTCCTATGAGAAGTATGTCATACACATACAACACCAAAAAGCTAACTGTACTCCTACTAGCCTTGACATACACACAGGACTCATCCTCGCTTCTCAAAAAACCAAACTCTTTGACTTTCTCATCGAAACAAAGATTCCATCTGCGAGATGCTTGTTTCAATCCATAAATGGATTTCTCAAGCTTACACACTCTACTAGGGTACTTTTCATTGACAAAACCCTCTGGCTGAACCATGTAAACATCCTCAGCCAACTTTCCATTAAGGAAAGCGGTTTTGACATCCATTTGCCATATTTCATAATCATAAAATGCAGCTATGGCTAGCATAACCCTAATAGACTTAATCTTCGCTACTGGTGAGAAGGTCTCATCATAGTCAACTCCCGGAGTTTGAGTAAAGCCCTTCTCAACCAGTCGCGCCTTATATGTGTGTACTTTCCCATGCATGTCGGTCTTCTTCTTGAAGATCCATTTGCACCTACCTGTCTTACGACCCGGTACATTGTCAACCAAGTTCCAAACTTGATTGTCATACATGGAATGAATCTCGCTGTCCATAGCCTCTTTCCACTTTGCAGACTCGGGGCCTGTCATGGCTTCCTTATAATTTTTAGGTTCATCCAAATTTACCAGTGAGCTATCACTGATAAATGTATCACCCTTAGATGTTATATGGAAACCATATAACACAGGTGGAACACTAACTCTACTGGAGCGCCTCAGAGGTACGGACTCGTCAACTGGATCAACGCGAGTTTCTTCCTCAGTTTGATTGCTAGTGTTTGAGGTTCCTTCACCGCTTGACTCTTGAATCTCTTCAAGGTCAATTTTCCTCCAACTGTTTCCTTGGCCTATGAGTTCTCTATCGCGAAATACTCCTCTCTTCACAACGAAGACAACATTGTCACTCGGTCTGTAGAAGAGATATCCAAAAAATTTATGTGGATCGCCGATGAAAATACACCGCTTACTATGAGGTTCGAGCTTGTCGTGAGTCTCGTGTCTCACAAAAGCCTCGCAACCCCAAACCTTGATGTGTGCTAATGAGGGAACCTTCCATGTCCACATCTTGTGAGGTGTTTAGGCAACCTTCTTAGTTAGTACTAGATTAAGGATATGGGCGGCAGTCTCTAAGGCATACCCCTAAAATGAGATATGTAATGAAGCTCGACTCATCATGGAACGGACCATGTCCAACAAGGTTCGATTGCGCCTCTCAGCCACACCATTAAGTTGTGGTGTCCTAGGTGGCGTCAATTGAGAAACAATCCCACATTCCTTAAGATAGTCTAGGAACTCGATACTATGATACTCACCACCTCGATCGGATCGGAGCATCTTTATCTTCCTGCCCAGCTGATTCTCCACTTCATGTTTAAACTCTTTGAATCTTTCAAAGGTTTCTGACTTATGTTTGATTAAGTAGATATAGCCATATCTGTTGTAATCAACTATAAAAGTCACATAGAAGCGGTTAGCATCCCTTGTGGCGGTTCTGAAAGGTCCACACACATTGATGTGTATGAGATCTAACAAACCTTCACCCCTTTCACAAGTACCAGTGAAGGGTGATTTAGTCATCTTTCCAAACAAACAAGATTCGCAAGTGTCATCCGACCTTAAGTCGAATGGCTCCAAGACTCCAGTCTTTTGGAGTTGGCCTATGCGCTTCTTGTTGACATGTCCAAGACGACAATGCCACAAGCATGCCTTATCCAAATCATTGGAAGAATCAATGTGCAACACATTATTCCCTAAGTTGTCTACAACCATCACAGTTTCATATACACCATTACAAGGCAATGCTTTAAAATAAAAAACACCATTATAAAAAAAATTAATAGCACCAATTTCATTATCAAATGAAAAACTAAAACCTTGTTTGTACAAACCATGAAAGGAAATAACATTTCTCGCCATTTCAAACGAGTAGCAACAATTATTCAAATCTAATTCTAACCCACTACTAAGCAATAAAGAATAAACTCCAATCTTGGTGACAGGTGAAACCTTCCTATTCCCCATGATCAAGTTCATCTTCCCGTGCTCCACATCCTTACTTCTTTTTAGTCCCTGCAAATATGAATAAATGTGAATTCCACAACCTGTATCAAGGACCCAAGAACAAGAATGTGATGAGTTATTAGATAGAATAGTATAAATACCTGCATGGGTGGGTTTAACCTTCCCATCCTTTACTGATGGGTTTGAGCCATAAGAACTTTCCTATGTGCACATGCAAACCCTAATGCTTGGATCTAGGTTTCTCTAATTGAACATGCAATGTATCCAAGGCTTACAATCCTAGATCTAGAGAATAAAATTGAAACATAACACATGAAATCAGATCTAGATGAATACCTTAAGTTGCTTGCTTAAATCTTCTTGTTCTTGGAGCTTAGAGTCACAATTTTCACTCCTCTAATGGCTTACAAACACCAACTAGCAAGAGGTTGATTTGGAGAGAGAGAGGAGAGGTGTAGAAATCGGCTCTAAGGTTCCCAAGGAAGCAAGGTGTTCGATTTCTCCAACCCATAGGGTCTATTTATACTATGAGCTACTAGGGTTACCTCCTTAACCCTAATTGAATAACTTAGGCCTTAAGCAATCCAAGGATCCTTCTAGAGTAAGGCTTGGACGAATTCAAGGAGCCCATACTCCTTAATTACGGCCACCCTATATCCGATAAGGATCCATAGCCCAAAAACTCAACTATCACACATTTGACAGTTTAAGCCCCTTTATTCAATTAACCTCTTTTAGTCACCAAATTAATTCCTAATTAATTTATGACTAATATTAATTAAATAATATTATTATTCCTTTAATATATTATTCTCATAATATATTAATATAATAATATCTCTTCTCTCTTCACAAATCACCCTATCAAGTTGCTATGGTGAAGGAAACCCAAAAGGACCATGCACAACCGGGTCAAGTACTTACCAAATATAGTTACGGGCTTAGACACTAATCCAACAGTCTCCCACTTGGATAAGTCTAGTAACTATAAATGCAAACCTAATCCGATTAGCAATCGTAGCTCTCAAAGACGTTGTCAAACTCTGATCTTATCAGTAACCTGTCCTTCAGATAAGGGATCGTATAATCCTTTGTTCTAGATATCGTGCGGACAATTACATGGAACATTGTCATACTTATTGTCCAGCAATTGGTTTCTCGATCTCATATTCATTTGACATAGAACTTAATTGAACACATCAATTCAGTCCTGACCGGGCCCGACACATAAGTCAAATCAAATCATCGAGGGGCCCTGATATCGCTTTTACCCTCTTAGGATAAAAGGAACAGATAAACTTCGACTTATATGCATTTATTATCCATTAATCAAATCATACACAACAATGTGTTTTATAACATCAAGTTACTGATGCGTTTACGCATTATCAATGCACAACTAATTAATAAATAATAAACCATATATCTAGGTTTTAAGACCATATGATATTACCATCTTGCGATCACTCGTGATAAATTCCATGAAGTGATTCCAGCAAGTGTGGGTTTATTCCAATGCTCAAATCAAGTTCATAAGCACTCATGAACGTTGTAGCAAACTTTTGCTATGTATAATACACTTTATACAATCTACACACCAATTCATGACAGTCTTCATTCATATCTACTTCCAACATATGAACGACTGTGGACCGTTCGAATAATTCGATTATTATCAAATAACTCAATTATTCAGGAAGTCAAAACATGAAAATTGAAACAATAGGTAAAAGATTAACATAAGACAGTAACATTACTAATAAATAATACTCCTTTATTTAATCATCAAATGTTAATAACAATTTATCTATTACACATTTCCAAACTATCTAATCTAAACTAATATCGTCCTTCAGCCCAATGCTCCTAGTGTGCTGCAAGTGCTTAACCCTGCTCAGTCCCTTCGTAAGAAGATCTGTTGGGTTATCCTATGACGATACCCTATTTACTACGAGGAGTCCTTCTTCCATCCGATGTCGAATAAAGTGATATTTTCTATCGATATGTCGAGATCTACCGTGATCTCTTGGTTCCTTGGTCAAGGCAACTGCTCCTTCATTATCACAGAAAATCTCCATGGGCTCCTTTATGGCTGGCACAACTCCAAGGTCTCCAATGAAGTTTTTCAACCATATTACCTCCTTTGATGCTTCGCTTGCTGCAATGTACTCTGATTCGCACGTTGAATCGGCTACGGTTTCCTGCTTGGAACTTTTCCAAGTCACTGCTCCTCCATTGAGGGTAAAGACCCATCCCAACTGCGAACGGTAGTTGTCCCTCTCGGTCTGAAAACTAGCGTCACTGTACCCTCGCACCTTTAAGTCATTACTCCCACCGAGGACTAGAAACCATTCCTTGGTCCTCCGAAGGTACTTAAGAATATTCTTGACCGCGATCCAATGCGCTCTGCCAGGGTTCCCTTGATATCTACTAACCATGCTCAAAGCAAAGGCCACATCAGGGTGAGTAAAAGTCATAGCATACATGATTGAGCCAACTGCGGAAGCGTAAGGTACTCGGCTCATCTCTGCTATCTCGACTTCAGTACTCGAACTCTGAGTCTTACTCAACTTGGCATTACTCTGGATTGGTAACTCCCCTTTCTTCGAATTCTCCATACTAAAACGTTTTAGTACCTTGTCCAAGTAAGTATTCTGACTAAGTCCTATTAGTCTCTTACTTCTGTCTCTCACTATCCTTATTCCCAGAATATAGGAATCCTCTCCGAGGTCCTTCATAGCAAAGCACTTCCCGAGCCAGGACTTAACCTCCTGCAGTGTCTGGATGTCGTTTCCTATGAGTAGTATGTCGTCGACATACAATACGAGAAAGCTTACTACACTCCCACTGGCCTTGACATATACACACGATTCATCTTCGCTTCGCTGAAAGCCAAACTCTTTGACCTTCTCGTCAAAACAAAGATTCCATCTGTGAGACGCTTGCTTAAGTCCATAAATGGACTTCTCAAGCTTACACACTCTGTTGGGATGCTTCGCATTGACAAAACCCTCTGGCTGAGCCATGTAAACATCCTCAGCCAACTTCCCATTAAGGAAAGCGGTTTTGACATCTATTTGCCATATTTCATAGTCATGAAATGCAGCAATGGCCAGCATCACCCTGATAGACTTTATCTTCGCAACTGGTGAGAAGGTTTTGTCGTAGTCAACTCCAGGAGTTTGAGTGAAACCCTTCGCAACCAATAGCGCTTTATAAGTGTGCACATTTCCATCCACGTCAGTCTTCTTCTTGAAGATCCACTTGCACCCGACCGTCTTACGGCCTGGTACATTGTCAACCAAATTCCAAACTTGGTTGTCATACAAGGATTGAATCTCGCTGTCCATAGCCTCTTTCCATTTCGCAGACTCTGGGCCTGCCATGGCTTCCTTATAGCTGTTAGGTTCGTCCATATTCACTAGTGTACTATCACTAATGAACGTATCCCCTTCCACAGTAATATGAAAACCATAGAACTGGGGTGGAACACTAACCCTTTCGGAACGTCTAAGAGGTAATGACTCGTCAATCGGTTCAACCGGAGTTTCCTCCTCGGGTTGAGCGCCAGTGTTAGAGGTTCCTTCATCGCTCGACTCTTGAAGCTCTTCAAGATCGATTTGCCTCCCACTGTTTCCTTGGCTTATGAGTTCTCGCTCTCGGAGAACCCCTCTCCTCGCAACGAAGACAACATTGTCACTCGGTCTGTAGAAGAGATATCCAAAGGATTTCTGTAGGTAGCCAATGAAAATACATCGCTCACTACGAGGTTTGAGTTTGTCGTGAGTTTCTCGTCTTACGAAAACTTCGCAACCCCAAACCTTGATATGTGCCAACGAGGGAGCCTTCCATGTCCACATCTCGTGAGGTGTTTTGGCAACCTTCTTCGTAGGTACTAAGTTAAGGATATGGGCGGCAGTCTCTAAGGCATACCCCCAGAATGAGATAGGTAGTGAAGCACGACTCATCATGGAATGAACCATGTCTAGCAAGGTTCGATTACGCCTCTCAGTTACACCATTTAATTGTGGTGTCCTAGGTGGCGTTAATTGTGAAACTATTCCACATTCCTTGAGGTAGTCGTGGAACTCAAGACTTAGGTACTCTCCACCTCGATCAGATCGAAGCATCTTGATTTTCCTGCCCAACTGATTCTCCACTTCTTGTTTAAACTCTTTGAACTTTTCAAAGGTTTCTGACTTGTGCTTGATTAAGTAGATATACCCATATCTGCTATAATCATCTGTGAAAGTCACATAGAAGCGATTCGCATCCCTCGTGGTGGATCTAAAGGGTCCACATACATCTGTATGTATGAGATCCAATAAACCCTCACCCCTTGCACAAGTGTCAGTGAAGGGTGACTTGGGCATCTTTCCAAGTAAACAAGACTCGCACACGTCATCGTCCCTAAGGTCGAATGACTCCAACACTCCATCCTTTTGGAGTTGGGCTATGCGTTTCTTGTTGACATGTCCTAGACGACAATGCCACAAGCATGCTTTATCCATACTATTGGAAGAATCCACACACAACACATCATTTCCTAAATTGTCTACAACCATCACAGTTTCATATATTCCATTACAAGGCAATGCTTCAAAATATAAAACATTATTAAAATAAGCGTAAATAGAACCCTTTTCATTATCAAATGAATATCTAAAACCTTGTTTATATAAACCATGAAATGAAATGATGTTTCTAGCCATATCTGGCGAATAGCAACAATTATTCAAATTTAAATCTAAACCATTACTTAGCACTAAGGAATAAACTCCAATCTTGGTCACAAGCGACGATCTTCTATTTCCCATGATCAGATTCATCCTTCAACGCTCCACATCCCTATTTTCGTTTAGTCCCTGCAAATCAGAACATATGTGAAAACCACATCCTGTATCAAGAACCCAAGAACTAGCATGTGATAAACTATTAGATTTAATTGTGTAAATACCTGCGAAAGATGGCTTGATCTCTCCATCCTTGATGGCTTGCAGATATTCTGGGCAGCTTCTCTTTCAATGCCCTATCTTGTGGCAGTGGTGGTACTCTGCCTCCTTAGGGTTAGAGTTGGGTTTAGCAGAACCAACTTTGGTTCCACTAGAAGAGGTTCCATCTTGGGACTTTCCCTTGTGGTGGCCCCTTGAAGAGGCCTTCCTCTTCTTACCCGTCCCTTGCCCTATTGCCAAGACAGGGGAAACAGCTGGAGTAGGAGGTTATGCAACAGATTTATCCTTGAGGTTGCTCTCATCAGTCCTTAACAAGCCCTGAAGCTTGCTCAAGGAGACCTCTTCCTTATTCATGTGGTAGGTCATGCGGAACTGGCTATAGCAGGAAGGCAATGAGTGAAGGATAATGTCAATTGCCAGCTCTTCATCGAAGTTCACATTCAACTTCAGCACGCGATCAACATATCTCTGCATCTTTTGCAGATGGGCAGTAAGGGACTCTCCATTGCCCATTTTGGTAGTGATCATCGAAGTGATGATCTCATACCTCTCTTGCCTAGCGCTCTGGTGGTAGCGTTCCAGCAGATCCTGATGCATCTCATAGGGGTACTTGTCCTCATAGGACTTTTGAAGTTCAGCAGTCATGGTCGCGAGCATGATGCAATGGACTTTCGTGGCATCACGCTCATGAGCCTCGTAGGCCGTGATCTCATCGGCATTAGCAGTTTCGATATCAATCTCCTTTAGCTTCTCGTCGAAGACATATTCTTTGTCCTCGTAGCGAGTGACCATGCGAATGTTGCGGATCCAATTACTGAAATTGGTCCCATCGAAGATCACTTTCCCACACAAGTTCATGAGTGAGAATGAACCAGAGGAGTTTGACCCAGAAGCGTTGTTGTTTGCGTTCAACATCTGAAAAGGAAAAAGAACAAAGTTGATTAGAAATGAATTTCCCCAATTAATCACCCAAATGAGAAATTAGGGCTAGGAACCAACAACATTATTTACAAATTAGAAAAGGGATGTCGTAATCTAACAAGTAAATAATTTGAAGGCAAGTGAATGTCGATTCACTAATTATCCACCATGAAAAACGAAAAAGAAATTAGGTTTTAAATGTATTGAAAACTCCTACATCTTTTGAGATACATTGAACCTTTCAATGGCATGTTTAAATCTCAATATGCCCCTCTCGTTTGTGACTGGGATGCCAAGGATCACAAAGTGGGTGTGAATAACCATGCAAATGTACATGGTGCCCTTATTGTTACAGTCACCTATTCGATGTGCTGGTTAACCACACACGCTCCATCGAACTATGACAAACAATGAGTCACCCTTTGCTACCATTGCTTAGAACCCAATTAATGTGCCGGTTAACCACACGCGCTCCATTAACGTCTTAGCAAGGGCACAAAGTGTAATTTCATGGAATTGCATCAATTCACTTTTGCCTAAAGTAACTAAGATTGGGAATTTTATGAAAACGTTCTAGTTACTTTATATAGATTCATTATACTTTTAATGAGGAAAGGTTTGCCCGATCCTACCCGTTCGGCTAACGACCCTCCACCAATTAAGGAAGCGGTGGGTGAGAATGGACACCCATTAAACAACCATTTTATAGGCCATAACCTTATACCCCCCTTATAGATCGGCTTCGTGAATGAGGCCTACTAACGGTAAGACTAGCATTTAAGTTATACGTATATATATTAATCTTATAATACTATAAGTATAAGGTTGAATTTTAAAACTTGTAAAATTCTAAGGTTTGAAATTTAAATGGTTCAAATTAAAACTTTTAATCACAAAACTTAAATTTCAAAACTTGAGGACAAGTTTTGAACTTTTCAAAACATAAAGGATCAAATAGCAAATAATATAAATTAACTAATTAATTTAGTGGTTATCTAAATTTGACCTAGTCAATATTACTTGCAAGACAATCTACCAATTAATTCAAATAATCAATTATTATCACATAAGGAAATTATTATTTAACTAAATGGTAATTATCTTTTGTTTTGTCAAGGATATAGTCAAATATATGATAAAATTTGGATTTTATTGACCCAAAACGATTAAGGCAAGTATCCTCAAGCAAAACAGCAAGAAATCCCGAAAATCACTCTGACAGACGCTTGGACTCGCCGAGTACCATCATGGACTCGCCGAGTAGCATGAACTCGCCGAGTCCACAATGGGACTTGCCGAGTCTGTCAGTCAGGGGCACAAAAAAATGATTTTTCATGGCAAGAACAATCAAACAATGCATCAATTCAATAGAAATCAATCTAAGCTCTGATACCACTGATGGGTTTGAGCCATAAGAACTTTCCTATGTGCACATGCAAACCCTAATGCTTGGATCTAGGTTTCTCTAATTAAACATGCAATGTATCCACGGCTTACAATCCTAGATCTAGAGAATACAATTGAAACATAACACATGAAATCAGATCTAGATGAATACCTTAAGTTGCTTGCTTGAATCTTCTTGTTCTTGGAGCTTAGAGTCACAATTGTCACTCCTCTAATGGCTTACAAACACCAACTAGCAAGATGTTGATTTTGAGAGAGAGAGGAGAGGTGTAGAAATCGGCTCTAGGGTTCCTAAGGAAGCAAGGTGTTCGATTTCTCCAACCCATAGGGTCTATTTATACTATGAGCTACTAGGGTTACCTCCTTAACCCTAATTGAGTAACTTAGGCCTTAAGCAATCCAAGGATCCTTCTAGAGTAAGGCTTGGACGAATTCAAGGAGCCCATACTCCTTAATTTCGGCCACCCTATATCCCATAAGGATCCATAGCCCAAAAACTCAACTATCACACATTTGACAGTTTAAGCCCCTTTATTCAATTAACCTCTTTTAGTCACCAAATTAATTCCTAATTAATTTATGACTAATATTAATTAAATAATATTATTATTCCTTTAATATATTATTCTCATAATATATTAATATAATAATATCTCTTCTCTCTTCATAAATCACCCTGTCAAGTTGCGATGGTGAAGGTAACCCAAAAGGATCATGCACAACCGGGTCAAGTACTTACCAAATATAGTTACGGGCTTAGACACTAATCCAACATTTACATCCTGCAAGTATTTGGGGCAGCTTCACTTCCAGTGCCTTTTATCATGACAATAGAAACACTCTGCTTCCTTAGGAACGGAAGGGGGAGCATCAGAACCAAGTTTGGTCCCACTAGAAGAGGATCCATCAAGAGACTTTCCCTTGCGGCTCTTGGAAGGAGCCTTCCTCTTTTTCCCTTTCCCATGTCCAATTGCCAAGACAGGGACAGTAGTTATAGGAGTAGGAACAACATTTTTACCTTTGAGACTACTTTCAGCAGTCCTCAAAAGGCCTTGAAGCTTTCTAAGAGTGACCTCCTCCTTGTTAATATGATAGGTCATACGGAACTGATCATAACATGGTGGTAAGGAGTGTAGAATGATATCTATAGCCAACTCCTCATTGAAGTTCACATTCAAGTTCAGCAAGCGGTCCACAAACCTTTGCATTTTCTGCAAGTGGGCCGTGATGGATTCACCATCCTTCATCTTTGTTGTTATCATGGAGGCGATGATTTCATACCTCTCTTGACGAGCACTCTGATGGTATCTTTCCATCAGGTCTTGGTACATCTCAAAAGGGTAGAAGTCCTCATAGGAATTTTGGAGTTCAGCTGTCATAGTGGCCAACATGATACAAGACACCTTGGTGACATCCTTCTCATGAGTCCAAAACTCAGCGATCTCCTAAGGAGTAGCAGAAGACTCATCAATTTTGTTAAGCTCCTTATCGAGGACATATTCCTTGTCCTCATAACGAGTGACCATCCTAATGTTCCTAATCCAGTCATTGAAGTTGGTACCATCAAAGATGACTCTCCCACACAAGTTCATGAGAGAGAAGGAGCCAGAAGGGTTTGAGCCAGAAGCAGTGTTGGAAGACATCTGAAAAAGAAAGACAAAGTTTATATTAGATAATAATCCTTAATATAACACCCAAAATGAAATATTAAGGAGAGGACCCAACACAATATTTTACAATTTGTAAGAGGGATGTCGTAATCCAACTTGCAAAATATTTGAAGGTAGGTAAATAACAATTTACCAATTTCCACCATGAAAAACGAAATTGATAATTAAGTTTTACTTGGATTGAAATTCCTAGATTCTTTTGAGATTCATTGAACTTTTCAATGGCATGTTTAAATCTCGATTATGCCCTTCAAGTTTGTGACTGGGATACCGAGGATCACAAACAAGGTGTGAATAACCATGCAAATTTACTTGGTACACTTGAAGTCAATTATCACCTAATCAATGTGCCGGTTAACCACACACGCTCCATTGATCTATGACAAACATCAAGCTACCCTTTGCAACCCTTACTAGTCCGTGTTAGTGTGTCGGTTAACCACACACGCTCCACTAACGACTTGGCAAGGTGCAAAGTGCAATTTCATGGATTGGCATTAAATTCACATTTTTCCTAAAGTAACTAAGATTGGGAATTTAATAAAAGTTTAGTTACTTTATAATTATCATTATACTTTTAATGAGAAGCGGTGGGTGAGAGTGGACACCCATTAAACTGCCATTTTATAGGCAGTAACTTTATACCCCCCTTATAGACCGGCTTCGTGAATGAGGCCTACTAGCGGTAAGACTGACTTGTCTTATATATATATATATATATATATATATATATATATATATATATATATATATATACATTATTAAACTTATAATACTATAATAGTATAAGGGTTGAATTTTAAACTTTTTAAAATTCTAGGGTTTGGAATTAAAGTATTCATAAGTGTGACTTTACAAATTCCAAAACTTGATGGCAAGTTTGGAAACTCTTCAAAACTTTTCATTTCCATAACTTATGAGTTTAATGACTTTTTAAAGAAATTACTTTTCATTTTCCATAACTTGAGGACAAGTTATGGAGTTCATTAAAAGCATTTAGATCAATATTTTAATTAACACAATAATCAACTAATCTAGTTAAACTCATAAGATCAAGATAATCCACATCAACAATCTTCAAGAAATTACCCTAATCATATAAACTAATACAAATCTTGAAATTATGACAATTATCTTTTAATTGGATAAGCATGATCACTACCATATCAAAAACAGATTTCATGGTTCAAAAAACAGTTTGGGGTAATGATCATAATCCAATTCTGGCCAAAAACTCGAAATTCTGCACACAGGAGCACCAACTCGGCGAGTACATGAACTGGACTCGTCGAGTTGGTCTGTTTCTTAGTGGACTCGGCGAGTCAGCCAGTGGAATCGGCGAGTTCACCAGTCAGATGCAAAAAATTCGATTTTTTCAACTTGGAAAACCAATAAGCATCAAGTATAATAGAAAACAATCCTAGGCTCTAATACCACTGAAGGGTTTTGAGCACTCTAACAACCCTATGGTGCACATACAACCCTAAATGCTTTGGATCTATGTTTTCTCTAATTATACATGCAATTTGATTTTCCAAAAGATTATCCTAAATAGCATACAAAGCATGGGTACTTGAATAACAAAAACTAGTTAGATGACATACCTCTTGTTGTAGCTTGTTAACTTGGACCCTTAAGAGCCTAGCACCCCAAATGTGATGCCTCAAATGCTTCACAAAACACCACCAACAATGGAGGACTTGAGAGAGTGTGTACTTGCACAAAATCGGCTCTTATGATCTCTTGAACCACTAGTGTCCGATTTTAGGAGCCAAAGGGTTTCTTATATAGTGTGACAAAGTCTAGGGTTTCATCCATGTAAACCCTAATGGACATGACCTTTCATATTACTTAGGCTCCATGAGTTAAACCTCCATGGACTATCCATGGACTACCATGTTGGTTTAGACCATCCTAAACAACCATAGGCCCACACTATAAGAATCATTGATTTACCAAATCAATCCCCGTACATTTAATTAGTCTCTTTTGATCAATAAATTAATTCCAAATTAATTCTTGATCAATACTAATTAAATAATATGATTTCATATTAATATATTAGAACTTATAATATATTAATAAATCATAAACAACCTCTACTCAAAAGTCCATCCTTTCAAATTGTTCCGGTGAAATGCAACCCAAATGGACCATGCTATTTTTGGGTCAAGTACATACCAATTATAGTTATGGGCTTAGACATCGTATCCAACAAAAATAACTGCCACCAACTCCAGGTCGTGCGTCGGGTAATTCGCCTCGTGAGGCTTCAACTGCCTCGATGCGTAAGCGATGACATGCCATCTCTGCATCAACACTGATCCTAAACCCGAGATAGATGCGTCACAATACACTACGAACTCATCAACGCCCTCTGGCAGGGCTAAGATTGGCGCCTCGCACAACCTCTGCCTCAAAGTCTCGAACGGCGCCTGCTGCTCAGGCCCCCAGCGAAATGTCACTGATTTCTTGGTGAGTCGGGTCAGTGGAACAACAATCTTGGAGAAATCCTGGATTAATCTTCGATAATAACCCGCCAGACCAAGAAAACTCCGAATCTCGGATGGAGACCTCGGAACCTCCCATCTCATCACGGCCTCTACCTTGGCCGGATCGACCAGTATACCGTTCTGGTTGACGAGGTGTCCCAGAAACTGCACCTCGTGCAACCAAAACTCGCACTTGGAGAACTTTACGAAAAGTCTCTCCCTCCTCTGTGTCTCCAACACCTCCCTCAGGTGCTCCTCGTGCTACTCCTGAGTCTTGGAGTAAACCAAGATATCATCGATGAAAACTTTCACAGACCGGTCTAGCATCGATTTGCACACGCATTTCATGAGATCCATGAACGCTGCAGTAGCATTGGTGAGCCCAAACGGCATCACCATGAACTCATAGTGACCATAACGAGTCTGAAAGGCTGTCTTCTGCACATCGTCGTCCCTGGCTCGCATCTGGTGGTATCCTGATCGCAGATCAATCTTGCAAAACCAAAATGCTCCCTGAAGCTGGTCAAATAGGTCATCAATCCTCGGAAGTGTTTAATGGTTCTTAACCGTTACCTTATTCAACTCCCGGTAATCTATACACATCCGATGTGACCTGTCCTTCTTCTTCACAAACAGGATCGAGGATCCCCATGGCGAACTGTTCGGCCTGATAAATCCCTTGTCTAACAGCTCCTGCAGCTGTGTAGACAACTCTTGCATCTCGGGAGGAGCCAACGAATATGGTGCCTTGGCTATCGGAGCCGCACTAGGAACTAGGTCAATCCTGAACTCTACCTGCCTCTCTGGAGGTACCCCAGACAAATCCTCTGGAAACACGTCCGGATACTCCCGCACAACTGGCACATCGCTCACGGTCGCCTTACCCTTCTCCCGGGTATCCATAACGTAGGAGACAAAACTTGTACATCCCTGATGAAGGTAGCGTCTGGCTCTCGCTGCTGAACACATGACCGGTCCACATTGCGGTCTCTCACCCTGAATCACCAGCTCTCCCCAACTTGGGGTCTTGACCCGAACCAACTGCTGCTTACAGTCGATCACCGCCCCAATAGGTCTCAACCAATCCATGCCTATGATGACCTTATTCCCACGCAATGGAATGGGAACCAAATCCACGAGGTAACGCTCGTCATACATCCTCAGGACACAATCTCTATAAACCTCTGATGCCCGGACGGATCGGTCGTCTGCAATCTCGACCTCTAAGGGGCAATCCAATGTGCATGAAGACTCAGCAAACCTCTTGCTGAGTGCAAGAGATACGAATGATCGGGTATCCCCCGAGTCAAATAATACCAGTACCGGGATACCGTTCACATGGAACGATCCTAAACAAAACACATAGAATATAAATATCAAAACTAGCATATAAAAAAAGTTAGGGAGAAGAAAACATACCCGTCACCACATCCGGTGTGGCACGCGCCTCTTCGGCGATCAGCTGGAAGGCTCGAATCCTCACCACAGCAGCATCTGTCTCGCCCTGGCGGCAATCTGTGATCCGCAGGGTCGCTGGTGCTGGCACCGCCATTGGCGCTCCTGATACGAATCTCGGGCAGTTGCCCTTTTTATGGCCTCGCTGATTGCAGTGAAAACAAAGCATGTCTGATGTCTGTATGGAGGGGGTAGGGGCAGTACAATCCCTGCTAAAGTGACCAGTCTTTCCGCACTTATAGCAACCCGATCCCCCAGCTCTGCAAACTCCCTCGTGTGGCTTGCCGCATTTCCTGCAGCGGCTCCGCCCCTGGAGGCCCTTCGACCTTGAGTCAAATCCCTTGGGTTTCTTCATCGAAACCCCAGTCGCCTGCCCAGTCTCCGCCTTCCTCTTCCTGATGTGCTCTATATCAATCTCCCTCTCTCGTGCCCTAGCTATCATATCATACAGGGTCGGGCACGCCGAATAGCTGACATATTTCCGAATGTCAGCTCTCAACATATCATGGTACCGGGTTTTCTTCATCTCCCCATCACCCGCGTACTGGGGCACCAACAAGGCCCTCTCCCTGAACTTGGCGGTAATCTCTGCCACCGTCTCAGTAGTCTGTCTCATATCCAAGAACTCCCTGGCTAGCTGCTGAACCTCCATAGTTGGCGCAAACTCCGCTCTGAATCTGGTCACTAAATCCGACCAGGTCATAGCCTCAATAGTTGGGGCTCCCAAAGTATCACCGACTGCCTCCCACCAGTCTCTAGCCCGCTCCCTCAAACAACCAGCAGCAAACCTGACCTTCGACCTCTCAAGGCAGAAGCTCGTCAACTGTTCAGACTCGATGTCTGCAATCCATCTCCTAGCCACAATAGGGTCCTTCACCCCGCTGAAGTCTGCTGCTCCACATCCCCTGAAGTCCTTGAAGGAGAGTGTGCGAGTCCCAGACTGGGCAGGTGTCATGTCACTCCTGAATTCCCTAAGGTGATCCTCCATCAGCTCAATGATACCCTCCGTGATCGACCTGAAAATCACCGAGGTCACCTCAAGGATGCCTCTCGTAATCAGAGATGCTATAAACTCGCGTAATCCATCATCAACTGATTCGGAACCCATACCCGAACCTGACCCAGACCCTGAGCCCCTGCTCCATGACACGTCACCACCATCTGAAATAAACCATACAATCGTCAGGGCCATACATAACATCGAGAGACCTCACACACACTACAAGTTCCCTGGTTTTATCTCAGCTTTCCTTGTCTCGAGTACGGATCCTCTGCTTTCAGTAGTACGGGCCCATACTACCTTCCACATCTATCCGTACTTTCCTCAAGAATTGCCTTGACTCCACCAAGTCCCTTTCACTACTACTGCTCTTTGCGCTATTCTCATCCTAGGCTTACGTTAGGGTAATCTCTAACCCACTCTCCGCCGTCAGTTGCATAATAAGTCCCTGTTATCTCTCCCTAACTAGCTTGCGAATACCATTATATACCACTAAGACCAGATAATTCTTGGAATAAGAGGTCCTACCCTACACCGGTTGGACTCAGACAAGAGCTGCGAAATAGAGTTAGACCTAACCTTCTGAAATTATTTAGTCCTCATAATATACAACTTAACATATTCGTTTACTAGTTAATTAAAGATAAATAGAACTCCTAAAATCACAAAGCAAGCAAAATTCGAGCATTGGGTACCCAAAGCCAGGCATATCCTAAATAGGTCATCATATCATTGACTAATCAGTACTATCATGTAGTTCAATAAGCACATACAATAGGCATACAAGACATCCTTCCTAGATCCTTAGCCTTAATCTAGCATGCAGTTCTCATACACATACAACAGGCATACAAGGCATCCTTCCTAGATCCTTAGCCCTAATCTAGCATGCAGTTCTCATAATCATATCATATCATATCATAACATAACATGTATGGGTATCTTGGGGAAAACTTACTTGAGCTCGGCCGATTGCACGCATCACACTCCTTGTTCTTTCTCAAAAACCCTTAATTTTAAATTTAAGAAAAATTATTTTTCTTGTAAAAACCTTTCAAACCCTCGATTTGAGTCCAGACACCCCCGAAAGTGTGTCTGAATCCCTCAAACCAAGGCTCTGATACCAACTTGTAACATCCCAAAATTCATGACCAAAAATTTCATTTTAAATT
This sequence comes from Lactuca virosa, assembly GCF_052849685.1. Classification (NCBI taxonomy): domain Eukaryota; kingdom Viridiplantae; phylum Streptophyta; class Magnoliopsida; order Asterales; family Asteraceae; genus Lactuca; species Lactuca virosa. The sequence continues at coordinate 89,291,583 of NC_136429.1, forward strand.
AAGTAATTATAAAACCAATAGTCTGAAAACCTCCATAGTATCATTTTGTATCAAAACTTGTATGTCAATAATCAAAACATGTCATAAGAAAACAACATCAGAGTATATCTCCCAAAGATCTCATGTGCGGAAAACATAGTGTGATACGCTGCGATCATGCCGACTCCTTTCCTTTCGAAGAAGAAGTACATGAAACCAAAACTGAAAACCGTAAGCACAAAGCTTAGTGAGTTCCTCCATCATACCACATACCATATGTCACACCCCCGAACCAGGACGGCGGAAACGTCCGGGGGCGGATGACGTCATTGTATAGTATTATAACAATTGAATATGAATGAAACATAGCAACCAAACGACATACATTGAGATAAAAGACTTACATTGTTTACAAAATGTATTTGCTCACAAATTACACAAAAGTGACAGAAATGTAATTTTTAAAATGCAGCCAAATATCCAACATCCATAGCTCAAGTACCTGCTTACTATGTTCCTGAGAATACAAGTTATTTTGAAAAGCGTTAACATAGAATGTTGGTGAGTTCATAAGCATATTTGTATGAAAAGATTTGTAACATCTTTGTTTGAAATGATTTGTATGTTTCTAGAAAATCCGGTATTTTCTCATGAAAATGGTTTGTAAGTCTCGTTCCAAAACTGTGAATATATGCATGCATGTCCTTTGTTTTCTTTTGTTTGTAATTGTATGTTCCCAGAAAATCCTATATTTTCTTTTGTATGAAAAACTGTGGTCTTAAACCTTAAACCAGTAGTGAAAACCAATGGTGTACCGGGAGGAAAAATGCAGTTTTATATTTTATAAAAGCGGTGAAGTGTAAGCTTCCCGTAAATCAATATAGTATTGTTAATCCCTAAGTGAATTATTATAACCGTGCTTGATGTGACTGTTATGCATGTTACGACGTTCTTCAGGCGTCGGAATCGGTAAGATATTTGTCACCCTAGACTGGCCCCGTCTAGCAGTAGCGAACAGCTCAGGTGTGGGGGTGTCAATCCCCGTATAGATCTATACACAACTATCTCGCTCTTCCTCCAGGAGACTCTGGTTATAATGCAGGACTTAGAATGTACACTAGGTAGGTACGTTGAAGATAGTGTCTCACTAAAGCCTTAACGGATTTACGCAAACTTCGAATCTCTTTATTGTATAATGAAATAACTTTACTAGTGTAAATTCGTGACAGATGTTTTATGACACGCATTTTACCGATTTTGATAACAAGCTGTTTATGACACGCGGTTTACTGATTTCATGACACACAGCTTATTACTCATGCAATAAGAGTTTTATGACAGACAATTTATGACACGCACGTTTTTCTGTCATAAAACTGTTTTGTATATAATTTTTGTTAAACTATTTATAACATTTCATAAAAATAGACTTTAGTGAATATGTCTAGTTGTAACATATGTTGCAAAAATAACATATTATCTTGAGTTATAAACCATCTAAAAATGATGATGATGAGTTTACGACTATTTTACCAATAATATTATTTTAAGTAAAATATCAAACTTAATGTTTATGTTTAACATCCCTTTTTACCGGTTTTTGCAATTTTATAACACCAAATATGTTGTCTAAGTTTAACTCAAATATGTCACGACTTTTGTAACACCATAAATGATAAACTCAATATTTTATCCAAATATTAGTGTAGATTTATAAAAAGGGGAGCATGTATGTATCCAAAAGTACATGGATATATACATACTATGATTTCGAAAATTTTGAGTGACCAAACCCATGTCCACGAATTTTTGTATAACAAATGTGTTAATGAACATGCTCATCACGATTTTATGAAACTACATAAGATAAATACATTTTTACACAAGTATTTCAACACATAACTATGAAGCATGAAATTATCCAAAAGACAAACTTAATCTAGCAAAAATGAGGCTTGTAAATCTCGAGTTTATGGTGTATCAACATGAGATATTCAACATTGTAAGCTCAAGTTGATACATAAACATGTAGGTGCATGTAAATATCCAATGGTTAAAAGAAACTTGAATTGTATTCCCCCCCCCCCCCCAAAAAAAGTATGAAAAACACGAAAATAGTGGGGTATGAAGCTCACCTTGTGGATTTCGTGAGTTGTAGGAAGAAGAAGAAAGAAGTTGTTGATCCTAGCCTTGTGTAATCTTGAAGGTCACTCGAAAATGGGGAATGTTCTAAGAATTATACACACGAAAGTGTTGTGTAAACAAGGAGTTTTGGATTGAAGTGATGTAAAAATACTTGAAGTTTACAAGAATACTTACCAAGTTCTTATGAGTTTATAAAGAAAAACCCCCCTTGAAGATGGCACACACACGAAATGAGAGACAGAGATGATAGGAAGTCCTTGAGAATGAGTTGGAAGAAAGTGTTTGGTGTGTGTGTGTGTTGTGGTGATCGGCCGCATATAAGAAAGGAGAGGGAAGAAATGACATTTTTGCATTGTGGGTAAATAAGAGTGTTGCATGGATGCATGAAGGTTAATCTCATACATGGCTTGGTTGTTCTTTGGTTCAAGGAGTGCAAAGCATTGAGGTGTCACTATTTTTAGTATTTCTTTTTTTTTTGTCTTATGCCAAACCCGATTTTATCAAGTGTGTAGAGGGGTTTTCGGTTTTTGGAGTGAGCATGGGCCTTCGGGCTTTATTTGGCCCAATAAGAGAGTTTTCGGCCAAAGGGAGGCCCAAACGAAAGGTTTTCGATTGTTGAAATGTGTATGGGCTTTTCGGGTTTAGTTGGGTCCAATAAGGCCCAAGGAAAAGTTTTCGGCCCACTAAGGCCCAAGGAAGAGTTTTCGGTCCAATAAGGTGTTGGGCTGAGAACTCTTGGGCAAAGGCCCAAAATTCGATTTTGTTTAGCTATTGGATCAAACTTGGGCTTATAAGAGGCTATTTCGACTTGATTCTAAATGTATGCTCATATGAATTTATATAACATTGTAGTTTGAATTTCACTATTTTGATGCAACAAGGTTACATAGAGGAATTTGTTTTGTACAAGTTCCAAAATCTCAACCCCAAGTTGCTAGTTGTGACACCATACAATAAACATACTGTCAGGCATATCTGGGTGCCCGACCTACCCTGCTGAGCATACCTGGGTGCTCAACCTACCCATGTTATACATAACAGGGGTGTCCGACCTACCCCTGTCAGGCATACCTGGGTGCCCGACCTACCCATGTCAGGCATATCTGGGTGCTCGACCTACCCTCCGGTTTATTTCAACCGGTTACGGGTCTATTTCACCCCTACCATTACCACATAATATCATATCATAATCATATTGTCAGGCATATCTGGGTGCCCGACCTACTCTCCAGTTTATTTCCAACCGGTTACGTGGCCTACTTCCCCCTTCTACCACTACCACATAATAACATAGCATACAAGCACATAAATCTCTACAGATAGTGGCATACCAGACAATTATCACAAAGACAATCATCTCTACCATAAACAACTACTAATGGGCCGACATTGGTGCCTTCGACCCACTCATACAGGGAAGGTAACTCACCTTGAATACTAGAAGTAGTTGAAAATCCTCGGCTCCGAATGTCAACCCCACTCAAGATCCTAAACATAAAAGATTTCCTTAATTACCCTTTCACACTCATAACCCCTTACGGGTCAACTTGGTCAAAGTCAAAGTCAAAGTCAACGCTCCGAGTTGACTCGACTCGTCGAGTTTGTCCTTCAACTCACCGAGTTCTCAAGAATCATAAAATCATGGAATTGCGATCCAACTCATCAAGTTTTCCTCTAACTCGCTAAGTTCCTCCTTGACTCACGGAATCGCGATATCCTGAGTTGACTCGTCGAGTTTCTCCTACAACTCGTCGAGTCCTTCTTTTTCCAACAGAGTCGGGACACTTCCAAATCAACTCGTCGAGTTCCCTTATGGACTCGTCGAGTTCTTCAGTTTGTCATCCTTCTTAATGCATTAAGTCTCTATTCTTCAAACCAAGGCCCTACCTTCTAGATCCAAGTTGGAAATATGTCTTGGAGGGTAAAGTTTCCAACTTTACCTATTAAGAACCTCTCCCCAATGCATAAACTCAAACCCTAACCCAAAAGGGCTTAGATCCAACTCCAAAAGCCATTAAAACTTCGAGATAGACCATGAGGTCTTAGATCTGGACTTTAGGGACAATTTGGTCACGTAGAGCTCCCATCTTTACTCGCATGCATGACCTACTAGGGCTTAAAAGACCAAAAAGATGGTCTAGAAGTTGCATGGGACTTCCATGGCCATAAAGTTGGCACCTTTATGCCATGAAGCCCCTTTAAGACCCTAGATCTGAAGGGTTTGCCCAAGTGGGACGTCCAAATCCCAACCATCAATATCTTTGGGCCAAAACATGAAGAAAATCATCCTAAAACTAGATCTAAGCATGCCCTAGACAAGGTTGAAGCTTTATGCCTCAAATGAACCAGAAATGAAGCTCAACTTCTGGATCTACTCTCCTCCCACACGTTATTGCTCCTCCTTCAAGCTTCTCCTTCTTCAACTCACCAAGAAAGCACAAGATTAGCTCACAATCACCAAAAATGGCTTAGGGTTTCAAGATTAGGGTTTTTGGCAGTGGAGGCTGGAGATGAGGCCAACACCTTGGGGTTAAGGTGTTTAAATAGGGTGCAAAACCCCGGAATTAGGGTTTCATTTCTGCCAGCCTACTCGTCGAGTTGAGGTTCCCCAACTCGTCGAGTAGGTTTCCAAAATCTGCGTTCCAATTCATCTCTACTCGATGAGTTTGGAGCCTCCAACTCGTCGAGTTTCTATATAAAAGTGAATAATTATAAATTAAATACATACCAGGAACCATTTGTTTATTTCTTATGCTCTATCTAGAAATGCACAGAGGTCATAGTAAAAGTTCTGAAGGATGCTATGAACAGTACATATGCTCCTGAATATGATATTTCTGGGATTTCAAATCCTTTTCTCCAAATAAGATTACTTCCTATTTTACAGATAGTGGGTCATGGAGATGTTGTTGCTAGTGATATCATGAATGATGTCCTTGCTCAGGTTAGCTTCCATCTTTTATGTGATATCTTGTTAATTTGTCATGATATCTAATATGGTTTAGGTTGAAATCCTCCATACATCTATTCACTATATATACATTTAGTCATTTTGATTTTATTTGTACATATAGGGGCCCTACTAAACTTTTTAAATTTGTATCGTATACACCATTATGAACAACTGTAGCAGCAGGTTTCTTGTAGGAAATAATGGTATAATCAGTACACAAAAAAGAGTTTAAGGAAATTTGACTAATAAAAAAATCTATAGTGATCAAATGTTGATAGGGAATAGTTGGTTTCTAATATATAATTTTATTATTCATGTCTACTTTTTTATTCTTGCGAAATTACATAAATTATAGGTTAAATACATGAAATAGTAATATACTTTTATTTTTTGTTCAATAACCAACTATATATTCTTAAATACATGTGAGATTTTATTAACATAAAGTTTAGAGACCGAATATAGTTGGTTATTAAACAAATAAATAAAAGTTTTATATAATTTTGAAAGTATCAATCTGCACAAAGCTTCAATATATATACACCCACCTCATTTAAGTTTTTTTGTTTCCTAAAATACCCTTGAATGGAAACCAATCCCCAAAGACAAGGAATGGTTCTTGTATCTGGAAATGGGGGAAAGCTTCAAGAAAGGGCTGTTGTGAATGAAGTTGAGGACGATGATTTATTTTTTGACCATTATGCCCCTCCTCCTTTCATTCCTCTGTCATTCCAAAGTGATCATTTATGTTAGTAAATTAGATTAACATTTAAAGAAACATGAGTAAATAATAAAAGATGTAACTGAAGTATTTTTTATTAGTATAGTCAACAAACTTTACTACAAAACCACTTTGGATGTTAAAACATGACTTCTAACTATAAAGTGAGAGTTTTAAAAAAAGATTACCATAGCGATTCCAAGAAAAGAGACGCATGCTCTTTTTATTTTGAGAATAAAGATTTGAAAAGTATGGGTGGCATTTTCTATTTTAAGGACATAAACTGAAATTTCGAACATATATTAACTGTTGTTACATAAACTTAAGAACAGCGATGAATATTGAATAAAAATTTAAAAGGTAAGTGCCATTCTAATTGATTTAATTAGGTCCGATACTAAAATACATAATAAAAAGTGTATGGCCATTCAAATATTTTTTCCACAATATGTTGTACTTACTACCTTCTTACAATGTACAAGCAGCATTATGCTCTATAAGAATTATAAAGAAAGTCTCGGACCTTGCATATTTTAGAAAGGTATATTGACCTTGTTTTTTTTGTTTTTTTCGATATTTTGATTGGGGTTTGTGAATATTTTTAGGAAGTTGTATTGACTTTTTTGTTTGTTTTTTATCCTCTATCTAGAAATGCACATAAGGCATAGTAAAGGTTCTGAAGGACGATGTGAACAGTCCATATGATCCTGATAATGGGATCCCAACTGTAGCATTGTACTGTGAAAGTTCATTGCTATAATTGGGAAAACATTCATTTGTTCGAAAAAAAAACAGAAAAACACAAACAAACAACAACAGTAATTGTAATGTAATCGGAACAATAGTTAGATGACAGAAACATATGGAATAGAAAAAAAAAAGTAGAAAGAAGAATAAAGAAACAGTACGAAATAGAAAGAAACAGATAGAATACCTACCGAGTTGAACTTGTATGAAGCAGATGGAATAGAAAGATCTAAAAGAAACAGGAAGAAGACGAATGAGCTTCCTTATCGTATCACATGAACGTATATATTTGTAGATAAATTTCATGCAAATCGTCAAAATTTTTATAAATATCGGGAGATATTAGTTTTATCACATTAAGTAAGTATGTGATACCGGATTATTAGTTTGACAACTTTTTTTGTTTTTGAAATTCATAATTTAAAGGAATGTAGATATTGAATTACCTTATTTACAGATGATGTTTTTTAAATTTTAAATTTCAAAATCGTTGTCTACTGAGTAGAGACTTAATTCCGTTTAAAAGGTCTACATTTTTAGGTGTAGATTGAATTCCAAATTGTCACCTCTTTTGACCACATTAATTTTGGTATTTTAATCGAATTTAATGATTACCGGATTTGTTGATATTGATTTTAAATGAAAACTGAATTTGTTGGAAATGTCTCATAGAAGGACAAGTGGCATATGCTGACTTGGAAGGCTATGGAAATGACATGTGTCAATTGAAACTATTTTTTTATTAATAAGGGTATATATATATATATATATATATATATATATATATATACTAGGTTATAACCCGTGGAAACCCCGGTCCGTATATTTAAAATTTTTATATAGATAAAAAAAATAATAAATGTAAAAAAAAAAAACCAAGATATTGTCGATTGTAAGTAATTATGAATTAATTTGTTAAGAAAAATAAACATAATAATATTATTAAGATATGATTTTGTATTTTCAAAATTTGAATTGAATTTGATTTGTTAACAAAAAAAAAATAATAAATGTAAAAAAAAACCAAGATATTGTCGATTGTAAGTAATTATGAATTAATTTGTTAAGAAAAATAAACATAATAATATTATTAAGATATGATTTTGTATTTTCAAAATTTGAATTGAATTTGATTTGTTAACAAAAAAAAAAAAATAATAATCATCATAAAAAAATGTCACCTATCAAAAAGACATTCTAAAAAACTGACACGGGTCATTTTTAGCATTTTTAGGTTTCATTTATTAGAAGAGATAGATATATATATATTCAAATGATAACAATTCTTATCTCAGAGCATTATTCAAGAGATAGATATATATGTATTCAAATGATAACAATTCTTATCTCAGAGCATTATTCAGTCCCTTCTTTTAAAAAACATTTTATTCTTCATTAATTTAATGATCTAATTTTTCGTTTGTTATAATATTAATTAAAAAATAAAAAATACCCCATCCAAACCACCACCATAGCAATTACATTGATTTATCAAACCCCACAATCGAAGCAGCTCCACCAACACCGGTCTGCCACCGAGCAGCCGGCAGCCTTGGATGTCGGACCACCGTCAGAATGCTGTTTTTCCGCTTTCTAAGAATCTACTTCACGACCTCTTCTCCGCTGAAACGCCTCCATATCTAGTTTCACCAGAGTTTGTTCCCGATCTCAAAAAACAAATCACGAATCCGGAGAAATCTCCATCAGAATCAATACTATCACATAGGAGGTAAGATTAGGTAAATCTGACCGCCTGATTTCTATTCCGGGAGCTGAAAAACAAGTGTCGAACCGTTCAATCGACGAGCGTGTCTATCGATTTCATAGATGAGTGGTGACGACGAGATCAAAAAGACGATATTGACGGTAGGTACGTCGGAGGTGAGGAGGAGGTCAGGCAACTGCATGCCGTTTGAACCACCTGACCACGCTGCTTCACTCTTTTCAGATCTGTTGTTCTTCATCTCCCTCCGACTCCCATCGTTGGAAACCAGACCGCCACCGCTTGACTCTCTTCAGATCTGTTTTTCTGTCATCTCCCTCCGCCTCCCACCGTCGGAAACCACTATTGGAAACCACCTCCTCCGCCTATTTACTTACCGCCAACTTACCAACGCTGAATTTACCACGCCAACCTTCTCACATGACCTTCATCCGCGCCCCTCCTCTGGTCATCCTTCTCGCACCAACTTTCGCATTCGTCCCTACACCATTCGAACTTGGAAATGCCAATGGAGATTATTCTTTCATCTTCTCGATTTCACACAACTATGATATATATATATATATATATATATATATATATATATATATATATATATATATATATATAGAGGCTTAGGGAATATGTATCTAATATTAGGTATAGAACCATCAAAAACTACGTTGATTTAACAAAATGCAATCAAATCTCTCTACCATCTTTCTTATATCCTCTATTAGACTAGATGATAGGCTTTGTACATATTTTTATGAAGTTTTAAATATTTAATTTTGCACCACAAACCATGTATAAGAATACATTATCAACTACTGATAAGTCTTCATATTCAAATTTAATATAGAAAATTATAGTGAAAGATTGAAATTGTTCATTAAAAACTCAATAAACTTCTTCCCATAACACATCAAAAAAGAATCATGCAAGTATACATATGGTAGGTGTTAAAGAAAGTTATGAAGCCTACTGGATGTCTAATATAAACAACACATTTGAAATAGATAGATGTTGGGGATAAATTATGAAATCAATAATTTATATGAGCTTAAAAGCAATAGGAAAAAGCTAACAATGAAAAAAATATGATTTTTAATCAAAATAAAGTCAAATTTGATGGTTGTATACCTAATATTACATAAATACAGCCACATATTCACTTTTCTATATATATATATATATATATATATATATATATATATATATATATATATATATATATTATTTTCTACACTATAGGAGACTGCAAACATTCATTGAAGACATGCGTTTTATTTTAGGGCTCAAGAAAAAAAACTTTGATTTGTAAGTTCTTTCTCTAACCTGGTTTTTTCTTCTTTTTTTCTCGTACCTGCATATAATAAAATATAAAGAATTGACTCTTTTTTTCTCTTACTTGCATATCTCCTAATCTAATAAAACAGTACCAACTCGCCACCTGGCATTCTATGAGCTTCCCCCCATTAATTTTTCCAGCTTAAAAGGCTAAGTTAATTTTCTTATTTTCCCTTTACCGAAAAAATTAGTTGTCCCTATTAATATGCTATATCCTCAATTTTAGGATTTCATATTTCAAATCTTCCTATATTCCTATTATAATAAACCTGCATTAAAAATCAAATAAAATAAAATCATTATGAATTTTCAGATTTCATATTTTATACAAATTTAGCACTAAAAATGTAATCACCTTAAAGATAACACAACATCTTACCTTAAATTTCCGGATTTCAAATTTCAAATCTTCCTTTTCTAATAAACTTGCATTAAAAATCACATAAAATCAGGAAGAATTTTTCAATTATATTTCGTTTATCTATATCTATATAATTCTATACAAATTTAGCACTAAAAATGTAATCACCTTAAAGATAACGCAACATCTTACCTTAAATTTCGTAAACATCACAATCCTTTCAGTTTTTGAATTATATATTCACCGGATACTTGGATATATGGTATTCTGCTTCGTATTCTTTCTGTTTCGACTGCATCTCAGAATTTCTGTTTCATCAAAGTTCAACTCATAAGGTTAGTCTTTATTCTATCGTTCATATTTCTACATTTATTTGCTTCTCCTTCATCTTCTTCATGGTTTGTGTTTGATATCGAACCTTCATTCTTATAAAATCTACTATAAATGATTAATGCAATTAGCATTAATCATTCTTTTCATCCTATTTTGCTGGAAATAATATAGCAATTAGTATAATGTGATGTTAAACTGTTTTTTTTTTCTGTTTTTATTCTACTATAAATGATTAATGCAATTAGCATTAATCATTCGATTCATCCTACTTTGCTGGAAATAATATAACAATTAGCATAATGTGCTGCTAAACCGTTTTTTTTTTCTGTATATACTCAAAGTAGTTTCCAGAAAATAAGAAAAACAGACAAAAAAAAATTGTAAACATGTTCCAAATTTAACAATGTACTTTTAAAGACTATTTCGTTGTTTCGTTCAAGTATTTTGGGGACTTTCAATTGTTTTGATACATTTGTTTTGTTTATTTCAAATGGTTTAACAGTACATTTTCACTTGGTTTGACGCTTTTGCTTTAAAATTGATTTGTATCACAATTATTCTAGAATTGCTTGAATTATTCAAAGTAAATTGCAATTTATTGCATTTATACCTATGTAAAAACACGCAAAAATGTAAATTAAAATGAGAATTAGTAATAATACCAGTGAATGATGCATGGATGATGTTTGTCTTCAACTTTTTAACCTCATTTATGCTTCCACTCCTCATAGCATGAGAAACGTTTTATTGTAGACATACACGTACCTGTTATGGAGATGAAATAGTACACTCAAATTAATCTTTGAACATAAAATGTTTAAAAACAGTTAAAATTTAAATTCAAAACAAGCAATGTACTTGTGTACAAGGGCATAATTGTCCTTTTCTGTTGAAAAACTGTTAAACACTATATATATATATATATATATATATATATATATATATATATATATATATATATATATATATATAATGAATAGTTTTTACATTGCAACAAATAAGAATTATATTAAAATAACTAAAACCATTTAAAATTATGATAAAAAAATTACAAAGAATTTACTTTTGTTATCATCTTCATCTTCATCGTGTCTAATCAATCTTAAATATGTTGAATAAATCTGCTTGAATTGATAATGTACTGAACAATCACGTAGGTATACCTAAATCTAAAAAAAATCAACCTAAAAATTAATAAAATGGAAAGTTTTCATATATATTTTTTTATAAAACTTGAAATAAACTCAATATTCATATTGAATATTCAACGATATCTTTTTAATATTATAATCTATTTGATATTTTTATATGTCTTTTTTTTTGACGAGTTAATATGAAAAAATTCAGAACGTACAAAATGAAAAATTAAATTATTTAATAGATAAAAAGTCATTCTTGAAAATTAGAATTCAATTTAATCTTATTTATAGGAACATTGTAATGGTTTTTCAAAGGTTAAATTGGTACATACCTGATTCTATTGAAAATCAAGAATCCATAAATTGGTCAAACAATTGTTTCATTAAGCTTGTGGTCTTTAAATCCATAGATTGGTTTTATATCTTTTTAGTAACTTTTATGAATTTTCTTAGTAGGGCATAATTGTCCTTTTTTGTTTAAAAACTGTTAAGCACTGTTTTTACAAGGTTTTTTTACTATTTTTTGCAGAATTATTCTTTATATATCCATTTAAATATTTAAATTTAAATTCAAAACAAGTAATGTACTTGTGTACAAGGGCATAATTGTCCTTTTCTGTTGAAAAACTGTTAAACACTGTTTTCAGAGTTTTTTTAATATATTTTTTTCATAATTATGCTTTATAAATCCCTTTAAATCATACAAAAGCAATGTACTTGAGTAAAAGGCCATAATAGTCGAAGTTTGACATGGGTAAATAAAAGCTCAATTTCAACTTCACGAATGTAAATGATACATGGTTTTACAATATCAAATTGGTGAGCCACACCCACAGTAATCCTAATTCTTATTGTGCTAAAAATCAAGTATCAAAACTCAAAACTCAAAACTCAAAGTCAAAATTAGATTCAAATTATGAATTGAAGGATATTAACAGTTGACAGCAAGCCATTCACCGATATCTTCCCCAGAAGGTAGTCTCACAGCTTCAATCATGTTTCTACTACCCAAAGTAGCTTCAATGTTTTGCGTTACTTGTGCCTCTTGTAAATAAAAATAATATTTTTTAAAAGTTTTTTCCTTGAGTGTTAGTAAATTAAAAAGAAATGTAAATAAAATGATGAACCTTACTCTGATAATGTGCACTCATCTTTGGACGAATGGTCCTATGGTTCCTGAAATTACGCATTTTACACTATGTTCAATACACGTAATAACACAACTACTTGATGGAATAATCTTTACAAAAATTGTAGCATTTGATGATAAACCCAATAACTTATATTATGATATAAAAAGTAACATATAGCTCTAAAGAAACATCTCACTTCTAAAAAAAGCCACAGCAATAGAAAACATGTTTCAGACAATCACAGCCATGGTAATCCTAATTCCTATTATGCTTGCAATTTCCAAAACCTTTTCCTGAGCATCCAATGCATTTGCTTCCTCTTTACAAAAACAGATTTAAAGCTTTAAACAATCAAGGGTAAAGTCGTCTTTTTGAATTCAATCCAGATGTGTCTGTTTCTAAATTCACATAAATGGTCCTGTCGAGAAAAATCGACTACATGTAAAATCTAGCCCCTATACACGTTTATCCTTTAATTCATACCTAAAAATCATCCCTATTTACTAGGAAAGTATAGATTTTAATTTGTTGTTGAAAAATCAATGTAAAAAAATCGATATTGAAATTTTGAAATTAGAATTCAAATTTTAAAAAAACGAGATTTTTTGGGGGTCTAAATTACCTCCAAATCGGTATATAGATTCGCCTAAAGGATTTTGTAGAACGTTGACAACTTCCTCTGATTCATCATTTCTTCGCCTTCATACTTTATTCTGATTCATCATTGCTTGGGCTGACTCATGCCGATGACGATATCCTCTTCCTAATCGTTCCACGTTCCATTTCAAAACACACGATAATATGTAAGTAATCGCATCCTTCTGATTTCCTGATTTTGGAGGATATCGAGACCAATCATTGTATGCAGTTTAATCGTGAAGGCTCTGACCTACATACACATTCTTCCAACAGCTTCAGATGATTTATTGTACGCCCCATATAAGATTTGTAGTCAATTGGATAGATAGGTTTAGGGCTACGTTTGATTGTATGCATCCATTGATCCTTTCTTCCTTTTTTGCATACCTAGAAATGTAGATGGGTACGTTAGGTTTGGGAGGTTAGGGGGTTTCATACGTGGCTGCCAGTATTTCAAAATAGGGGATCTTAATGCTAAATTATACAATTCAAAGTGTATAAAGTATAAAAAATCTTAAGCTATAATAACTCTATAATGACAGTACTGAAACTGTAATTCTATATTACAATTTAGAAATAAAAAAAATAGATATTACAATATAAATATATAGTCTATATATAATATTGATGTACAATTCATTTTTAAAGACAAATGATTTAGTGGTAACTCTATATTTTATATTTATGTTTTCTTGACATAAAAATATTAGATTGTAACTACATTACAAGGATGGTCCCACTTACAAACTTTATAAACCATAATGCAAATATATGTCAAATCTTATCATCGTATTAGTTTATTGAAGTTTCAAGGAGATGAGGTTGAATATTTAAGTTCAGATAGTATATGCCAATCTGAATTTGTCCATGATCAGTTTGATGCAGATTTATACTCACCTGATGTTTTAAATGGTATCAAAGTTTCGGGTCTACCAAATCATAAGTTAGTTTTAAAAATCGGTGTTCCAGTTATGTTACTGAGATATATTGATCAGAAAAACGGCTTATGTAATAGAACAAGACTCCAAGTGATATCATTGGGTAAACGTGTTATCGAGGCATGTATCTTATCTGGAACTAATATTGGAAATCAGACTTTTATTCCAAGAATGTCTTTAACCCCATCAGAAAAAAAAATTCCATTCAAATTCCAAAGAATACAGTTTCCATTGGCTGTATGTTTTGCTATGACTATTAATAAGAGTCAAGGACAGTCGTTATCCAATGTTGGTTTGTACCTCAAAGATCCTGTTTTTTCACATGGCCAATTATATGTTGCCTTATCTAGAGTTCAAAGCAGAGAGAGATTAAAATTGTTAATTTTAGATAAGGATGGTAGGCTAACTAATAAAACTTCCAATATTGTTTATAAGGAAGTTTTTGGTAATTTATAATCAATTATTTTGTATCATCTTTTATTTATTTTTAATATTAATTAATTAAATTATATAACTTGATTTAATTATATTAATTTATTGATTTATTCATTTTAATTAACTTATAATATTTTATTGTTTTTGCTTTATTCATGTTAAATACATTACTTAAATAAATTTTTATAATTAAAAAATTCAATATTGGTTAAAATTTATAAATTTTAAATACTTACAAATGACAATGTTAATAAAATAAATATACTATTATTATGTATTTATCTTTTTTTCTTAACTATGCTATCTTATTTTATTATGTAATCAAAATTATGATTCTATTTAAATTAATCAAGTGTTCCATGGATTTTACATCTAGTAATAAAATATAAAGAATTGACTGAAAATTGAAAGACATGTCAAGCTACGATAGTTAATAGCTGTAGTGCTAAAGGGTTGTAGTACTAAAGCCTGAAATCCTACAAATCCTATAAAAATTTATTGTTTCTTTTCCCATACACCTTATTAAACAAATAATATAAATATTTATTGTCTCTTTTCCTATACATCTTATTAAACAAATAATATATTACAATTTTAAATAGAGTTCGTGTTTCATTAATAATAAATTTGTTAAACAAATAATATATTACAATTTTAAATAGAGTTCGTGTTTCATTAATAATAAATTTGGTCCGATTTTACTTTCCTATAAATAATGATATTTTTGAGAGTTAGCTTATGTGATTATACTATAGAATGATTCATAATAAAATGTCATATCGAATCATATTAAATATTTGGTACACTAGCTATTTATATATAAATAAATTACAAACGAGTTGTAAAAAACAATATAATATATTGTATATTTACATATCAATAATAATTAATAATAACAAAAAATATGATAAACAATTTATTTACATGTGAATGGCTAATGAACTTTTAAAAACTATCATAAATTCTTTTATTTACATGTGATTAAATATACGAAACCAACTATTGAATAAAAACGTGAAAATAAATATTGTCCACATAAATCATATATGATTAATACATATAATCATATATGATTTATATGGAAAAAAAATATTTTTGCGTTCTCGATTTAATAAGTGTTCACGCACATTAAATCATATGTGATTATATGTATTTAATCACATATGATTTATATGGACAATATTCGTTTTCATGTTCTCATTTCAATAATTTATCTCTTGTATCTGATCACATGTGATTACATGTATCCAATCACATATGATTTATATGGAGAAAATTCGTTTTCGTGTTTTCAATTCAATAAATTTTCTTATGTATTTAATCACATATGATTTATATAAACAAGATTCGTTTTCGCGTTCTCGATTTAATAGTTGTTCTTTGACCACATTAATCATATGTGATTAGATACATATAATCACATGTGATTAAATACATGAAAATTTTTATTGAAGAGAAACGCGAAAATGAATATTGTCAATAATAAATCATATGTGATTAGATACATCATACATATAATCACATGTGATTATATATACGAGAACAACTTTTGAATCAAACACTCGAAAAAAAAAATTTCCCCATACATCATATGTGATTAGATATATATAATCACACGTGATTAAATATAAGGAAACAACTAATGACTCAACATCGTGAAAATGCATATTGTTCACATAAATCATATGTGATTAAAACATATAATCACATGTGATTATATATGTCTAATCACATGTGATTTATGTGGATAACATACATTTTTCTTATTCTCATGTATTTAATCATATGTGATTATAAGTATCAAATACATATGATTTACTTAGACAAAAACTAATATTATCCATATAAATCATATGTATACATATAATCACATGTGGTGGTGGTGAGGATGTTGGTGTCGGGTGGTGGTAGTGGGTGGGTAGTGGTTGGTGGTAGGTTGTAGTGGTGGTAATGGTGGTGGGTAGTGGCGATGAGTGGTGGTTGGTAGGTGTGGTGGTTTTGGTGGGTGATGGGTGGTGGTTGTGGTGGTGAGTCGTGGTGGAGACATATGGTGGTGATGGATGGTGGTGTTTGTGGGTGGTGGTTAGTGGTAGTGGCGGGTGTTGGTAATGGTGGTGGGTGGTGGGTGGTGGTGGTTGTTATTAGAGGTGGGTGGTGGTAGTTGGTGGTAAGGGTGGTAGCAACGGGTGGTAGTCATGGTGGTGGGTGGTGAGTGGTATTGGTGGTGGTGGTAGTGGGTGGATGTGGTGGTTTTAGTGGGTGATAGGTAGGGTGGTGGTGGTAGGTGGTGGTGAAAGGTGGTGAGTGATGTAGGTTAGTGGTGGGTGGTGGTGGTGTATGGTGGTGTATAGTGGTGTATGGTGGTGTATGGTGGTTTTGATGGGTGATGGGTAGGGTCGTGGTGACGGGTGGTGGTGATGGGTGATGGAGGTGGGTGGTGGTGGTGATGGGTGATGGAGGTGGGTGGTGTTTGGTGGGTGGTAATGGGTAGTGGTCAGTGGTGATGGTGGTAGGTGGTGGTGGTGGGTGGGAGTGGTTGTGGCTGGTAATGGTGATGGGTGGTGGAGGTGGATGGTGGTGATGGGTAGTAGGTGGTGGTTGGTAGTAGTGGCGGGTGGTGGTCATAATGGTGGGTGGTAAGTGAGTGTTAGTGATGGGTGGTGGAGGTGAGTGGTAGTGGTGGGTAGGTGGTGGTTGTGGTGGGTGGTGGCGAGTAGTGGTGATGGTGGTGGGTGAGGTTAGTGGTTGCGGGTGGTGGTGATGGTGGTGGGTGGGGGTGGCGGTGGCAGCAGGTGGTCGTGATGGATGATGGAGGTGGGTGGTGGTCGGTGGTGATGGTGGTAGGTGGTTGTGTCTTGGTGGTTGGTGGGTGATGGGTGGTGGTGGCGGGTGGTGGTGATGGGCGGGGATGGTGGTGGGTGGTTATTGGTGGTTGTGATTGTTGTGGTGGGTAGTGGTGGTGATGGTGGTGGTTGGTAGTAGTGGCGGGTGGTGGTCATAATGGTGGGTGGTGAGTGAGTGTTAGTGATGGGTGGTGGAGGTGGGTAGTGGTGGTGGGTAGGTGTTGGTTGTGGTGGGTGGTGATGGTGGGTGGTGGCGGGTGGTGGTGATGATGGTGGGTGTTTGTTTCGGTGGGTGGTGGGTGGGGTTGGTGGTAGCGGGTGGTGGGTGGGGTTGGTGGTAACGGGTGGTGGTGAAGGTGGTGGTGGGGGTGGTGGTGGCGGCGGGTGGTGGTGATGGGTGGTAGTGGTCGGTGGTGATGGTTGGTGGTGGTGGTGGATGGTGTCTGTGAGTGGTTGTGGGGGTTTGTGATGATGGTGGTGGGTGGTGGTTTTCGTGGATGGTGGATAGGGGTGGTGATGACGGGTGGTGGTGGGTGGTGGTGGTTGTGGATGGTGTTTGTTTGGGTAGTGAGTGGTGTTGGTTAGTGAGTTTTTAATTTTTTTACTTATTTATTTATTTATTTTAATATTATTTGATGATTTTAATTTAAAAAAAAATGTATGGCCCAAATTTGTTCTCAAATGTTCTCGCAATAAGAAATGTTCTCGATTGAACGTTCCCATATATATATATATATATATATATATATATATATATATATATATATATATATATATATATATATATATATATATATATATATATATATATATATATATATATATATAGAAAGATCAAGTATGCTCAAGAGTCATATTAAAATGATATTGATAACTAACATATAACCTTAAGGGTCACATTAACAACAACTTGATACATTTGATTATTTATTAGAAATTGATTTTCGATAAATATTCAATAAACTCTTATAAATTAATTGAAAATTATTTATTTCGTGGAAATATTAATTTTCATTAGCAAGTAACGTAATATATCATATGACATGATTTAAAAGTCATGCACAACATTGTGGACTAGATAAATCATTTTGTATTTCACCAAAAAGTTAAAGTTTATATTTTATAAACTAGTTTATAAGATTTATAAAAGTTTGACTTTCTTTTATAAAATCTCTAACTAGTTAGACTAGTTATGAGCTTTTGATTATTTTATGCAAAAGAAAGAAACATGGCTTATAGCTTTTTTTAATTTAGGGAACATGTCTTGCAAGCATGGGATTAAAATACTATAAAGTGGTATGAGTAGTCTTAAGTTGTTAAGAACTCTTGGGTAAATGTTGTGCTTTAAATAAAGGCTGTCATCTTTGATAAAGACTAGCCAAAAAACATAACATGCATTTGCATGCGTACTCTCTCAACCTTTTTTCAACTTTTGAAGATTAACTCACTTGCTTTTTGTAACATCCTGTTTATTAAATAAATAAATGGATAAAAATTAATAAACGAATAGTAGCCCTAAATCCATAGTAAGTTATGAGTGTTAGTCATAAGGAGTTAATGACATAATTTTTGGAAATTGGGATCTTTATTGTAATATTTGGACTTGAATTGTAATAAATTGTGGGAAGCAAGGGCTAAATAGTAAAACGGGGATTTAGATGGTAATGATTAGAGAAGGAAGAGCTGAATTTGTCATAATTGAGATTTTGGGGATTAAAAGTGTAAATCTGGATTGGTTTCGTAAAGATTTTCAGAAGGCAGGGGGTGTTTGGTAGATATTGGACTTAAATTGAAAGGATTTTGGAATGCTGAGGGTTGAATGGTAATATATGGACTTAAGTTGAAAATATTTTGTAGAGGAGGGGCTATTTGGTTAAATCTGGATTTAAATTGAAAGGAAAATAGAGGGAGGGGCTGAAAGCATCAATATGGACAAATGTTTGAGATTGGACGGGTGCATATAACCCGTCACCTTTATCCGTAACCCTAACCCTAAGAAGTTCTTTCATCCGCCACTTGGAGTACACCAGCCGCCACCACCCCTTTTCTCTCGTTTTCCGACCAGCAAAGATCACCGACGACATCTACTACGACCGGAGATACCGAGACCGACGAGGGATAGCGGGCGACCTTCGGATGCTGTCGGGTTCTCACCTTCAGCCGCCGCTGCGCCACTTCTGTTGACGACGAGGCCACAGTTGGTCGTGTGGCTTTTTTTTGTTGCTGTTCCGATCATTCCTCTTTCTTCCATTTCTTCCTATTGACGCATCACCGCCACTACTCTCATCGTCGGCGAAGGCGAGAGTTCGAGCCGATACTGTGGTCGTGGGGAGACCGGTCGAACTTGCTGATGTTGGGTCTTGTCGTTGTTGTCGCTGCTATGCGGCTGTTTCGCCTTGACTAGTGTTCTCTGACCGCCGCACGTCATCAGGTGGGTGGTTTCGCTCGTATTAACACATGTAGGCGTGTATGCTGCTGTTGCCGGTTGTGTATGTCAAGAGTGTGTGATGGTTTAGCCGGAAAACCGAAGAAGCCCACCACCACCACCGTAAGGTGATCGCTATCAACTCCGACCACCGCCTGCTTCCACAAGGGTGGTTGTGTGTGTGTGTGCGTGTGTTATATTGTGTGTTTCTTTTAGATACAATGTTGTACAATGTATTGTTTTGGCCGGATTATTCAAGGAAACAACCCGTCACCACCACCGTGAGGTGGTGACTGCCACCTCACGCCGCCATTCTGCCACCACCAGCCGCCACCTTAGGTGATTGTGTGTATTTGTGTGTGTGATTGCTATTTGGGATGCTTGAACATATTTTAGTCTAAAATCATAACCACCACCACGAGGTGGTGGCCGCCGCTGTGAGCCGCCGTTGACTACCACTACCCGAGGTGGTAGTGGGTGGTGCCCGACTTAATTAACATTAATTAACCTAAAAACTTAACCAATTGACTGATTGTCACGCGATTGGGTTGGAAACCCTAATTAGTGGGCCGACATTGGTTAGTCTTGGAATTGGGTTGAAAACCCTAATTAGGGTTTAGAAAACCCTAATTTTAGATTTGTTAGTCTTGGAATTGTCGGGACCCGCATTTTGGACCATTGGATTGGAATTATGAATTAAGCTCGATCACATTGTATGATTGACCTAGTAGAATGATGGACTTAATGGATTAAGTCCTTAATGGGTTAGGTGTTTATAATTAACACTAATCGTTATTTTATGTGAAAACCCTAATTGTGTTGGGTTTTGAGTTGGGCCTTTCTGTTGGGCCTAGATGTTTGGATTCTTGATGGGCCAACTAATAACAAGTATATGGACTAAGGAATTTGGATGGGCTATAGGGTAAAGCCCATGTGAAGGGTTTGGGCCCAATTTGGAAAATTGGGCCATATGTTGGGCTTTGGTTCATTGTTTGACTTTTGGGCCTTTGGAGTGTGAGTTTGGGCTTTGGATTTGAATCAAGCTAGGTTGGGGGGTAAAGTAGCATTTTTACCCCAAGTATGGACTTATGGTTACATATTGGAACCCAATTATTAACTGAGTGTTGTTTTGATGTTGACAGTTCGGGAATCTGTCATCCAGCAGCTAGAGTTTTGTCTGCGGGACTTCAACAGTGTGAGGTGAGTTACCTTCCTGTAGAAGTGGGTCGAAGGCACCAATGTCGGCCCACTAGTAGCTGATTATAGTAGAGATGATTGTCTTTGCAATAATTGTCTGGTATGTCACTATCTGTTATGCTTTATGCACTAGTACACTATGATTTTATGTGATAATGGTAGGAGGGGTGAAATAGTCCCCGTAACCGGTCGAAAGGATCGAAGGGGTAGGCCAGCACCCAGATATGCTAGGCAGTATGTGATTTATGTGTATGTGCTAGGATGTTATGTGGTAGTGGTAGGGGTGAAATAGTCCCCGTGACCGGTTGAAAGAGACCGAAAGGGTAGTCCAACACCCACATATGCTAGGCGGTTGCCGGTTGAAAGAGACCGAAGGGGTAGGCCAACACCCTGATATGCTAGACGGTTACAAGTTGAAAGAGACCGAAGGGGTAGGCAAGCACCCAGATATGCTTGGCCGTATGTTTATTGTACGGTATATGGTATGATGGGGGAACTCACTAAGCTTTGTGCTTACGGTTTTCAGTTTTGGTTTCAGGTACTTCTTCTTCAAAAGGAAAGGAGCCGGCGTGATTGCAACGCATCACACCATGATTTCCGCACACGAGATCTTTGGGAGTTATACTCTGATGTTGTTTATTTTGACATGTTTTAATCATCGACATATTGGTTTTGATATGGGATGACACCATGGATGTTTTTATATTATTGGTTTTATAATTACTTAATTAAAAAGAATTTTTTGGTCTTAAATTTTGGGATGTTACACTTTTGCTCTCTTGAATTTCATATTGGTTATGAACTTCAAGCTGAATAGTTTTAAGAGTTTTACAAGACTAGCATCTTAAATCAAGTTGAGTTCTTGTTGGTGTCTCAAAGGTCTAAAATATTCCTAGGATAACTGCTTTTTCAAACATGCATGCCCAAAACAAGTCTGGATTCCAACTTAGGTAAAAAATGAAGCAATGTCACTAAAAATCTCATGCATGGAACTCAAAATAGCATTAAACTCCATATCTGAAACATATGATAGCAAGGGAACCTTAATAATCCACAAAGTTACCAAATTTATGGACTCCATGCATTCTACTCCACCCAACATGAAGAAATAAGAACAAAAACCTAGATATAGCATGCTTGAAAGAGAAAGGTAGAAGCTTGACAACTTACAAAGGTCCAACAACAACTCAACATGATGGAAAGAAGCTTGCTTTCCCCAAACAATACACCAATGGAGTCTTCTTCTTCAAAAAAGAGCTAAAAACCACCCACAAATGCCCAAATGAGCTCAAAAGCTTCAAAAGAGATTAGGGTTACGAACTCAGAGGTTTAAGAGTGATAAAGGCTAAGGGTGGGCAACCCTAGCCTCCCTCTTTCCTTTAAATACCCAAGAAATTAGGGTTTCTCATTAAACAGTTGCCACGTCGTGGCCATAGACTTTTCATGCTGTGACGGCCATTTAAAACCCGCGATACAACGACCATAGCCACGTTGTGGGATGCCTTCACCACAATGTGGTGTTGCCCAAAATCCATATATATATATATATATATATATATATATATACACACACACACACACACACTTTAAATTAAAGTGTCTCCAAGAATCCGAATGTTACAATTCTCCCCTGCTCGATTCAGACTTCATCCTCGAAGTCCGCTAGTGCAAACAAATCTGGGTAATGCTCCCTTATCTATACCTCGGGTTCCCAGGTCCACTCGGAACCGTTCTGATGTTGTCACTGAACCTTGACTAAAGATACCGCCTTATTGCGCAAGGCCTTCGTCTTTCTATCCAAAATCGTCACTGGCCTCTCAACATAGTTCAGATGATCATCAACCTGAACATCCTCCAAGGGAACAACCGCTGAATCATCAGCCACACACTTCTGAAGCTGCGAAACGTGGAAAGTGTTGTGGATCTGGCCGAGCTCCTCTGGCAAATCCAATATGTAAGCTACCTTGCTAACCCTGGCAGTCACCCGAAATGGCCCAATATACCGGGGCCCCAACTTGCCCCTCTTCCTGAAGCGTATTACACCCTTCCAGGGTGATACCTTCAGCAAGACCATGTCACCAACCTGGAACTCCAACTTGGATCAACGCTTGTCGGCGTAGCTCTTCTGTCGACTCTGAGTTTTCCGAAGTCTCTGCCTAATCTGTTGAATAAGCTCTGTCGTCTGAAGGACTATCTCAGTCCTTCCCATGACTCCATGACCAACCTCTCCCCAATAGACAAGGGTACGACACTTCCTCCCGTAAAGGAGCTCAAAAGGCGTTGCCCTGATACTAGAGTGTAGCTGTCGTTGCAAGAGAACTCGGCTAGGGGAAGGTAGGAGTCCCAACTCCCACCGAAGTCTATGACACAGACTCTCAACATATCCTCAAGCGTCTGAATGGTCTGCTCAATCTGACCGTCCGTCTGCGGATGATAAACAGTTTTAAAATGCAATCTCGTACTTCCTCATGGAACTTCTGCCAAAACTGCGAAGTGAACCAAACATCCTAATCTGAAACGATAGAAACCGGGACACCGTACCGAGCGACAATCTCGTGCACATAAACATCGGCTAATTTCTCGGCCGACGAGCTCTCACGGATGGCTAAAAAGTGGGCATTCTTCTTATTACAACATTGTACTTTGTAAACTGTTCCCAATTATAGCAAAGCAATCTAAATCCAAAGCATTTTCAGTACTATAGTTGAATATATTGTACTTTGAATCCTGTTTGTTAAGGACCTGTTATGACGCAAGGGTATGGAAACAGGGCATGTACAACATTCTACTTTTATTTTTTTCCTATTAAAGTATTGTACCTTGAAAAATCTATCCAATTACACACATTGAAAGTACAATGATGTAAAAAAAAATGAAAGTACGATGTTATAATACACAAACATATGAAAGTAGGTTGCTAGAACTAGCCAATGTTTGGTATGGTGCAATATAGGAAAGAACAGAATAGTCCATTCCATTAGAATAGGAATCATTTTCTTAGTAACTTCACTTTTTTATTCTTTGGTGAGTGAATATTAAACATATGTATATGCTTTACTTTTACATAGGCCCAACATCATTCGACTCTGTCATTGAGAAAACCATCACAATCGTTGTAGAAGGTTGTGCCCAATATCATATTTTGGTTATCATTGTTGATGGACAGTCAAGCCCTTAGAATTCTATTCACTTAATAGTTGAATAGCTATGCAAACAAATCATCAACCCAAAACAAATAAATGTGTCGTTCTATATAAAACAAATGAATGGATGTGCTTTATTTATGTATATTGTGTACATTATGTAGGAAACAAAGCAAATGATGAAGTTCTTCAAATAGCTTGGAAATGGTGGAAAGTAGGTTGTTATTTCCATTTACAGGGGCAAACAAATATAGGCCAGACGACAAAGCTGCAAAAAAAGAAGGTTTGTTTGGTTTTTGATTAACTAAATGATGAATGATATGCATTATTTGTGTAATTTAATGGGATTAAATTTGTTGGAATTCAAAAACAAAGGCAAAAGAAAAGGTTTTGGCCAAGGAGGCTGTTTACAATCAGAATTGAAGGAATTACAAGCAAAGTGAAAGAAAAAAACCCTACAACTTCCCCAAATCTTCTACAAAAGGGATAATGCACTAACATGCTACAAAAAAAGTAAAAGCAAGTAGTTTTTGTTTATTTGCATTATATCTTTATAATTTTGTAATAATTAATTAGGTGAACTTTATCAGGTTACAACTAAGGCAGCATATGAAGTTTAATGGAAGTTACTATGTCGGCTATTGTGAGGTCTGCAAGTGAAATGTAAGTCGAATACTTCTTTTTTATGAAAAAAGTTTAGAGAAATTAAATATCATCCTATCTTTTAACCCTACCAATCCTCCTACCCATTTAAATGATGACATGTGTCATATGAGTATCCTAAAATATCATTAAATCTCATTATATAAGCATTAAATGTTACACATGTCACCATTTCATTGGGTAGGAGGATATGTAGGAATAAAAAGTAGGAGGATATTTAATTTCTCAAAAGTTTAATGAATTTAATATATATTCTATTTAAAGTTTATTAGGTGATTGTGAGTGTTTAAAAGGCGAAGGATTCCGGGATTGCTACGTCCCTCCAAGATTGGGATGGAAAGCTTTGACAATACAAATATTCATATCTTCTTTGATAAAAATTGAAACTTTTATTATCGTGGAGGTCCATCTTCATGTTAAAGTTGACACATCTTATGGAAAAAAAATTCAACTTCTTAAGTATATTGGTCATGAGGTGTGGGCCTTGCTGTGAGAGGAATAGGCAAACACACCGGCATTTTTTTGGAGCAACTTCCTGCTATAATTTAAACATAAAAACCAAAACGACAAGTTTAAAAGGTTATCACATGTTACACCAACTTTCAAAAAAAAAAAAAAAAAAAAAAAAAACTTTAGTTTATATAAAAAAACAATTGCACGTGCGTTGACTCTAACTTCAACATTGTTATCACATTTTCCCATAAAGGGCTATAAATTAAAGACTAAAGGTAAATTCTGAGCTTCCAAAGCATTTCGGGGGTAAAATCGTCCGAAGTATTTTTTGAGAACTTACGTAAGGGTCTCGAGAAGCTATTAATGAACTATGCTGGAAAATATGCAACCGGATATGAAGTTTACCTGGTATGTTTATATACTTCGTACAATAAGATGAGATTTTTGTATTAGATTCCATTTTATTTCATGATGAGTTGGAATATTCTTATATGGTGATCAGCAAAAGGTGTTCCTTTCGGCGTATGCAAAAAATAAAAGTTTTAAATTTTCATTCAGTAATTTTGGGTTTATTAAAATCTCAGTGGAAATAACAAAATTAGTGGATTTACTTTCATGCCCTTGCCTTCAGTTCAAACACCTAGGAGGAACGAACTGCAACATCCCAGTTCTTATGGAGCTTGTATTTACGTGCAAGGTTTGTGAAATAATAATGTTTGACTTCATTGTGTTTCATTGTATGTTTATTTAATTGACTCTTTATATTCAGTACATTCCAATTGCTAGAGTACGCTTAGACCTGCAGTTTAATGGTGTTTCAGGCACATATTTTACTAAGAAGAGGAGGTAAAGCAACCCTTTATCAATATACTCATGTTCATGATGGTTAGTTGGTTACCTTCCAAATATGCAACTTGATGGTGGTCTCATGTTGATGATGGTTAGTTGTTCTTTTTTATATATTTTTGCATTGTTTAATTTTCTGTTTCAGTCTTCTGTTAAGCAATATTCATTTTGACGATCTTTTTCTTTTCTTTTTCTGTTCAAGAATATGGAAATGGTAGGTGTTTGGATGTGGTATTGGGGTTGTTGTTTTTTGAGTTTATTATATTTATTATAGTTTATAGTTAGAACATTTAGAATGGCAAAAGTTGAAATTTGGGAACAAAGGCAGAAAGGAAGTAGAATGTGTTTCTAAAGATGGATCAAGTTGGCCTAAAGGAAACAAAAAAGTGTATTTTGGTATAATGGTATTGATCTTGATGGGGTTTCAGATAAGTTTCATTATTAGTTTTCTGATGTTCTGTTGTTTATGTTTGTTGACAGGAATCAAGGGCATGGGTATTTCTATCATTCGTTTTTTAGATGATCTTTTCCTTGAATATGCGGGGAATTCACTACCAAATTGACCTCAAACGTTTCCCTTCAAATATTTCGCCTATAGCAAGAAGATCCGTGATAGGAATACTCGTTATAGAATACCCCCTTAGTACTTGAAACATTTACCAATTATAGCAATGTCATACAAGGAAAAATGAAAGTACAGTGTAATACACAAATAAATCAAAACACATTGCAACAACCACATATATATAATGAAACATCAACGAATTCAAAAAAACCTTTTGCTTAAACTCTTGACCATTCAAACCCGCATGGGTGACCTTCATCTAGTTGATATAGAAAAGGTATTTCTATTATATATTAGAAATAATTAAAAAATGAAATTATATATATCATAAATTTCAAGTTCCCTTTATGAACAGTAAATTGTGCATGTTTCAGAATTTAGCCACAGTAGTTTATCAATTTGGCAACTTTAGTCCCTCACCTGCTTTACATCTTAAACCGACACGTCTCCTGATCTCAATTAGATGATAACCATTCTTCCGGAACTTCTCCATCTCCCACCTCTTGCGATTCCTCGATTTTGCGTCAGTTGGAGTATGGAGTCGTCCTCGATTCTTACTCACTGTCGTTCTCTTTCGATGATATCGTCGCGTGTTGCTTTATGGTCACTTGCTCCATTGATTTCTTTTGCTTCCCACTACTCGAATGCACCGTCAACCCTCTGCATATGAAGAAGGGAACCAAGCGACACTCTTAGGTTTGATTTCTATTCCTCTTTCTTTATTATTCGTTTTATAAACTGAAACCCAACGGATTCAAAGCAGGAAAGGGGCAAAGAGGGTATTTAGTTGAAGGAAATCCAGAGATAGAGGGCATAAATCGAACCCTTCTCTCTTCCACTCTTCTGCAGGAGGAACCATGAAAAAACAGAGTGCGAAGTGTAATAAGTGTGTGTGAGGGAGGGAGTTGAAGCCTGAAGGTTGATGTTACATACTAGGGTGTTCAGTTTTCAAGATCATGGAAGGTGGCATCGTCCTTTAGGTTATGTGTTAGCTCTATTTCTCCATCAATCTGACTATTTTTATCTATAAAGAAAATATTTTGTCTTTGCAAAATCAAACATTTGATTTTTACGAAATGCTATCTCAAACACTATGTTTCCATTTGGAATTCTAGGGTTTTCTTCGTTTTTGGCTTCTTCTCTCTCATGAACTTGATTAACTGCAGAAATTAGGTTATGGCTCTGAACCATCCTCCAAGAAATCAGGAACAGAGACCCAAGAATCCATTTTAGGTTTGTGAATTTTCATAACCCTAATCGTTAATTCGTTACCTATTTGTCTATAGATGAATATTTTTTTATCCTTTGCTTTTTCACAAATTTTGTTTGGAAAATTTAGAATTCATATTAATGTTGAACTTAAAGTTTGAATCTTTTTAGGAAAATGGCAAGTAATTCTGATGAAATATAGTTTACCCATTTTCTTTTTGATTATGAGCTTAAGAATGTGCAAATTTTGTAGGAAAGCGCAAAGAGAGATGTAATAGTGATGATTTAGTTTTGCTTTCCACTTTTCAATTGCAGCTATTCACTATCAGAAAGGTTAAACATTCATATCATTTCACTGTTCACCACTCTCATCAAGTCATCCCTACTGGTAACCTTTGGATCTCTTGAAATTGCTTATACATACAGTTGTTGCTTCATATAATGATTTCTGATGAGAATTTGGCAAGTAATGTGTTAATATTGATGATAAAAATACATTTTTTATGAACAATGTATATAAATTTTGCTGTATTTTAAAAACCTTGCATTAGTTTACCAATATTTTAGTTGTTGTGCCCGATGAAGAAGAACTTTTTTGTGTGAAGTCGGTTGGAGTAATCAATAATATCAATATAAATTCCTCAATTATTTTATATTTTATTACTTATATAAATTCATCAATGTTGTACATTGTATGTTTTCTCAAAAAAAATTATTTACAAAAAATGTTGGAGTAATAAGTAAAGTAGAGAAATAACAAATTTGATTGTCAAACTTTGTATTTAATACGTCTGAAAGTGTTTATGTACTAATGGGTATTACACATTTATACTCCTATATTCTTTCGATGCATTGTTTTTAAGATCCATAATATAGTTGTATTTTCAGAATTCTGTATTAAAATTTTAAATTTGTAGTTATATTTTGTTAAAATATATAATGCCAGTAGCTAAATAATATTAAGTTTACACGTAATAACAAAATATTCTCACAAGTCACAAGAAATAAATCTTAAGGACTGTTATCATGTCATTTTTAAGGAAACAATAAATAAGTATATGGTAGCAACGATTACCTGATTAGATGGTAGAAGGTAAAACACTATTCAAATTTTCAGAAAAAATGAAAGTTGAGTGGTTTAACCTCTTAAAAAAAAGTGGAACTTGGTTACTATATAACCACACATTGTCCTTTTTTAAATTTCTTAGTATGGATCCTAAAACAATGTGTTATACTGGTAGATATGTGAGCATAATAGAGAAAATGTTGAGGTTTGTTGGTGTATAGTTTTTGTAATTACTATGAATATGGATTTTTTTTTTTTTTTTAATATTTTGGCTTATTTCAATATATTTAATGAGGGTATTTTGGTCTTCTAATAAAAAAAAAATGAAGAATGGAATCAAATTCTTTCCACCCTTCCTAGGAATGGTGAGATCCATCAAATACAGAATTTGACAATACTGAACTCCCGTCCATTTGCCAACCAAACACAACATGGAATGGAATCCCGAATTCCAATTCTGTCTTATTTCTTGGAAATCCACAAACCATATACACCCTTATTACCTCATTAGTTTGTAGTTATTTTTACAAGAATACAGTTTCTTATTCATGGGTTATTAAATAACATGTTACTGGTGGGCCAAAATTAATCACATCTATTGCTAGTATCGGTTTTAAAAGGGATAATAATAATGTAATATAATAAAAAAAATATAGTAGTTTTAATTTTTAAACAAGGTTTCTTAATCCTAATGCATCTTTTATATCTTGAATCTTCATTTTACTTATTTTTTTCATTCAAAATGCAGGTTTGTCTTAAGGGAAGGTCTGATGGACAGTGGTGGCTTAACATGATTAGGAAAACCATGGATGAAGGTTCAACTTTTCATTGTGTTGGTTCTTGACCGTTGGCAGGTATGCTCATTGGAGTATGCTGAGTAAAATTTTCAGTTGTTATTTTCCTGTTTCTTTTTGCTCTTTCGTAAATGATGAACATCCAAAAAACTCATCAAGCTTCTATAATAATCGTCGACCCTCATGGAATTCGAGACATCGGTTTTGAGAGTGAAACTGAAAATGAAGATAACAATGGGTACTCATCTGAATCAAACAGATTTGACAAAAGACAAGATTACCCTTGCTTTGAGCTGTGTTGGACCTTCAAGTTCTAAAGATGTTAAAATGTGTAAGCTTTTCTATCTTCTCCCTGTTTTCTATAAAATTTATTATCATCGGACTTTAGAATAATGTCCCAACTAGAAGGTAATAGTTTCTTTTTTTTAATATTTATGTTTTTTTAACTTTCCAGATACCGAGTTTGTACATTGAAATGGCATCCAGATCTATTAGATTGGTTGTTCTCTTTTTACAGATGGATGTAGTTGGCCTTGACAATCAACATGACCAAAATTATATGAATAATGCAAAGAGTCGTAGAAGATCATTTATCTGAAGCCATTTTATATATGTAAAAGATGCAACAGAAGCACGGGGGATTTTATTGGCACCTCTATAATACTCCTATACCACTGCCACGATGTCACTTCTTGACTTTTGCATATATATTTACTTTTGTTTTTTTGTTATATCTTAAACTTGTCCAATCATTTTCATATTTTTAATAGATGCTGGCCATTTTAATTTTAATTTAATTATAAAAACATCCTTTTAATTTCAAGGACATCAAAAGCAAGGTGAATGTGATTTTTCCACTTCTCTCACACATACACACATATATATATATATATATATATATATATATATATATATATATATATATATATATATATTAACTCCTTAGATTTATATACATGTTTCAAACTATACATATACTTTGTTCTATATAAATAGTTTTAATTATCTAGACTTTTAATTTTTATTATATATGTATATCATTAGTTAGGATATATATATATATATATATATATATATATATATATATCATACATCATACATACTTAAAAAGCTAGCATTTTTTCTTGAATCTTATGCATTTGAAACCCCATTTTTTAACTTCCTCAAACCACATTCATTTGAAACCCCCATTTTTAACTAATGCAACTCAAAAGTTTTCTTAATTATGATTTAACATTCAAAAGTTTTATAACTTATATTATGTTTAATTAGCAATTAGTGAAAATTTTACTATAAAAATGTCAATCTTTTGGGAAGACATGCATACAAATCATATACAAATTTCAGAAACAAAACAAACTTAAAGG
Organism: Lactuca virosa; assembly: GCF_052849685.1. NCBI lineage: Eukaryota > Viridiplantae > Streptophyta > Magnoliopsida > Asterales > Asteraceae > Lactuca > Lactuca virosa. The sequence continues at coordinate 89,322,729 of NC_136429.1, forward strand.
TTTTTGTGTTGGGTTGAGGTCTTATGACCACTTTTGGAGATATGCTATTATATTAGAGCTTTTAATTTGTAAGTTTGTTATACTAATTCATTTTTATATTTTCTTCGTTTTTGGATTATTGTAATACAGTCGTTGTATATTGTGGTTTAATCGTTAATATATTGATCATATGTTATATAGGGTGATGTCGAAAATATTTAATTAAATATTTTAAATATGTTTTTTTTTGTTTTATAATTGTACCGTTTCAAAAAGATAATTAGTTAAAACTCAAACATACGTTATACTTTCCATCTCTCTCTCTCTCTATATATATATATATATATATATATATATATATATATATAATAATAATAATAATAATAATAATAATAATAGAGGTCAAAACACTTCAACGAAAATTCATTTAAAATCTAATATTTCAAATGCTTTTTAATAATGATTGTAAAATTTTCAACATGTGTTACTTAATTGATTGATTAATAAAAATATTAATGTTTTGAAACTTCTGACTATTAAACTTATATTATTTAATTTGTTAGTTAACTAAAATATTTTTCCTACATAAAGATAACATTTTTATGTTTGGTTACTCATATTTGTTGATGTAACTAGAAAACAAGGTGTACATAGAATGACTACTTCGATTTCACATAGGAATTGATATCATATGTTGTCTTTAACCGGTGGTAGGAGATCCACATACCATTTTTAATTATTTATATTAATGCTTAGTAATATCTATTTTATATTCCTATTCACCTTAATTTTTAGGTACAAATTAAGGAAGACGATTCTCGGCGCACCAACATAAAGTCAAACGTACGTCTTGCAAAACATGTAATTAAAATTAAATATCATATTTACTAATCGACTTATTTTAAAACTCTTGATGACATTTATGTATAATGATATATTTTGTATGACTTCATTCTTAATTTCACTGTTTAATATTTGAAAGTTCATATATGAAACCTTGGATGTTTTGGTGTAATATAAATAGTGTAACACAAAGTTTATTAGTTCAATATTGTTTATTAATAGCTCATTCAAAACAACTTATTAACTCTTGATGACATTTATGTATAATGATATATTTTGTATGACTTCATTCTTAATTTCACTGTTTAATATTTGAAAGTTCATATATGAAACCTTGGATGTTTTGGTGTAATATAAATAGTGTAATACAAAGTTTATTAGTTCAATATTGTTTATTAATAGCTCATTCAAAACAACTTATTTCTTATTTTATCCAAAAAATATTATCGGACATAAGAAAAGTAGATTATATTAATGTTATACAAAAACTTATAATATATATTGGATATTATAAAAGTAAAAGTAAAGTTTATAAGGTATGGACTATATTAGATAGTATCAAAATATAAATTGATGGATTTTTATGTTATTTGATAATTCGGTTAATGCCCAAAACATGACTAAAAACGTAAATTTCAACATATTTCTATTTTTTCCCATAATTATTTTAACCACTTAAATGCATTCTTGCGCAACGCGCGAGGTTACGCCTAGTATATATATATATATATATATATATATATATATATATATATATATATATATATATATATATATATATATATATATATAGTAAAGTTATTTTGATAACTCAAATATGTACGAGAACCTGAGAATATGACATGTCCATTCGTTTCTCATGCTTCAGGCGAGATGATATAATAATGCTCGGAAATAATTGTTTTTATTATTTATTACTTACAATTCATGGCACATCTTTTTTTTAATAGCAAAAATGTTATTAATATTATAAAAAAAACGCTAGATATGGGCCATAAATTAGTGCAGCTACTAAACACAAAACAAAAAAAAAATGTTAACTATACAATATCACACCCCGAAAATGTTAGAAAAAACAAAAAAAATATGAATATATGCATATTAAAAATTATTAACACATAGAAGGATGGTTTGATGTGAATAATAAAAAACAATGGGACTCTTATAAAACAAGATATTAGCACACATTGAAATATACAATCCAAAAGTTAAGGATCTACTTTGTAATTAATATAAAAAGACGGTTGGATGTGAATAGTAATAATAATAAATCATTATTAAAGATTCATATTATACTGATTATGTTGTCGTGAAATATAATCGGAAAGCATGTAAATAATATAAATAATATGATGCTAGATGTAATATTTGAACATATATTCGATCAACAAGTTCGATTTATCTATTTCACAAAAAACAATAATTAAGAAAAAAATAAAAGATAAAAAAAATAATAACTAAGAAATAAAAACGTCAAGGTCTCATATCTTAAGAATTAACACATTTTATTTAATACAAATATGTGATTATATTATTTTCATGTATTTATATTAAACATAATTTGTGAAATAAAAATCATACATGTAATATTATTTTTATTAAATAATATAAAGCATTAGAATATAAAATAATATGTAAAGTAAAGGACTGTATATGTAAAATTTGTTGGTATATATATATATATGAATTATTTATATTTAAAAATGTAAAAGTCGAAATTGAAATGAATGTATAATATGAAGGACTATAAATGTAAATTTTATTAATATAATAGTATTATAGTAACGTTTTTGCTCGTAATGATGATTATTAGCCAAGTTAAAGTGGTTTTTGACTTTTAGAAATGGCTTTGAGCCTAGTTTCGGGTGCGAATAACAACACCCCAGAAGCACAATCTCCTTATCATTTGTATAATGTTTGTAAACATCCCCTGTTTATAAAATGAATGTAGAAACAAAGATTGACACTGTTTTCTTGCCTATTTCTTAGACATGAGAAAGACAAGAAACAATCAACTTGGAGGATATTTTCATTGAAGGAATTACATGGTACAACAAACAATTTTAGTTATGACAACAAGCTTGGTCAAGATGGATTTTGCAGTGTCTATTGGAGTCAACTATGGGATGGATATCAAGTAATTAAAACTTCACTGATTTCCTAATTTCAATGGCTTCATATTAATCAATTAACTTCCATTCTTGAAAATACATGTATTCTTTCGTGCTGGAAATAACATCCTACTTTAAATTACCTTTTTTCCCTTATTAAAGAATGATGTGAAAGTAGGATGCAGTGTCTAGTATCATACCTACATTTCTTCTTATTACAACATTGTACTTTGTAAATTGTTCCCAATTATAGCAAAGCAATCTAAATTCAAAGCATTTTCAATACTACAGTTGAATATATTGTACTTTGAATCATGTTTGTTAAGGACATGTTATGATGCAAGGGTATGGAAACAGGGCATGTACAACATTCTACTTTTTTTTTCCTATTATAGTACTATACCTTGAAAAATCTATCCAATTACACACATTGAAAGTACAATGATGTAAAAGAAAGGAAAGTACGATGTTATAATACACAAACATATGAAAGTAGGTTGCTAGAACTAGCCAATGTTTGGTATGGTGCAATATAGGAAAGAACAAAATAGTCGATTTCATTAGAACAAGAGTCATTTTCTTAGTAACTTAACTTTTTTATTCTTTTGTGAGTGAATATTAAACATATGTATATGCTTTACTTTTACATAGGCCCAACATAATTCAGCTTTGTCATTGAAAAAACCATCGCTATCATTGTAGAAGGTGGTGCCCAATATCATATTTTGGTTATCATTGCTAATGGACAGTCAAGCCCGTAGAATTCTCTTCACTTAATAGTTGAACAACTATGCAAACAAATCATCAACCCAAAACAAATAAATGTGTCGTTCTATATAAAACAAATGAATGGAAGTGATTTATTTATGTATGTCACGTCCACGTTTCTTGTTATGCATTATTAGAATATGTAACTGATGTTGTTCAACAATTGTAATCCTTACATGAATAAATAAAAGGAAATTGTTTGGATCTATGTGATTTATTTTCTTATATTATGTGTATAAAATATTAGGCAAAAACTTAATAAATAGAGCTAAAACAAATATTAAAATAAAATATTAATTAGCCTTGTTGAAAGTTGAAGTAGTCGTGATGAGGATTTCGGTGATATAAGGAATGCTTAAATATGACTTCGTATGAAGAAGTTATGACCATTTGAAGTTTCGCTTTTGACCCGATACGAAAAGGTGCATCGTAAAACATGTAATATCCGCAGATTCAAGCTAGTCAATTAAGATATAATAAGCGTTAAAAATGATTTTTTTATAGAAGATTATTTAGGATAACTAATCTTAACCAAAGTTATATTATATGTGACAATGATTTCATACATATAAAGAACGTTGAAATCTGACTTCGTATAAAGAAGTTATTTTTCTTCGAAGTTTCACGATTAAACCGGCACGGCTCTGCGTATTGTAAAAAGTAAAATTTTGATAAATTACTTTTTAGCCTAAGTGATCTAAACAAAAGTCGTAGTAGTCGTAAAACCGAAAGAGTACATATAGAGAACGTCCAAATCTGACTTCATATGAGGATGTTATGATTTTTCGAAGTTTCAGCACAACTGTGTGAGCACAAAAATCGAATTTTAGATCGGTTGATTTTTAGCCGAAACAATCTAATCGAGAGTCGAAGATCTAGTTAATATAAGTCCATCATATAAAGACGGTCAAGAATGCATGTCGTCTGAAAAAGATACGAATTTTAAACGGAGATTAGCAGTCTAAGCCTTCTAAAATAATAAATAAATAATAAACTGGGAATTAGCCGGCAGAGCCTAAATTAAAGTTCTAGATCTCATCGATAGCTACACATGGATGTAAATAACGTCAGAAAAGGAGTTTGTATGAAGAAGTTACTAATTTTTGAAGTATTCCCAAGTGTGCCATGCGCAAAAAGACGTGATGCGTGCTTCTAGAAGGTGAGGCGTGGACCACCACTTTTTCGACACATGTCAGCACCAGATGCATTATTGCTATGCTTGACGTAGCACTTTATTACACATGGCATAACCCCTCCTGAATTCCTATAAATAGCTACGAAAGTTGGCTCATTTCCTCACAAATACTTCAACAATTCTCTCCGAATTCCTCTGAGTAAACTCCACTTTTCTTTAGATTTTAGGATATTAAGCTAGGCTCTGAAGTATCTAGGAGTCTGACAAATAGAAGCTTTCGGTTTTGGAGTTCTGTCTGCGCGCTATCCTGGTTTTCGCTAAAACCTTTGTAAGTTAAGCTACACTCTTTTTTGCTTTCAATGTAACTTATGGAGTTCTGTCTCCGCGCTATCCCAGTTTTCGCTAAAACCTCTGTAAGTTAAGCTACACTCTTTTTTGCTTTCAATGTAACTTATATTTATAGTCATAAGTCGTTATTATGAACCTATAAATAAGATTTATCAGTGATTCCAAGTCATTATATTAATTCATCTACTTACATGGGATAATGTCTAAGGCTGAATTTAGTGAGGTCTTTAAAGTGGGATTTCCAAATAGTATACTTTGTATACCAAACGGACCCTACCTGGTTATTCCTTACTTGATAGATTTTGATGTAGATATCGGGATTAGTGAGGAATATAGACTATCATTAATAGCCAGGAATATTAGACTAAGACTTTGTATAAATCATACCTAGGTCGCGTCAAAGGAAAAGCTAAAGGTGTTAGGCGAAGCTCTGCTGAAATCACCGGTCATTCTGTCGTGTTATTTATGATTAAGTATTAATTAAATAAATTAATTGTTATTTTATGTCATCTTTGTCGTGTCGTGTTTGTTGTTTTTTAATCGGGTTCATTTTCGTGTTAGTTAAAAAAAACACGACATCGTATCGTGTCGTGGTCGTGTAACATAAAACATTGTCGTGTCGTGTTGTGTCAGACAAAAACACGAGACGATCACCCGATTTGCAACCCCTAAGCACATAGGCCTTTAACTTTTCTAGTGTGTGTGTGTGTGTATATATATATATATATATATATATATATATATATATATATATATATATATATCATGGTTGCAGAAATCTGCTAAATCGGCCGATTAATCGCCGCCTAATCGCTACTCGGACCTCCACCAATGAGATTTTTTGATAATCGGTTACTTTAATCGGTTTGGTCAACGCATGTCAAAGTCGGACATAATCGCTGCCTAATCAGAGCTAATCGGACCTAATCAGTCAAACTTGGTCAAAGAAATTTCAAAACATTTTAAGTACTTGCGTTTATTTATGAGATATTTAAACTTATTGTGGACTTGTTGGATGATGATTTTGTGTGTTTGTTAAACTTATTAAGTTATTATTAAATTTTTATGCTTGTTTACGTATGCTCGTAAGATTAAAGTTATATTTATAAACTTTTGAATAATTTTAATAATTAATGGGTCCGATTAATCCCCCAATTAATCCCCGCCTAGCCGATTAATCCCTAATCCCCTGTCCACCGACTAGCTAACGATTAGTGATTTGTGCAACCATGAAACACACACACACACACACACACACATATATATATATATATATATATATATATATATATATATATATATATATATATATATATATATATATATATATGAGTCACTTTTCACACTCTCTCTAAGTGTTATTTTAGATAGGGGTGACAATGGGTCAAAAAACTCTATCCAACCCAATTTTTTTAAATAAATGGGTTGAAAATTCTCAATTCAACTCAAACTTTTTAGTAAATGGGTTGAAATCAGGTTGACATGTTTATGTTTTTCCAACCCAACCTATTTATTAAACAGATTAAAGCCGGGTTGATTCATTTAAATTTTCATAAAAAAAACCCCTTAAAAATCAAATAATTCATCAAACAAAAATACATGCAATTTAAAAGCTATAATAATTGTTGAAGTTTGAAAATTATACAACAATAATTATATAGGCACATAACACAAACATAAATAAGTGTTTACAAACATAAAACATTATAAATGTTTAAATTCTAAATTCTATGGAACTCAATTATCACTTTTACCGACTCGAATTCCAATAATGGTTACTAACCCATGGTTTTTTTATAAATAAAAAATAATCAAAATATAATTATCAACTAAATACTAATACAAAATAAATATAAATTAAAAAAAATTAAAACATTTTAAATAAGTTGGCAAGTTGTAAATTGGTTAGAAATTTCAACCCTAACCCATCTCATTTAATTAAATGGGTTACGTGGGTTGACCATTTAATTAAATGGGTTCAAAATCTCAACCCAACCTGCTATTTATTGGGTTGAGGTTGCGTGTTCAGATTGTGATTGTCACTCATAATTTTAAAGAGTTAATACGAGACTCGCTATAATTGTTGGATGTTGTCATCGAGTAAATATCCTCGTAATAATGCAGATTCGCGATAGGTGTCAAATTTTTGTTCCACATTTGTCCCTTCAACTTGTCTGATTGTTATACATTCAGACCTTATGACCGACTACTTCAGGTAAATCGGAAAAAATGACTTAATATGGTAATATATTCCTCACTTTGTACACATTTAGTCCTTAATATATATATTTTTTCACATTTAGACTTTAATATTTTTTGTTGCAAAATAAGTCGTTGTTTTTGTACATATTCAGTACATATGACCAGTTTCTTTTGGTTTCACTCATGACATCCTACGTGGAACAATCATTACTGAGGGTTCGGTGATGTTGATGCTATAGCCACCCGACCGCATCTGCTTGGTTGCTTAAGTCTTGTGTTTCGCTTAGGTCTTGTGTTCTGAACGTCGTAACTTCTTCGTACAATCTCGAATTTTAACGATTGTTATATCTACGCGTTCATATTTAAGTCTAGTAGAACTTTCGTTTAGATTACACTCGTTAAAAGGTAATATATTTTTACTTACGATCTTTATATACATGCGTTCTTTATGAATATATGTATGAATGTTTTTTTTTATAATAGCATAAGTAAAAATATATTATTTTTTAACGGGAGTAACCTAAGCTACTTGGTTGCTTTGGTCTTGTGTTCTAAACGTCATAATTTCTTCATACGATCTCAGATTTTAACGATCTTTATATATGTACGTTCTTTATCCACACATTCATATTTAAGTCTACTACAACTTTCATTTAGATTACTCCCGTTAAAAAGTAATATATTTTTACTTACGATCTTTATATATGTACGTTCTTTATGAATGTGCATATAAACGTTTTTTAAAAATCGTAAGTAAATAATATATTACTTTTTAAGAAGAAGTTACGACTTTCAGAACACAAGAACTAAGAACCAAGCAATCGAGGCCACAGTGACCATAAGCATAAACAACCATGAACACCTCATTAATGATTGTACCATGTAGAATGCTAAGAGAAAAACTTAAAGAAATTGTTTGTAAGTACCGAATATGTACAAAAACAAACAAAAAAAAATTATTAATGATTAAATGTGCAAAAAAATATTAAGGACTATATATGTATAAAATGAGAAATATATTACCTATTAAGTCATTTTTCCAGATTACCCGGAGTAGTCGGTCATAAGGACGGAATGTGTACAGTTAAACAAGTTGAAGGGGCAACTTTGGAGGAAATAAAAACTTAGTGACAAAATATATACAAATCGAAAAGTATATTACCTTTTTAAGTCATTCTCTCGTTATATTTTCTTGAAATGTTTTTTAAATCAATTATTTATTGTTTTTATATACCCTTTATAAAATTATTTATCTTCAAGGGAAAGGAAGTAAAGTTTTTTCAATTCGAGAGTTTATATCTATGATCGATGAGGTGAATTTTTGTTTTATTAATTTTTTTTCTAATTGAAGCTTATGTTTTTTATAAAAATATTGGGACTGTATGGCAGGTGCAATTTTCATTGTCGAGGCTACCAATTATATTAAAAGTGCAATTTACCGTAAGGTAGATGTAAAGGTGAGCTTATTTTTTGGCATTTTAAATGCATAATGTTTTATCTATCTATAAATGCAACATGCGTGCTTTAATATGGAAATTCGTTACACTTTGACATTTTAAACTCATTGTAGAGTTGGCTTACAGCTGGACAATGTGTTCATGATGTCTAATAGATTATCCCCTGTTGCGAGTAACGCGTGGACGGAAGGTAAAAACGTATTAAATTCCAAAAAATAGCAAGAATACTTTCATTAGGGTTGTTTACTGTAGCATCTTAATTAACTTCTTCCCAAAAAATCTACACAATTATATCAATATTATCTAAATGCAAAACAATTTTCACCACAAACGATTAGGTTGATTTTCAAAGGACGAAACACTGATAAGAAAGGAACTGAAAGTACAATGTTATATTAAGGAGGGACTTTCCGATCTGTCAAATTTCTTTCTTGAAACATTGAGTATGAGTTAATTGCTAATATTTTTATTTAAATTTCTCATTTTAATTGAGTTGTGATTTTATTAATTTGTTGTCATAAATGTAGAAAAAAGCTAAACAGTAGTGATGATGCGGCTCCGATTGTATTATTTTACACTTCAACAAACTTCATTTATCAATAGATACTTTCATTTGTTGTCAAAAAATAGCTGAACTCAAACCGAAGGAGTAACTTTAAAAAAATTTAAGCAGTAACAATGAAAATCCAACTTCGAATAACAAAAGTCACTGGAATTCCTTTGCATGCGTGGGATATTTCAAACCTTTTTCGTCAAAGGATGTGTCTGAATCGGATGAAGACGACGAAGATGACGAGGATGAGAGAGAGATGGAAGAAGGCGAGTTCATGTCTGATATGTTTGATGCCGCCGTCTGCGGTGGCGCTCCGGCGGCTGCAGATGACCATGTGGGAGACCACGAGGCGACGATGGATTTCGGAGATCGGGAAGAGGATGCGTCGATTCATGGGGCATCTCAACCGGTATCTAGGAATTTGGGAACATGCGACTCTTTAAAGTTTAAACGCCAGGGATTTGGAAGTCAACGGCGTCAAAAATCACAGGATGGAGTGTCACGCAGGAGTTGGGCCTACTCGTCCAATACTAATTTTGGGCCCAATACAAATTCATAGCTAGCTGGACCATCTAGCAGCCCAGATTTCGAAATTGGGGGATTCGGCTGCAAAACGTCATCGCACGGAAAAGAAATTCAATTTCCAACTCAGTGAGGGACGGCGATAAACCTGTCAAGACTCACACTTCTTCCTGCGACTTGGATCAAACTATCAATGTTGGATTGCAGGTTGGCTTTCAATTCGGTGATGGGCATGATGCCTTGCTCAAGGATATTATCGGTGGTGGTAATATAAAAAAGTTCCTTCATGAATATTCTATCCCTAAATATAAGGGGCATGGTCGAGTCCCATAAATTTAAATGGCTAAAAAGATTGAAGTTTGAACACAAATTTTCTTTTTGTGGTCTTCAGGAATCTCTTCTCTCAAATCTCCCCTCAAATGCTGGTGATTGGTGGGGTACAGACAACCTGGGTATAAATTTTGTGGAGTCAGTTGGAAGAACTGGTGGCCTTATTAGTTTTGGGACAAAGGAGTGTTTCCAGATATTGTCTCCATAAAGTCTCGATGTTTCTTGGCATTGGTTGGGTACTGGAATGGAATTGCAGGGGAAACCATTCTTGTTAATGTTTATGCCCCTCAGACACCTGCAGAGAAAAAGGTTCTGTGGGACAACAGATTCTTTCTAGATCTGGAACTTGGATCATCTTTGGAGATTTTAATGTTGTCTGGAGGCCTGATGAACGGATCAATTCTCAATTTTGACCAATTATTGCCTCTGTTTTTAACAATTTCATAGCTAAATCCGGGTCGATAGATTTATGGGTGGCAGGACTTATATTTCTGTGAGGATGGCTGTAAGTTAAGCAAGTTAGATCGGTTTTTGGTTCGTTCAAGTTTTATGGCAGCTTTTCCTTTTGCTTCAGTTACAGCCTTCCCGAGATAATATTTTTGTCTTTGATTTGTTTCACTAACATGATTTAAGTGTAATGAGATTACTTTGTTGACCAAAAATGATCTTGATAAATATTAAACAAGTAAGGCACTTATTTAAGTTTATTCAAGATTAAAAGTAAAATGTCATTTAGGGGCGAAGACCATGAACGAACGGGGGTCCAAGGGGCGGCAGCCCCTGACCGGGTCCATGGCTGGGATCGAAATCCAAATTTATAATATTTGACCCATTTTTGGTTTGGTATTAATCCTTATAGAAAACCCGGATTTATGATAGTTTTTTGACTGTTGCCAAACTGTTTTATGACAGTTTTGATAGTTTTCAAACAAAGAAGGTATTTAACTAATTTTGGTCAGTTTTTCTGGTACTTACGAAATTCATATATCTCATTCTCTGTGCTTTTCTTTTCTGAGTCTTATCCAATCAAATATTAGGGAGTACCACTCAACACTTTGATTTGATAGTGAAATCACAATTTTCAGAATATCCAAGTGTCTTTATTACCCTGAATTTCTAACAATTTTGACCACTCTCTGGTTCTCTTACGGACCAATTCCATGGATTTTGGGCCTGCTCCTTTTAGATTCTTTAATTCATGGCTTTATCGTGATGGGTTTGATGAGGTTGGAATAGTTTTGTTGGTGGAAGAGCTGCGGATAGATATTTTATCAAACAAACTCTGGATCGTTAAACAGGCCATCAAAGATTGGAGGCGAATTGAATTTGAAAAGAAAACAAGGAGATTATGGAGTTAAAACGAAAAATTGATGACCTTGAGTTGCAAACTGAACAAAGAATTCTCACAGATTCTGAAATCGTTCTAAGGAGGGAGTGTAAGCATCATGTTATTGAGCTGGAGAACCATGCTAAACTCGATCTTATTCAGAAATCAAATGGCAAGTGGTTGCGGGATGGCGACGAAAACTTCGGTTATTTTCATAAGTCGCTTAAAATTAAAAATAGGAGATGTAATATCCATGGCCTTATGTTGGACGGAAATTGGATTACCAAATGTGGAATCCATCATATATGAGACTTGAAAATTTTTAAGGACAAATTCCAAGAAACCAGAAAGGACCGTCCAACTTTCATTAAGTCAAATTTAATGCAGATTTCTGAAGGAGGCATGAATTTTTTGGAGGCTCCATTTGATCTTAATGAAATTAAAGAGGCGATTTGGAATTACGGAGGTGAAAAAGCTCCCGAACCCGATGGGTTTTCTTTCAAATTCATTAAGCAGGCCTTTGATGCAAGATGACATCATAAGATTTGTAAAGCATTTTGAAGAATATGGTTGTCTATCTAGGGGAAGCAACTCCTATTTTATTACTCTCCTTCCTAAAACCAAAGATCCCCTTTCCCTAAATGAATTTCGCACCATCAGTCTCATAGGATGTGTGTATAAAATTATCGCTAAATCCCTCGCCGCTCGTTTGAAACGAGTTATTGGTTCAATTATTGGTAAGACTCAATCTGCTCATTGAAGGCAAAAATATTTTAGATGGCCCGATGATAATCAATGAAGTTTGTAATTGGGCAAAGGAGGCAAAACAAAAACTTTTCTTGTTTAAAGTTGATTTCGATAAAGCTTTCGATTCCATAAATTGGAATTATCTTGATTCAGTGATGGCTCAAATGGGGTTCGGTGTGAAATGACGTTTTTGGATTAAAGGATATCTCTCGTTCTCTAGGGCCTCAGTTCTTATCAATGGTTCGGCGACCAAGGAATTCTCTATTTCCAAAGGTGTGCGACAAGGTGACCTTCTCTACCCATTCCTTTTTATTGTTGCTATGGAAGGCCTCAATGTCGCCATGAAATTTGTTTGTCAAAGTGCTTTGTTTCGTGGTGTAAAATTTCCCAATAGAGGACCTTCTATCTCTCATCTTTTTTTTACGCAAATGACGTTTTATTCATTGGTGAATGGCTAAGTTCTAATTTTGACAATTTGGCGAGGATTTTTAGATGTTTTCATGTTAGTGCGGGGCTTAAGGTAAATTTCAATAAATCCCAAGCTTTTGGGATTGGGGTCTCGACGGGGGGAAGTAATCGGATGTACGTGTATTGCTTCTCTTCCATTCAAATATTTGAGTGTCCCCGTGGGAGCCAATATGGCGCTAAAAAGACATTGGCAACCCATCCTTGATCGGTTTCAGTCCAGACTCTCCTCCTGGAAGGCTAGAACTCTTTCCTTTAGCGGTTGATTTATTGATCAAAGCCGTCTTAGGTAGCCTTCCAATTTATTTCTTCTCCCTCTTTAAAGCTCCTTCCTCTATGATCGAGTTTTTGGAGAAGGCTAGGCGTCGTTTCCTTTGGGGTGGAAACAATGGATAAAACAAAATTGTGTGGGTGGCTTGGAAAACGGTCCTAAGTTCAAAAGAAAAAGGGGGTCTCAGAGTGGGTTCTCTCCTATCACTCAACTTGTCCTTACTTACTAGGTTATGGATACTAAAATCCGATCCAAATGCTCTCTGGTGCCAAGTTGTGTGCGGAATCCATAATTGTTTGATGAAACCCATTTACTCTCTTGGCAAAAAAACGATGTTTGGTACTTGGTACAACATCGTTAAAGCATTTTATTATTTGCAGGATATTGGGGATGTTTTCTTCTTGTAATCTGACTCTACTTCATCTTGGCATCATTTTGAAGGTGTTGGATTTTGAGCTGCATTTGGTGGAGTTTGACTTTATCACTTTGAGCTACTTGTGAGGTGAGTTTTCATCACTATATCAACAGGGTATAAGACACCAATGTCGGCCCTTATCGGATTTGTATCCGAGTTTATTGCATGATACACATATTGATTTACATCCTGGTAGTTAGGATGGTGATATGCTTAGTGACCTGGTAGGTCGGTATCCTGGTTTATAGGATGTTTGCTATGTTAGAGATCTGTTAGATCAGTATCTTGGTTATAGGATGGTTTCTATGTTATTGATCGGTTAGATCGGTGACCTGGTTATAGGATAGTTGCCATATTAGTGATAGTTAGATCTGTATGACTATCTGTACTTGCATGCTAGCGTATGATATTTATGTGCACATGTTTGTTGGTTTGGGGGATTGGGTTGAGGCAGGTCCTGCTTTGTGCTTTAGGCCAAGATACCCAGGGCGGACCGGATAGACTGCAGACCCAGGACCACATATAGTCAGGCCGAAGGCCCGGCAAGAGGTCCGGATAGGCTGAAGGCCCTGAGAGGCGGTCCAGACGTGTCGAAGGCTCGAAGAGCGGTCTAGATAGACTGATGGCCTATGAGGCGATCCAGTCAGACTGATGGCTCATTATGCATGTTGTGTTTGTTTATATGATATGAGTATGATCGTATGGCATTGGTATTTTGGGGATAACTCACTAAGTCTTTGAGCTTACATTTATCGATTATTGTTTCAGGTACTTCTGATGATCGCGGGAAGGCGAAGGCGTGATCGTGCACCTCCTTATGTTTTTATGATTTGATTCTGGGAAACTCTGACATTGAACTATTTTGAAAACAAGTTTTGTAATAATCATTGGTTTTGAAATGTTTTAAAAAGTTTAAATTTGGCATGATTTTTATGGATGTTACATTGATTTTCGTATATTAATGATAAGAAATTTCTTTTAAAGAGTGACTAACTTTATTGCAAAAAGAATGGTTGAATTCGCTTAAAATAGATTTATCAGGTATTACATTTTATTGCAATGTTCCACATTTGAGCTCCCTCAATGTTTTAAGAGAGCAAGTTACTAGAAAAATGGCAATGTACTGTAGTTTTTTGCCAATAGTTTATGTACTATATGTTTTACCTATAATAGCAGTAAATAATTATTGTTTACTAATAATGGTTATATGTAATCTATGGGAGCTCTTTGTTTTGCAACTCCAATTGTAACATTCTTAGGATGCTTTTTACCAAGCCCTTTGTTATGCAACTCCATTATATGGGTTCGCGGGTATGACAAGAATATTAATATTTGGACTTTAGATCCAACTTTCTTGTCTTAATTAAGGATCCAACACAAAGACACAAGGAATGGTGGAAGAAAATCGCTCAAGCATAAAAAGGTTTATAGCATCTTACTTAATCTTTTCTTATAAAGGCAATGTATTATGAAAAATTCATCTAATTATAACATTGTATTTTCAACATTTTCCAATCAAAGCTAAGATGCCATCACTTAATGTAATGATAAGGATGTTTGCAACCATATACTTAACCAAAATAACATTCGTTGACCATGCTTCATAGCTTTCATGGGTCGTACTTAGCACATGCCTTTAACTTTTCTACTACACACACACACACACACACACACACACATATATATATATATATATATATATATATATAGGGCTGAGTTACTGTGAGAACTAAAAAAACTTGTGAACTTGCGAACTCATAATCAACTCATCATTTTTCAAAACCAAAAACACCAATCTTCTCCAAATGGTGCGTCTAAGCCATATTTCTAGGCTTAAAAAAAGATTTGACAACTTTATTTATTTATTTTCGAAATTTGCATATATGCACAATCAGCAGTCGTATTGACTGCCGATGAGCACAATCAGCAGTCATATGGACTACGGATGTGCACAATCAGCAGCCATTTGGACTGCTCAAGCAGTCCATATGACTACAGATTGTGTTCATCAGCAGTCATACGAAAACACCAAAAAAAAATTGTCAAATCTCTTTTTTTTAGCCTAGAAGTGGCTTAGACGCACAATTTGGAGAAGATTGGTGTTTTTGGTGTTGAAAAATGATGAGTTCATTATGATTTCGCAAGTTCCCGCAAATCTTTTGGTTCTCAAAAGAACCTAGCTATATATATAGAAGTTGTAATGGTGAGGACTCAAAAATAAGTGAGGACTGCGTTGACAAACCATAGTCGTAGAATTGAAAAAATGAAAGGTGAAGATTTGATTTTATTTATCGTTAATATCTCGCGGATGATATGGCGTTTTAGTAATTATGAACGAGATATTGATAATTTCCGGCAAAGGTTAATTGTATGGAGGTTAAATAGGTAAAAGAAACGAGGAAAAGAAAAAGAAAAAAAGCCCCATCTAGCATCCACCCCCCCTCCTCTTTTCTCTCTCTGCCACATGTCAAGTCCTCATTTGGTGGGTTTTTTTTCCACCCACTTCGTTTTTTGGCCATAACTTTTTTTTTTTCAAAAATCATAAAAATTTGTAAAAAGAATTTTAAAAAATAAGTTTTTGAAGTTTTATTTTTAATTTTAAGAAATATTAGTTTTTTTTAAAAAAATATTGAACATAATATGATCCAAAATGTGATGATTCAAAAGTTGAATATCTATGATTCAAAAAAAACATTTAATTCAACTTGTTTATGATCTAAAAATATTTAGATTCAAATAATTTATAATGCTTAATTATATCTTTTATAATTCAAAATTAAATGTTTCATAATATATAATGATCCATAATTTGTTTTTGAACAAAAATTTATTTAATTGAATATATTATTGATCCAAAATCCTATGATTCAAAAATAATTTGATTAAAAATACTACGATTCAAAATAATTTGATTAAAAAGTTTATCATCCAAAAATAATATGATTCAATAAAAGTATGAACAGAAAAGACTATGAACCTTAGGTTGCGTTTAGTTACGGAAAAACAGTTTTCATTTTCCGTTTTTTGTTTTCCCTTCTCAATTTTTGTTTTTTGTTTTTATTTTTCATTGGAAAATTTAGAAAACGCGTTTAGTTAAAACTTATTCATTTTTCATTTTCCGTCTTACGAAATTAGAAAACGTGTTTAGATGTGTATTTTTCTATCGGTTTTCATTTTTAGAAAACGATAGTGGATGTAGGGTGGGCATGGGGGCGGTGGCGGTGGTGGGGGCAGCGGCGGGGGGCAGTGGTGGTGTCGATGATGGCGACGGTGGTGGTGGTGGCGGCGGTGGCAGCGGGGTGGCGGTGGTGGTGGTGATGACAGGTGGTGGTGGTGGCAACGACAATTGTGGCAGTGGTAGTGATGGCGGCGGTGGTGGTGGTGTTGCTGGTGATGGGGTAGTGGTGGTGGTGATGGTGATGGTTATGGTGATTGTAGTAGTGGTGTTGGGTGTGTGTGTGTGTGCATGTTTGTGTGTGTGTTTGTGGGTGTGGGGGTGGGTGTGGGTGTGAGTTTGTGGGTGTGTGTGTGTGTGTTTGTGTGTTTGTGGGGTGTGGGTAGGGGTGTGTATGTGACTGTGTGTGTGTATTTGTAGGGGTTGGTGTGTGTGTATGTGTGTGTGTGTTTGTGGGGATGGGTGTGTGGGGGTTGGTGTATGTGTATGTGGGTGTGTTTGTGTGTGTGTTTGTGGGGGTTGGTGTGTGTGTGTGTTTGTGGGGTTGGTGCATGTGTGCATGTATTTGTAGGGTTTGGTGTGTGTATGTGTGAAGGTGGGTGTGTATGTGTTTGTGCGTTTTTTGTAAAGGTGGTGGTGGGTGTGTGTTTGTGTGTATGTGTGTGAAGGTGGGTGTGTGTGTGTTTGTGCGTTTTTTGTAAGGGTGGGGGTGGGTGTGTGTTTGTGTGTGTGGAGGTGGGCTTGAGAGTGGGAGTGGGTAGGTTGAGGTGTTAAGGCGGTGGTAGGTAGACGTGGGTGGGGTGGGAGTGGGTGTGCGTTTATATTTTAGAAAAATTTTGGAATTAGAAAAATGTGGAAAACAATGATTATCGGTTTTCCAAAAATTTCCAACTTCTTTGTAATTTTAGAAAACGGAAAATTTATTTCATTTTCCGTGAAATATTTAGAAAAATAGACGAACTAAACACGTTTTCAAAATTCCTATTTTTCTTGGAAATATTTTCCGGAAAATAGCCCATTTTTCCGCAACTAAACGCACCCTTAATATTCTTATTATTTAAAATTTTATAATTGTTAAACATTAAAAACTCAAGCCGATATTTAATTTAATAATTCAAAAAATCAAAAAATAAACACAAAACACTATTATCTAAAGATATTAAAAATAATAAAAAATATAAATAAAACGAAAATAATAATAATAATAACAACTAGTAAGGAGCCCCTGCTCTGCATGGGTCGGAATGGTGGGTTGAGGTATTAGGATTGTTCAATCAGTTGTCTGGTTCACCTGTTGCAAGTTACTGAAGAAGAAACAATGAAATTGTGTAACTGATATAAGATTCAACACACAAAAGGGTGATTTAATGAAGTATCCAGCAGGAAAAAAATAACGATTGCTTAATTTAAAAGAAATTTAATGAAATTAGTCAATTATCTACAGATGAAACGAAATGCTACAAAACTAACTATTTCATCTCATCACAATTCTCAAGTTACAATAAAATGCAAATATTATGACAACTGTTGGTTCCTCACTTTCATACCATGAACCACCTACGATCAAAGTGATACCGACTTGAGGAACTCCACTGCTACCCTAATTAACAACAACAAAAAAGGAGTGAAATTGTAATATTAGTATAACTCATTAACACAATCATACATATGTAGATAGATAGAGATTTATTTACATTTTTTAGTAGTCCTATTCTTGCAAATGTAAGGACTTCCAAAAGTTAAGCCAAATATATAGCTAGACAATCCAAACCAAAGTATTCAATTACAACAGTGTAATCCAAATAGAAGCTGGAATGGAGAGATAAGCAATGACTACCATGCATAAGCCAAGACAGTCGTTTCTAATTTTTTTTTGGGCAACGGTTAAAGGTACCATTAAAGTGAAAACCAAATACCCCAAAAATTTACAAAAACAATCAACAGTTCCATTGTGGTGTTCTTACCTGTTGAGGTTTCTTTCATGAATATAACGTCCTACTTTCATACCCCTATCCAGGAAAAGAGAAAACAATGTAAACAGTTAGAGCATTGTATATTGGATTAACATCCTACTTTCGTTGGCAACAATTGGAATGGAATTCAACTTTATTCCTTTTCCATTTTCTGTTTGGTGTTAGAATCTGGTAAAAGCTTGGAACCATGTAAAAGTCACAATTCTACTTTAGTTAATTTAAATAATCATTAAATGCATCAAGAAATTGAGCATCTACTTTACCACATAGTAGATTAAATAACAAAAATAATAATAATGAAGAACTGTTACTGCACTACCTTGAAGTAAGAATTATCAAAATTTTGTTGCTTTACTGTCCAATATTATTTTTCCAGAGCTTGAGGACCTTATTTTTTTCATATATTCAACATTTAACTATTACGCTTAAATTCTACATTCAACGGTTTTTGCTGTCATATATCCAAAATTAATCCCTTGAAATAAAAAAAAAAAAAATTACAAAACTGGAAGATGCTCTTACCTGATTAGAAATATTGTCATCTTCTCTTCTCGCCTCATCTTTCTTAATCTGGAAATATAGAGGTCGATCCCTTTTAGGGAAGACGCAAAATCGAGGAATTCAATAATCAATAGCAGTAAAAAACGGAATGAGAGAATTAGTTGGTTTAGCCTTTCTTTTAAGCATTTCGTCGAACACATGGAAGACAAACCTTGAAGAAGAAATTATGATAAAAAATATCACCTTGAAGTAGAAATTGTGTTCGATTTTGTGAAGCTCCCTGTTTTCCTTCTCTAAAATAGATCCCACACATAAAGTGTGGCAAACATCACAACTTAGCAGGAAGTCATACCAAGCATCTCGGGCAATGGGAAAGTGCAGCAAACATCACAATTTAGCAAGAAGGTGTGTGACTGTTAAAAAAAAAAACATTAGCATTCAATAGGAGTTTGAAAAAGTTAGTTTTTTTCTTACTTTTGTGATGAGATCTCTGAAATTGTATAGTCACCAGCAGACCCACGTCGCTTGTCCTCTTTCAAGTAGTGATGATCCAAAAGGGGAATGAAATGGAAGTCGGAAAGAGGGCCATTAATTTCAGTCTCTCTCCCACTCTTGTTCCTCCAAAAAAATCTGCAGTTGCCATGATCAAACTCTTCTATTCAGGCGATAACACCGATCTAAAGTGGAAAAAATAAGAACAAAGCACTAATATTTAGGTCAAATGCAAATTCAACTTAGAATAATGAAAAAAAAGGAGAAAGGATTGTATACAAACCTGCAAGGCGCAAATCGACGGTGTTGTTTAGGTCGAAGCCTAAATCAACACTTCTATGTTGTCGGAACAACTCGAGCCCTAAATAGAAGGCTGCAGTTCGATGGAAGATGACTGCAGAGATTAAACTCCGGTCGCCGTCTTCGGTCGTCGTTGCTGCGTAGGCCAACGTGCCGGATTGGCCAACGGTGGCGATGGAAACAATGGTATAGTGAAGGACTTCATTCCAATGTAATAACATCGGTTTGTCCTTCGCCCTTTCTTTCACGTCGACAAATCAAAACCCGCCACAAGGAAGAAGCCGGAGGGAAGGATTGTGTATGCATATTGGAGCATCTGAGTTTTAGATGGAATGGAAAATAGAGAGATGAATGGAGTCGGTGGTGTAGAAGAAGCATATGACACGTATCTTGGAGGTAGAAGAAAAGAAGGCACGTATCTTTTGGTTATGGTCACTAGTTAGGCACGTATCTTTTGGTTATGGTCACTAATTATTTACTTAAAAAAAAAAAAAAAAAAAAAAAAAAAAAGAAAAAAAAATACCGCGACATCACCCCACTTACATATTCAGTACATATTTACTAATCATTGTAAATAATTATCACTCCACATTATTATTTTTTTTACATCATATTAAATAAAAAACACAATAAAACATTAATAAAAATAAAAATAATATTTTTAAATTCAACATACATGCTTACTAATAAAATAAATATTAATAAACATAAAAGTGATATTTTTAAAATTCAACGTAAATTTTACTAATAACATAAAAATTAATAAAAAAACATTGAAAAAAAAACTACTCGTCTGTATCGTTGTCCTCATCGTCCCCGTCCTCATCCACTTCGTTTTCGTCTTCAAATTGTCATTGCCATATGTGGTCAGTCAAATCTTGACGTAAATTGTGATGTGTTTCACTATTATATATTTCCAAAAGCCTTGTAAAGTATGTTGGGCTACCGACTTGTATTACTGCAGATGGATTGAGCATATCATTTGGAGTATACGTACAAATAGTCCTACCCTCTTCTTCTAGTATCATGTTATGTAAAATAACACACGTTTTCATCACCTTCATCAATTTTTCCCTTTCCCATGCTCGTGCTGGATATTTGATTATGTGCCACTTCTGTTTGAGGACCCCAAACGCCCGCTCCACATCCTTCCTTGCAGATTCCTGTGCTAATTTGAACAATTTCCTTTTTTCATCAGCTGGATATGTGTATGACTTGACATATGTAGCGTACTTTGGATATATCCCATCAGCAAGGTAATATCCATGATTGTATTCAAGTCCATTAATAACGTATGGCATGTTTGGTGCTTTACCCTGCAAAATATCGTTAAAATATGTGATATGTATTATGTTTGTATATATAGGTGAAGTTTTAGTTTTGAAAAGAAATTTTTTTTTTAGTAAATGTTAACGGTCAAAATGGATGGAGTAAATGGGAGAAAACGGTAATAAAAAGCATCCAATCAAATTGCGCGTAACCACCCG
Source organism: Lactuca virosa (assembly GCF_052849685.1). Taxonomy (NCBI): domain Eukaryota; kingdom Viridiplantae; phylum Streptophyta; class Magnoliopsida; order Asterales; family Asteraceae; genus Lactuca; species Lactuca virosa. The sequence continues at coordinate 89,344,130 of NC_136429.1, forward strand.
TGAACCATGTCAATCCGCGTCACATTCACCAGGGAGGGGGGGGGGTGTTCACGCGTAAATACCCCCCCTCCACGTCACCCTTTACGCGTCAAACTACCCTCCATACCCGGTGGCCTAATCCATCACGTAACGTGCCAGCAAGGAAAAAAAACAAAACACAAAAATCAACCAATGGCATGGAAGAACTGTGTATTAGGGAACAACAAATTAATAGTATTATAAATAATAATAATTTATAAAAAAACGAAAAAAATAAAAAAAAATAAAAAATAAAAAATGTGAAAACCGAGAACATAGCTATTTGATTTTTTTTGTAACAACCCAAATTTCCGATAAAATTTTTCATTTTAAATAACAAACTCATTTTCGTAAAATATAAAACTCCAATCACATTTGTTTTCAAAATCCATAACATCAAATAAATCATTCATAATATCAGAGTGTCTCAAATAGAATGCCAGAGAGTGCATGTCGAGCCATCATGCCGGGCCCTTGCCCTTAGATCCTGAAGTACCTGAAACAACCAACAAACTGTAAGCTAATGCTTATTGAGTTCCCCATAACATACCCCACACAATCCACATAATCATATAAAACATATCACTCATACAAGCCATGCATCTAAACATATAGGGATGTCGTGGACTCCCTCCAGGTTCTTACTCCAGGATGCTATGGGATTCCCCTAGGGTCTTATACCTATGTGCCATGGGCTCCCCCCACGGTCTTTACCTGGAATGTCATGGGCTCCCCCACATGATCTGATATCCAAGTGTCACGGGCTCCCCCCCCCCCCCCCCGGGGTCTTTCATGCAAGTATCACAGAGACAACTAGCAGACCACATAACACATAATCAACTAGTATACCACATATCATATAATTAACTAGTATACCACATATCACATAATGGTCCGACCTTGGTGCCTTCGACCAATTGGTATGGTGAGGAGACTCACCTCTCAAGAAATGTTGAACTGGTAAGATCAAATCCCAACTCACAGCTCCGAACTCAACTGCCTACAACCACCATGTGACTAACTTCATCAAAATCCCAAAATACCAAAGATACCCTTAAAGTCAAACTTGGTCAACCATGGTCAAAGTCAAAGTCAACAGTTAAGGTCAACAGTCCATGTTGACCCAACTCGTCGAGTGCACCTACTGACTAGTCGAGTTCCTTCAGTTCTCAGAGAACCGGGAAAAACCCTAGTCAACTCGCCAAGTTATCACAGCAACTCGTTGAGTTCGAACAGTGACCAGAAGATCGGGGAAACCCCGGGCCAAATCGCCGAGTTGGAAAGGCAACTCGTCGAGTTTGCCTAGCCCTAACATATTCAGCCACTTATTAAGCGAGTCTAATGCTCCAAACTATAGATCTGATCCCCTAGGGCTGAGATACCACGTAAAGTTGCTAACTTTACGTCCATGTATGGCATTAAGGGGCTAAAACACTCAATCATAGCTTATTAATGGGTTTAGGGCATGAAGGAGGGCCAAGAATTGATAACGATAGCAACTTTAAGTCAAAAGAGGCCATGAGATGTCCAGATCTGAAGTTATAGCTTCATGACATGCTCAAATCCACGAATGATCCCAAAATAAGCTAATAATGACCATAAACTCTCAAATGAAGAGATCTAGCAAATAAATGACCAAGGTATCAACTTTATACCTCAATATGGTTGCCACAACATAGTAGACACCGGATCTACAGCCTCCCCCTTCAGTTATGCACCAGCCACTTCAAGCTTCTTCAAATAAACACCAAAAAGGCACTCTTAAAGCTCTCACACACTCAAAATGATATAGAAAGCATGAACTAGGATTTCTCTGGACAAGGGGGCGATAAGGGAGGCTAACAATGAGGCTTAAGGCCTTTAAATATGGTGCAAACCCTAAAAATTAGGGTTTCATGTTCAGCATTCAACTCGTTGAGTTGGGGCCTTCCAACTCGTCGAGTAGACCCTAAAAGATGTACGTCTGGAAAGCTCTCTACACGACGAGCTGGAGCCTCCCAACTCGTCAAGTTCCATTCCAAAAACTTGAAAATTAATATATTTATTTCATACCTGACCAAGCGTTACAAATCTCCCCCACTTAAACTAGACTTTGTCCTTGAAGTCTGCTGTCACAAACAAATCTGGGTAATGCTCTCGCATATCATCCTACGGCTCCCATGTCCATTCTGAGCCCTTACGATGCTGCCATTGCACCTTCACTAGCTTCACCTCTTTGTTACGAAGAACCTTAGTTTTCCTATCCAAAATTGCAACGGGCCTCTCAATGTAGTTCAGACTCTCATCCACCTGAATGTCGTCCAAAGAAATAACCGCAGCCTCGTCAGTGACACACTTCCGAAGCTGAGACACATGGAAGGTGTTGTGAATCTAGCTAAGCTCGTCCAGCAGGTCCAAACGGTAAGCCACCTTGCCCACTCGGGCAGATATCCTGAACGGACCAATAAATCGGGGCCTTAGCTTGCCCCTCTTCCGAAACCTAATGACACCCTTCCATGGTGACACTTTCAGCAAATCGAAGTCTCCCACTTGAAACTCGAGATCTGAGCGAAGTCGGTCAACATAGCTCTTCTGACGGCTCTGAGTGACCCGCAGCCTGTCGCGCACTTGCTGGATCAACTCGGTAGTCTTAAGCACCACCTTGATGCTTCCCATGACTTGGTACCCAACCGCACCCCAAAAAACTGGGGTCCTACACCTCCGACCATACCACATCTCAAACGGGGGTCGGTCGATACAAGCATGATAACTATTGCTATATGAAAACTCTGCTAGTGGGAGGTATGTATCCCAACTCCCTCCGAAATCCAATACGCATGCCTGCAGCATATCCTCGAGCGTCTGGATCGTCCGCTCGCTCTGTCCATCTGTCTGGGGGTGGTAAGCGGTGCTGAAATATATCTGAGATCCCAACTCTTCGTGGAACTTCCTCCAAAACCTGGATGTAAAGCAGACATCCCGATCAGAGACTAACGACACTGGCACCCCGTGCCTGACCACCACTTCCCGCACATAGATATCTGCTAATTTCTCAGCAGAGATACTCTTGGGGATCAGAATAAAATGGGCGCTCTTCGTCAACCTATCCACAATGACCCAAATGGAATATACACCCCTCGCCATCCTTGGTAACTTTGTGATGAAGTCCATGGTGATCTCTTCCCATTTCCACATGGGAATAGGTAGCGACTGAACCTTTCCGTGAGGCCTCTGATGTTCGGCCTTGACCTTACTGCATGTCAAGCACCGCTCCACAAACTACGCTACCTCCCGCTTAACTCAGCCATAGATCTCTGTACATTTTTGTGGCCTCCGGATGAATAGAGCACTTGGACTTGTGTGCCTCCTCGAAGATCTTTTGTCTCATTCCCCCAGATACCGGTACCCACACCCGACCACACTGTGTCAAAAGACCCCGACTATCCCGAACAAACAAGGGAATCTGACCCCGAATCCGCTCTATCTTTCAGTTCTCTTTCTCCACCTGAGCCTCCTTGATCATCTCCAACAAGGGGGAAATCACCGTCATCCTCAAACAAACATCCCTAATCGGAGCACTCGCCGCCTTGCGGCTCAAGGCATCGGCCACCACATTGGCCTTCCCTGGGTGATACAAAATCTCGCAATCATAATCTTTCAGTACATCCAACCACCTCCTCTGTTGCATGTTAAGGTTCTGTTGATCCATCAAATGCTTTAAACTTTTATGGTCAGTAAAGATGGTGCACCAGACTCCGTACAAGTAATGCCTCCAAAATTTGAGGGCAAACACAACCGCCCCCAATTCTAGGTCCTGAGTGGGGTAATTCGCCTCATGAAGCTTCAGCTGCCTCGAGGCATACGTGATCACATGCCTCCTCTGCATTAAAATTGCCCCTAACCCTGAGATAGACGCATCACAATACACCACCAAATCATCCAATCCCTCGGGTAGCGCTAAAATCGAGGCCTCACACGATCTCTGTCTCAAGGTCTCGAAAGCCAACAGCTGGTCCGGGCCCCACCTAAAAGTCACATTCTTCTTGGTCAAGCGATTCAAAGGTACAACGATATTGGAGAAATCCTGAATAAATCTCCGATAGTACCCCGCTAAGCCCAGGAAGCTACGGATCTCAGATGCATTTTTTCGGTATTTCCCACCGCATCACTGCCTCAATGTTGGCTGGATCAACCAAAATACCCTTTTGGTTGATGATGTTCCCCAAAAACTGCACCTCTCGCAACCAGAAATCACACTTTGATAACTTGGCATACAGCCTTTTCGTCCTTAGTGTCTCCAATACCTCCCTCAGATGCTGCTCATGTTGCTCATGATGGGTTTTATGCATAAGAAACAATCCTATGTGCTCATACAAACCCTAATGCTTGGATCTAGGTTTCTCTATTGTACATGCTTTGAATCCAAGACTTACAAAACTAGATATATCATATATAATTCGAAATTATCATAAAGAAAACAGATCCAAGTGGTTTACCTCTTTCAAGTAGCTTGAATCCTTTGTAATCTTCTTGATCTTGAGCTTAGAGTCACAATTGTAACTCCTCTAATGGTTCACAAACCCCACAAGCAAGAAGGCAATATGAGAGAGGGTGAGAGGTGCTAGAAATCGGCCCTAGGGTTCTCTTAGAATGAAGTCTATCCGATTTCCATAGCCTAGGGGTCTTATTTATACTTGCAGGCTACTAGGGTTTCAGTCTAAACCCTAATGGACAGCTTAGCCACCAAGCAGCCCAAGGAACCTTCTGGAATAAGGCCTTGGACGAAAATATGATGGATCCCCATCATAATTTTGTTCCCCCTTAAGTCCATTAGGTTTCCTTAACCCAAAACTTAACTATCATACATTTGACAATTTATACCCCTTTATTTAATTAATCTCTTTTAGTCACCAAATTAATTCCTAATTAATTTATGACTAATACTAATTAAATAAATATGATTTCTCCTTTAATATATTATTCTTATAATATATTAATAAACCATAATATTCTCTCTTTCTCCTTAAATTACCTTGTCAAGTTGCTTTGGAGAAGGCAACCCAAAATGACCATGCACAACCGGGTCAAGTACATACCAAATATAGTTACGGGCTTAGACACTATTCCAACAGTCTCCCACTTGGATAAGTCTAGTAACTATATCTCACATATGACTTCAGAATTCGATTAGCAATCGTAGCTCTTATACTTCGCTGTCAACTTTGATCAACTTGTCCTTCAGATAAGGGATCGTATAATCCTCCGTTCTAGATATCATGCTGACAATGCTTATTGTCCAGCACTTGTTTCTCGATTTCCGATTTGTTTGACATTGAATTTAGTTGAACACATCAACTTCACTCCGACCGGGCCCGGCACATAAGTCAAACCAAATCATCAAGTGGCCAAGATATCACTTTTATTCTCATAGGATAAAAGGAACAGATCAACTTCGACTCATATGCATCTATTATTCACTAATTGAATCATGCACAATAATACGTTTTATAACATCAATTTACTGATGCCTTTACACATCATCAATGCATAACCAACTAGCAAACAACAACCATATCTCTGAGTTTTAAGACTATATGATATTATCGCTTTGCGATCACTTAAGGCAAAACACCACGAAGTGATACCAGCAAACGCGGGTTTATTCCAATGCTCGAATCATATTCATAAGCACTCATGAACTTTGCAGCAAACCTTTGCTATGCCCAAAACCTTTTAGACAATCTACAAACAGTTCATGACAGTCTTCATTCATATCTACTTCCAAAATATGACCGACTGTGGACTGTTTGAATAATCCTATCATTCAGGAAGTCAAAACATGCAAAATTGAAACAATAGATAAATAACCAACACAAGATAGTAGCTTTACTCATAAATAACACAATTTTATTTATTCATCAAATGTCAAGTACAAACTATCTATTACACGTTTCCTATCTAATCCAAATTTATATCATCCTTCAGCCCAATGCTCCTAGCGTGCTGCAAGTGTTTGACCCTACTCAGTCCCTTCGTAAGGGGATCTGCTGGGTTTTCTTCTGATGATACCCTCTTCACAACGAGGAGTCCCTCTTCTACCCGATGTCTGATAAAATGGTATTTTCTGTCGATATGTCGAGATCTACCATGATCTCTCGGTTCCTTGGTCAAGGCAACCGCTCCTTCATTATCATAGAAAATTTCCATCGGCTCCTTTAAGGATGGCATAACTCCAAGGTCTCCAATGAAGTTCTTCAACCATATAGCCTCCTTTGACACTTCGCTCGCCGCAATGTACTCTGATTCGCATGTTGAATCAGCTACGGTCTCCTGTTTGGAACTTTTCCAAGTCACTGCTCCTCCATTTAGGGTAAAGACCCAGCCCGACTGCGATCGGAAATTATCCCGATCCGTCTGAAAACTAGCGTCGCTGTACCCTCGTACCCTTAAGTCATCACTCCCACCGAGGACTAGAAACCATTCCTTGGTCCTCCGCAGGTACTTAAGAATATTCTTAACCGCAATCCAATGGGCTCTACCAGGGTTCCCCTGATATCTGCTGACCATGCTCAAAGCAAAGGCCACATCAGGTCGAGTACAAGTCATAGCGTACATGATAGAGCCTACTGCGGAAGCGTAAGGTACTCGGCTCATATCATCTATCTCTGCCTCTGTACTCGGGCTTTGAGTCTTACTCAACTTGGTATTGCTTTGGATTGGCAACTCCCCTTTCTTGGAATTTTCTATACTAAAACGCTTTAGTATCTTGTCCAAGTATGTATCCTGACTGAGTCCTATCAGTCTCTTTTCCCTGTTTCTTACTATCCTTATCCCCAGAATATAAGCAGCCTCTCCGAGGTCCTTCATAGCGAAACATTTCCCAAGCCAGGACTTGACCTCCTGCAAGGTTGGGACATCATTTCCTATGAGTAGTATGTCGTCGACATACAATACGAGGAAGCTCACTATACTCCCACTGGCTTTGACATATACACAAGATTCATCTTCGCTTCGCAGAAAGCCAAACTCTTTAACCTTCTCGTCAAAACAAAGATTCCATCTGCGAGACGCTTGTTTTAATCCATAAATGGATTTCTCAAGCTTGCATACTCTATTTGGATGCTTCGCATTGACAAAACCCTCTGGCTGATTCATGTAAACATCCTCAGCCAATTTTCCATTAAGGAAAGCGGTTTTCACGTCCATCTGCCATATTTCATAATCATGAAACGCAGCTATTGCAAGCATTACCCTAATAGACTTTATCTTCGCAACTGGTGAGAAGGTCTCATCATAGTCAACTCCGGGAGTTTGAGTAAAGCCCTTCGCAACCAATCGCGCTTTATAAGTATGCACTTTCCCATCTATGTACGTCTTCTTCTTGAAGATCCACTTGCACCCGACGGTCTTGCGACCCGGTACATGATCAACCAATTTCCAAACTTGGTTGTCGTACATGGACTGAATCTCGCTGTCCATTGCCTCTGTCCATTTTGCAGACTCCGGGCCTGCCATGGCTTCCTTGTAGCTGCTAGGTTCGTCCAAATTTACTAGTGTACTATCACTAATAAATGTATCCCCTTCAGTAGTAATATGAAAGCCATACAACTGGGGTGGAACACTAGCCCTAGTGGAACGTCGAAGAGGTAAGGACTCGTCAACAGGTTCAACAGGAGTTTCCTCCTCAGGTTGAGTGCCAGTGTCAGAGGTTCCTTCATCGCTTTGATCTTGAATTTCTTCAAGTTCAATTTGCCTCCCACTGTCTTCTTGGCTTATCAATTCCTTTTCTCGGAAAACTCCTCTTCTAGCAACGAAGACAACATTGTCACTCGGTCTATAGAAAAGGTAGCCAAAAGACTTCTGTGGATAGCCGATGAAATAACACTTCTCACTACGAGGTTCGAGCTTGTCATGAGTCTCTCGTCTTACGAAATCCTCGCAACCCCAAACCTTGATATGTGCCAACGAGGGAGCCTTCCCTGTCCACATTTCGTGAGGAGTCTTGGTAACCTTCTTGGTGGGAACTAAGTTAAGGATATGGGCGGCAGTCTCTAAGGCATACCCCCAGAAAGCTATTGGCAACGAAGTCCGACTCATCATAGAACGAACCATGTCCAACAAGGTCCGATTACGTCTCTCAGCCACACCATTCAATTGTGGCGTCCTCGGAGGCGTCAATTGCGAAACAATTCCGTATTCCTTTAGATAGTCATGAAACTCAAGACTTAGGTACTCTCCTCCTCGGTCTGACCGAAGCATCTTGATTTTCCTGCCCAGCTGATTCTCCACTTCATTCTTAAATTCTTTGAACTTTTCAAAGGTTTCCGATTTTTGCTTGATTAAGTAGATATATCCATATCTGCTATAATCATCTGTAAAAGTCACGTAGAAGCGGAAAGCATCCCTTATGGTGGATCTAAAGGGCCCACACACATCGGTGTGTATGAGATCCAATAGACCCTCACCCCTTTCACAAGTGCCAGTAAAGGGTGACTTGGTCATCTTCCCAAGTAAACAAGATTCACACGTGTCATCGTCCCTAAGGTCGAATGACTCCAACACTCCATCCTTTTGGAGTTGGGCTATGCGTTTCTTGTTGACATGGCCAAGGCGACAATGCCACAAACATGCTTTGTCTAGACTAGTAGACAAATCAATATTCAAAACATTATTTCCTAAATTATCAACAACCATCACAGATTCATAAATCCCATTACAAGGTAATGCATTGAAATAAAAGACACCATTCAAATAAACATTAATAGAACCATTACTATTATCAAAAGAATATCTGAACCCTTGTCTAAACAACCCATGAAATGAAATAATGTTTCTTGCCATATCTGGCGAATAGCAGCAATTGTTTAAATCTATCCCTAACCCATTACTCAACACTAAAGAATAAACACCGACTTTGGTCACAGGCGACGATCTTCTGTTTCCCATAATCAGGTTCATCTTTCCATGTTCCACCTCCCTACTTCCTTTTAGTCCCTGCATATCAGAACAAATGTGGTAACCACACCCTGTATCAAGAACCCATGAAGTAGCAAATGATGAGTTATTAGATTTAATAGAATACATACCTGCAAAGGTGGGCTTAATCTTCCGATCCTTTATATCTTGCAGATACTGAGGGCAGCTTCGTTTCCAGTGGCCCTTTTGGTGACAATAGAAGCACTCTGCTTCCTTGGGATCGGATGAGGGTTTAGCAGGGCCTGCTTTGGTCCCACTTGAGGACGAACCATCATAGGGCTTCCCCTTATGGTGGCTCTTACATGGAGCCTTCCTCTTTTTACCCTTTCCTTGACCTATTGCCATCACAGGAGCGGCCACAGCAGGGGATGGTGCAACGGATTTGTCTTTGAGGTTGCTCTCAGCAGTCCTCAAAAGTCCTTGGAGCTTGCTCAAGGAGACCTCCTCCTTGTTCATGTGGTAGGTCATCCTAAACTGGTTGTAGCAGGAGGGCAAGGAGTGGAGGATTATGTCGATAGCCAAATCCTCATCAAACTTAACATTAAGTTTGAGAAGACGATCAACATACCTCTGCATTTTCTGCAAATGAGAGGTTAGGGATTCTCCACTCCCCATCTTAGCGGTGATCATGTTAGTAATGATCTCATAGCGCTCTTGCCTCGCGCTCTGGTGATACCTGTCCAGCAAATCCTGATGCATTTCATATGGATACATGTCCTCATAGGACTTTTGGAGTTCGAGGTTCATGGTGGCCAGCATGATGCAGTGAACTTTCGTAGCATCACGCTCGTGGGCCTCAAAGGCGGCCAGCTCTTCAGGAGTAGCAACATCTGGGATGATCTTTTCAAGCTTTTCATCGAGGACATATTCTTTGTCCTCGTAGCGTGTGATCATGCGAATATACCTCATCGATTCGTTGAAGTTTGACCCATCAAATGTCACTTTCTGACACAGGTTCATCAACGAGAATGACCCAGAAGCGTTGTTGTTGTTGTTGTTTGCAGACATCTGAAAAGAAAGGAACAAGGTTTGATTAGAAATGAATCCCTAATTAATCACCCAAATGAGAAATTAGGGCTAGGATCCAACAACATTATTTACAACTTAGAAAGGGATGCCGTACTCTAAAAGTAAAAAATTTGAAGGTAAGTGAATAACGATTCACTAATTCTCACCATGAAAAACGAAAAAGAAATTTAGGTTTTAAATGTATTGAAAACTCCTAGATCTTTGAGATTCATTGAACTTTTCAATGGCATGTTTAAATCTCGATATGCATTTCAAATTTGCGAGTGGGATACCGAGGATCGCAAACAAATTGTGAATAACCATGCGAATCAACATGGTGCACTCAATGTCTCTATCACCTAATCAATGTGCCGGTAAACCACACACGCTCCATTGATCTATGACAAACATCGAGTCACCCTTTGCTACCAATGTCATCCCCAAATTGATGTGCCGGTTAACCACACGCGCTCCACCAACGTTTGATAAGGGTACGAAGTGTAATTCCATGGATTAGCATCATTTTCACATTTTACCCTAAAGTAACAAAGATTGGGAATTTGTAAAACATGTAGTTACTTTGTATTTTTTTCATTATACTTTTAATGAGGAGAGGGTTCCCCTATCCTACCCGTTCGGCTAACGACCCTCCACCAGTCAAGCAAGCGGTGGGTGTGAGTGTACACCCATTAAGCGCCATTTTATAGGCAGCAACCTTATACCCACCTTATAGACTGGCTTCGTGAATGAGGCCTAGTAACGGTAAGACTAGCATTTTAAGTTATACATATATATATATATATATATATATATATATATATATATATTAATTAAGCTGTAATAATATATAATAGTATAGGGTTGAATTTTAAACTTGTAAAATTCTAAGGGTTTGAAATTTAAATTATTCAAAATTAAACTTTTAATCACAAAATTCAAATTTCAAAACTTGAGGGCAAGTTTTGAACTTTTCAAAACATAAGGGATCAAATAACAAATAATTTAAATTAAACAATTAATATCATAATTATCTATATTTGACCTAATCTTATTTTAGTCATTAAATAATTACCAAATAATTTTAAATAATCCATATTTATCATATAAACAACCAATATTCAAAAGATTTGAAATTATCTATTGTTTTGGCAAGGATAATCATTTAATTAAGATAAAATTCGGATTTTAACTTCAAAAAACGATTTAGGCATCAAATCCAAGTCAAAACAGCAACTAAATCACGAAATACCCTCTGCCTGACGCACGAACTCGCCGAGTCAGCTCTGAACTCGCCGAGTAGGGGCCAACTCGCCGAGTCCAGATACTGACTCGCCGAGTTGAGTCGGGCAGAGGCAAAAAACTCGATTTTCAGCAAGCAAAACAGTTAAGCATCACATACAATTGAAACCAATCAAGGCTCTGATACCACTGATGGGTTTTATGCATAAGAAACAATCCTATGTGCTCATACAAACCCTAATGCTTGGATCTAGGTTTCTCTATTGTACATGCTTTGAATCCAAGACTTACAAAACTAGATCTATCATATATAATTTGAAATTATCATAAAGAAAACAGATCCAAGTGGTTTACCTCTTTCAAGTAGCTTGAATTTTTGTAATCTTCTTGATCTTGAGCTTAGAGTCACAATTGTAACTCCTCTAATGGTTCACAAACCCCACAAGCAAGAAGGCAATATGAGAGAGGGTGAGAGGTGCTAGAAATCAGCCCTAGGGTTCTCTTAGAATGAAGTCTAGCCGATTTCCATAGCCTAGGGGTCTTATTTATACTTGCAGGCTACTAGGGTTTCAGTCTAAACCCTAATGGACAGCTTAGCCACCAAGCAGCCCAAGGAACCTTCTGGAATAAGGCCTTGGACGAAAATATGATGGATCCCCATCATAATTTCGTTCCCCCTTAAGTCCATTAGGTTTCCTTAACCCAAAACTTAACTATCATACATTTGACAGTTTATACCCCTTTATTTAATTAATCTTTTTTAGTCACCAAATTAATTCCTAATTAATTTATGACTAATACTAATTAAATAAATATGATTTCTCCTTTAATATATTATTCTTATAATATATTAATAAACCATAATATTCTCTCTTTCTCCTTAAATTACCTTGTCAAGTTGCTTTGGAGAAGGCAACCCAAAATGACCATGCACAACCGGGTCAAGTACATACCAAATATAGTTACGGGCTTAGACACTATTCCAATAGCTCATTGGTCTTAGAATATACCTAGATATCATCGATAAAAATGATCACAGATCGATCCAACATCGGCCTATACACCCTGTTCATAAGGTCCATGAACGTTGCTGGGGCATTGGTGAGCCCGAATGGCATCACCACAAACTCGTAGTGTCTGTATCGAGTCCCGAAAGCTGTCTTCGGTATATCCTCCTCCTTAATCCTCATCTGATGGTACCCCGACCGAAGATCAATCTTGGAGAACGAGTATGCACCATACAGCTGATCGAAAAAATCATCTATCCTCGAAAGCGGATAACGGTTTTTCACCGTTAGCTTGTTCAGCTCCCGATAATTGATGCACATCCTGTGTGACCCATCCTTCTTCTTCACAAACAGGATCGATGCTCCCCACGGAGAACTGCTCGGACGGATGAACCCTCGGTCTATCAGCTCCTGAAGCTGCGTAGACAACTCCTGCATCTCAGGCGGAGCTAGCCGGTACGGTGCCTTGGCTATCAGAGCGGCACCCGACACCAAATCAATACGAAACTCTACTTGCCTCTCCGGAGGCACCCCAGGCAACTCCTCGGGAAAGACATCCTGAAAATCTCGTACAGCCAACACACTGACCAAATATGTCATGGTCTTAACCCTCGTATCCGAGATGTATGCCAAAAACCCCGAACACCCTGATGGAGAAGTCTCCTTGCCCTCGCAGCCGAACAGAAGGTTGGTCCCTGCGAGGCCCTCTCCCCATGAATAACTAGTTCTCCCCTACTTGGGGTTCAGACTCTCACCAGCTGGCGCTCGCAATCTATCATGGCCCCGTTGGCCCCCAACCAGTCCATTCCGACAATCACCTTCAGCCCTCGCAACGGTATCAGAACCAGATCGACATGGAACCTTTCCCCAAATACATTCAGGACACAGTCCCGATATACCCTCGCAGCACTCACAGTGCGGTCATCCGCATTCTCAACCTCAAGCGGGAAATCCAAAGTCCCTAGACCTGTAACACCCGGTCTCATGTACGCATTTAAATTCAAGCCAAACTTCATATTTTACCCTTGGACTCGGCGAGTTGGAGGCCCAACTCGTCGAGTAGGATCGACTCTGGGTCGGGGGATTAAGTGACCTACTCGACGAGTCGGAAGACCGACTCGGCGAGTAGGAGCTGTCTGAGTGAAACCCTAGATTGGAGGGTTTGCACCCTATTTAAACACCTTATGAGGCTTCCTCCCTAGCCTCCATCACCTTCAAGCTTTGTACTCGAAACCCTAATCAATTGTGAGCATTCTTGAGCAATTTGTGCCTTTCCTTGTGATTTGAAGTTAGAATAAGGAAGGGAAAGCTTGGTGAATCAAGAAGCAAGTCAGTGGATCCAGAGTTGTGGTTGCACTTCCAGTTATTGAGGTAAAGAGCTCCTACCTTGACTCCTTATTTATTAGATCTACCTTGAGGCTTGAATCTTGGCATCTTTGGGGGCCTTTCCAAGCCATTTTGGATTGTAGAGTGTAATATAGGGTAAATGCTTCAGATCTGGAACCTTGGAGGGTTCTCATGGCATAAAGGTGCCAACTTTATGGCCATGAGAACCCCATGCATGTAATAAACCCTATTTTTTGGTCTTTTGAGCTTAAAAGTCTCATGCATGGACGTAAAGTTCATGACTTTACGTGTTATATTGACCTTAGGAGCCCAGATATACCCTTTGGATGAGATTACGACAACAAAAATCGAGTTATGGGCATGGACATTTGTTGACTCGACGAGTCGTTCTTGGGACTCGGTGAGTCGGGGGTTTTGTTCCCCAACCTTTTCTGATTCGAAGGGATCTAGTTGAGTCTAGAAGGGATCAAGATGAGTCCAGAAGGGGGACTCAACAAAATAGACGTAGTTATGGACCTGGAAACCATGGGACTCGGTGAGTGTATGAACACACTCGGCGAGTCCAAGGCAATCTCCCAACCCATGAAGACGGACTCGACGAGTTGTTCATACAACTCGGCGAGTCACACGCTAGTCACACTCATACGATGAAGATGAACTCGACGAGTTCAAGGATGAACTCGGCGAGCCAGATGGAGATAGTCCCGATGTTATGGTTGAAGGAGAACTCGTCGAGTTCTTGCTAGACTCGACGAGTAGAGTCGGGGTTGGGAACAGATGAAAGAATAGGGACTCGACGAGTTGGTGAACCAACTCGGCGAGTCAGGTCAACTGGGTGTTGACTTTGACCAGGATGTTGACTTTAGCAGGGGTAAAATGGTCATTTTACCCTAAGAGTAGTTATCAGTTTTTGACTAAGTACCTTTATGGAAATTTATAGTCGGAGAGTCGCCGGAGCAGCAGATAGAGATTTCCTCACCCGAGTTGCAAGTAGTCAGTCACACGAGGTGAGTTTTCCTCCAGTAGGAACGGGTCTAAGGCACCAATGCCGACCCGTTTAAGTAGTAGAGTATACCGGGGTTAGCCCGATACAGTTTATATGTTTCCGGACTTCGGTCCGATACCGGAGCGGTCCCGAGAAGTAGTTAAGTATGCTTGATGTCTTTGTGATTCATGCATGTATATGTGTTATGTATTATGCGTCCCAGACTCTGGTCCGATGTCGGGCAAGCCCGATGCAGTTTATGTGATTATGTTATATGTTATATGTTTTGGGCTTCGGTCCGATGCCGGGGCAAGCCCGACGCGGATTATGTGATAATATTATTTGTTTATGATATATGTTATGTTGTGTATGTGCCGGGGTAAGCCCGATGCCGGGGCAAGCCCGATGTCGGGGCGAGCGTGATGCCCAATACGGTCGGATGCCGAGGTGAGTCCGATGCCGGACAGGAGTCCGATGCTGGGATTCATCCCGATGCAGTTGGGAGTAGTCCCAGAGTTATGTTATTTGTGATATGTGCTTTATATGGTATGTGGTACTTTGGGGGAGCTCACTAAGCTTCGTGCTTACAGTTTAAGTTTTTGTTTCAGGTACTTCAGCTAGAAAAGGGAAGGGCTCGAGTTGATGGCATGGCACACACCACAATATTATTAGCCTGGGAGCTTACTCTGATATTTTATATGAGACAAATATATGTTGACAGATTTTATGAGATTTTGAGATACATGTTTGATGATTTTATTTTATGGTGATAATATTATGTTTGTTAAATGATTTTAAAAACGAAATTTTTGGCTTGTATTTTTGGGATGTTTCAAGTTGGTATCAGAGCCTTGGTTTGAGGGATTCATACATACTTTCGGGGGTTTCTGAACTCAAACTAAGGAATTGGTATAGAAATTTTCAAAAGGAAAATCAATTTTTGCAAAAGAAAAGAGTTTTAGAAAAAAAACGAAAAGAAATTTTTTTGAAAAGAACTTTGAAAAGAGAAAAGGGTGTGGTGCATGCAATCAGCCGAGCTCAAGTAAGTACTCCCAAATTACCCATACAAGTTTATGCTATGTTATGATTATCAGCTTTATTAGAACAGCATGCTAGATTAGGACTAAGGATCTAGGAATGATGCCTTATGTGCATGTTATATGTGTTTCAGCTTTATGAGAACTGCATGTTAGTACAAAATTTTCAGTATGATAGCCAAAGTAGTATATGCTTGAATATGTGTACTCAATGCCCGAATGCTGCTTGCTTTGTGCTTTTAGGAGTTATAGTTGTCTTTCACTAACTAGTAAACGAATATGCTAAGTTACATATTGCAAGGACTAAATAATTTCAGAAGGTTAGGTCTAGCTCTATTTCGCAGCTCTTGTTTGAGTCCAACCGTTGTAGGGTAGGATCTCTCATTCGAAGAATTATCTAGTCTGAGTAATATGTAATAGTATTCGCAATCTAGTTAGGGGAAGAAAGTAGGGACTTCTTATGTAGCTGATGGCGGAGAGTGAGTTGGTGATTACCCTAGGGCAAGCCTAGGATGAGAGTAGCATAGAGCAGTAGCAGTAGAAGGAACTTGGTGGAGTCAAGGTAGTTCTTGAGGAAAGTACGGATAGATGTGGAAGGTAGTATGGGCCTGTACTACCGAAAGCAGAGGATCCATACTCGAATCAAGGAAGGCTGAGATAAGATCAGGGAACTTGTAGTGTATGTGATCCCTCTAGTTATATTAGTATTCTGACGCTTGTTATGATGTGTTTTCAGAATGGTGGTTTTACGCCCTAGACCAGCAGATGGTAGTTCAGGCGCAGGAGAGGGATCGGGCTCAGGCTCTGGAGCCAGGCAGTTAGATGAGCAGACCAGGGAGTTCATCTCCTTGGAGGTCATGTGCAACATACTAGACCAGAAACCTGTGATTTTTGGATCGGTCAAGGAGGGTATCTTAGAGCTTCTGGGTGAGAAGCTGAGCGCATTCCGTACTGAGATAGCGGCCATGATGGGATCGTGCACATTGACTTTCAGGGAGTTCAGAGCTTGTGGAGCTCCCGGCTACCATGGGGCTCGGGACCCCATTGTGAGTACCAGATGGTTGGCGGATGTCGCCAACGCGTTCCGTACCAACAAATGTCCCGAGAGGGACAAGGTCAGATTAGCATCCTGTCTTCTGAAGGACAGGACACAAGATTGGTGGGAGCAGGTCGGGAGAGCCATTGGAGATGACACTGTGTTGGATGCTATGACCTGGAGTGATTTCACGACCAGGTTCAGAGCCGAGTCCGCACTTGTTATTGAGGTGCAGCAGCCTGCTAGGGAGTTTCAGGAACTCCAGCAGAAGACAGAGACTGTGGCGGAGATTACCGCCAAGTTTAGGGAGAGGGCCCTTCTTGTTCCACAGTATGTGGCAGACGAGGAGATGAAAAAGGCCCGATATCATGAGATGTTGCGGAGTGATATCCGCCAGTTTTGTGAGCCGATCCAGCTGCAAGACGCTGGAGGATATGATAGCGAGGGCTAGAGAGAGAGAGAGTTGGATTTAGAGATGGAGAGGAAGAGGAAGCTAGAGGGAGTTCAGTCAGGAGGTTCAGGCAAGAAGCCCAAGGTATCAGATCACAGATCTCGGAACCAGTAGAGCCACGGTCGTTGTGGCAAATACGGCAGGATGCACGAGGGAGCGTGCAAGGCAGGGAGTTCGGGCTGCTACAAGTGCGGCCGAACTAGTCACATGAGCCGAGATTGCACAGCTACTACCACCACCACACCAACATCAAACCTCATTTGCTTTCAGTGCAATTAGAGGGGACACAAGCGGTCCCAGTGTCCGAGCTTAGCAGCAGCAGGGAAGGTGGTAGCACCTTGCCACCTTGAGGATTATAGATGGCCGTCAGGGCCGGGCTGATGCGCCTACGGTGCTGAGCAGGGCTTTTCAGCTTACTGCAAAGGAGGCACGAGCAGCTCCTGACGTGGTGACGGGTATGTATTTTACTCTTATCTCTGTATTTGATATTGTTTGTTTCTCATGTTTATGTGTTTATGTATAGGGTCGTTCTTAGTGAACGGCATTTCAGCTATGGTATTGTTTGATTCGGGGGCTACCCGATCATTTGTGTCGCTCGCACTTAGCAAGCGATTTAGCATAGTTCCAGGGGAGCTGGATTGCCCACTTGACGTTGAGATAGTTGATGACAGGACCGTCAGGGTCACGAGAGTTCATAGGGGATGTACACTGCGGTTATTTGATGAGCAGTTCTCAGTGGATTTGGTTCCTATTCCCCTGCAAGGGAATAAGGTTATAGTAGGTATGGATTGGTTGAGCCCCAATGGGGTAGTGATAGATTGTGAACAACAGTTGGTTAGAGTTCGCACTCCCAGTGGGGGAGAGTTAGTGATTCAGGGCGAGAGGCCACAACGCGGACCAGTTTTCTGTTCTGCAGCGAGAGCGAGACGTCACATTCAGCAGGGTTGTGCGGGATATGTCGCGTATGTCATGGATACCCTAGATAAGGGTAAGACGACAGTCAATGATGTACCGGTGGTACGAGAGTATCCGGATGTGTTCCCGGAGGATTTGCCTGGGATACCTCCGGAGAGACAAGTTGAGTTCCGGATTGACCTGATCCCTGGTGCGGCCCCGATAGCCAAGGCACCATATCGGTTGGCACCTCCCGAGATGCAGGAGTTGTCTACGCAGCTGCAAGAGCTGCTAGACAAGGGTTTCATCAGGCCGAGCAGTTCACCATGGGGAGCCCCGATCCTGTTTGTGAAGAAGAAGGACGGGTCGCACCGTATGTGCATAGATTACCGGGAGTTGAATAAGGTAACGGTGAAGAACCGTTACCCACTCCCGAGGATAGATGACTTGTTTGACTAGCTTCAGGGAGCATCTTGGTTTTCCAAGATTGATTTACGGTCCGGATATCACCAGATGCGGGTCAGAGATGATGATGTGCAGAAGACCGCTTTTAGGACCCGCTATGGTCATTATGAGTTTGTGGTGATGCCGTTTGGGCTCACCAACGCTCCAGCCGCGTTCATGGACCTCATGAACCGCGTATGCAGACCGATGCTAGATCGGTCTGTGATAGTATTCATTGACGACATCTTGGTTTATTCCAAGACTCAGGAGCAGCATGAGGAGCACCTGAGAGAGGTGCTAGAGACCTTGAGGAGGGAGAGACTTTTCGTAAAGTTCTCCAAGTGCGAGTTCTGGTTGCGCGAGGTGCAGTTTCTGGGACACCTCGTCAACCAGGAGGGTATTTTAGTCGATCCGGCCAAGATAGAGGCCGTGATGCAGTGGGAGGTCCCGAAGTATCCATTCGAGATTCGGAGTTTCCTGGGTTTGGCAGGGTATTACAGGAGATTCATCCAGGATTTCTCCAAGATAGCAGTTCCGCTGACCCGACTGACCAAGAAGTCGGGGGTGTTTCGTTGGGGTCCTGAACAACAAACAGCCTTTGAGACGCTTAGGCAGCGACTGTGCGAGGCACCGATTCTTACACTGCCAGAGGGAGTAGATGACTTTGTAGTCTACTGTGACGCTTCGATCATAGCTATGGGAGCAGTGTTGATGCAGCGGGGGCATGTGATAGCTTATTCCTCGAGACAGTTGAAGCCTCACGAGGCTAACTACCCGACACATGATTTGGAGCTGGGGGCGATGGTGTTCGCCCTCAAGATTTGGCGGCATTACCTCTACGGGGTCCGGTGTACTATCTACGCGGACCACAAGAGTTTGAGGTGCCTCATGGATCAGCCGAATCTGAACATGAGGCAGCGTCGGTGGTTAGATGTGGTAAAGGATTACGACTGTGAGATCCTTTACCACCTGGGCAAGGCCAACGTAGTGGCCAACGCCCTGAGCCGCAAGGCGGTAGCGGCTCCGATCCGAGATATCTGTTTTAGGATGACAGTGATTACTCCACTGCTGGAGCAGATTAGGGAGGCGAAGGTTGAGGGCCTGAAGGAGGAGCGCCAGAAGTGCGAGAGGATAGTGGGTCGAGTAGCTTCGTTTGATTACGATAGCCGAGGATTGTTGACCCTGCATGGGAGGGTCTGGCTACCGTACTGGGGTGGAGTACGGCAGGTGTTGATGGATGAGGCCCACAATTCTCGGTTCTCCATCCATCTAGGGGCGACGAAGATGTACAGAGATGTTTGACCCGATTACTGATGGGTTTTGAGCATTCTAACACTCCTATGGTGTACATACAACCCTATAAACCTTGGATCTATGTTTTCTCTATTATGCATGCAAATAATTGATATTCCAAGGTTTCATCCTAACTAGCATAATATAAAGCAAATATACTACAAGAATCTAGTAGAATGACATACATTTTGATGTTGTAGCTTGATTCCATGGAGCTTAAGAGCCTAGTTCCTCAAGTGTGACACCTCAAATGGTTCACACAACACCACCAACAACTTGGAATAACTTGAGTGATAAGTTCTTATGATCAAATCGGCTAGCCCTCATGTGTACACACACCTTAGTGCCGATTTCTTGAGCCATGGGGTCGTTATATATTGTGGCTATTAGGGTTACACCATGTAACTCATGTCTTTCCATATTCTTCATGCTCCTTGGGTCAAAACCTCCATGGAGTATCCATGGGTTACTCCATGGGTTTAGCCCAACATGAAGAACTATGGATCATAAGCCCACATATATAAGAATGAATGATTTACACAATCAATCCCCATATATTTAATTAGTCTCCTTTTGATCACAAAATTAATTCCAAATTAATTCTTGATCAATACTAATTAAATAATATGATTTCATATTAATATATTAGAACTTATAATATATTAACAAATCATAAATATCCTTTTCTCACAAAAGTCTATCCAAATTGTTCTGATGCCATGCAACCCAAATGGACCATGCCAAATCGGGTCAAGTACATACCAATTATAGTTATGGACTTAGACACTAATCCAACAGTCTCCCACTTGGATAAGTCTAAAACTATTATTGCGTATGACTCCAAAACCCGACTAGCAATCGTATCTCTTAAAAGCTGATGTCGAACTCTGAACAAATCAATGACACGCCCATTAGATAAGGGATCATATATTCCTCCATTCTAGATATCATATGGACTGAGACATGGATTATTATCATTCTTTCTGTCCATTTGTTGTTTCCCGATTTCCGATTTATGACGACCGACTAATTGAACAAATCAAATCAGTCCAGGCTTGGCCAAGCACTTCGGGGTGTCATCACTAAATCATCGAGGGGTCCACATATATCGCTTTTATCCCATCAAGGGTAAAAGGAATGGATAAACTTCAACTCATATGCTTGTTCTACTACTTGTTGAATCATACACAAAGGTACGTTTATAACATCGAGTTACTAATGCGTTTTCGTACAATCAATGTATAACCAAATCATAGGCAGCAACTCATATCTCTAGGTTTGAAGAATATAAGATATTATCGTCTCATGATCACTCGTGATAAAATCCATGAAGTGAGTCAAATGAGCGTGGGTTTAATCCAATACTCAGAACTTATGAGCACTCATGAATGTTGTAGCAACTCTTGCTATGTCCAATACCTTGGACATCTACAAACCAGCTTCATGACAGTCTTGCCTTAATACCTACTTCCAACGTATTATCGACTGTGGATGGTTTGAATAACTTAGTCATTCGGGAAGAACGACCTAGTTATTCTGGAAGTCAAAACATGCAAAGTGAAACACAAGAATAATTGAATCCAATATGGTCTCAGAACTTATGAATATAAATAGAACACCTTTTATTTATCACCATATTGATTACACATTATTCATTGCATACTGTTTCAAATTATCAACTTCATACTTGAATCAAAACAATAGTCATGCCATGCTCCAAGCATGCACACTATGTTTATCCAAACAATAGTTATGCCATACACCAAGTATGCACACTAAGTTTATCTATGATCTTTTACTTTGTGGAATAGATCGATTGAACATAATTCCAATGATTCTCATTTCACAGTCCCAAATCCTTATCGTAAATGTAAGAATTCCAAATTCCTACCATTTACCGAAATCTGTTAGATTCTAGACTTATATGCATTGATCCTCTTGTAATGACTATGCACAAAAGTCACAAAGACTTGTCATCAGACATTACAGAGTATTCCAATGGAGATCAATTCCATGGAAACGAAGTCTCAAATTCAAAGTACATTGCTTTGAACATCCTTCTTGCATTAAGTTTCCTAATCTTACACAGATCTAATGAATAACTTCCACCTATGGGAACATTTCCATATTCCTATTTTGACTATCACTTATGAACAAGAGTTGCCTCTTTTCAGAATATGTCAATATGGTCCTCTCCAAAAATTTACACCATACTTCCAACTTTCCCTGAGCAACCAATCTTTGGTAAACCTTAGATTGTCCTCATAAATTGCTTACTCACTTTAGTCATATACAGTTCTAGTACTTTTCCCTCTTAATGCCATAGGCATTTGGAAAAATTTAGAACAGATGAATATTATAGCACATGCAATCGATCCTATATCCGAAGCATATGGGACACGATTCATGATGTCTCACATAAAGACATGATACTAGATCTGTTTTTTGCTATAATATTTCTATTTCTATTTGCCAAGTTCTCATAATTCAGATTATGAAAAGGGATGCCGTAATCATAATCGAATTTTAGAACGCAAATAATGTTCCCATATATAGAATTTCCTTATGTTGAACCATTCCAACATAACATTCATATATATACTTGAGTAAATTTGATTAAAATCTCACGGTCTAAGCTTTTAGATTTGAAATGAAGTATATTTTCCTCTCCCTTAATTATAGCAAAACAACTTTTCTCAATTGAAACTTTTGTTTTCTATAATTAATATTGCTAACTTGCAACACGTATTATAATTATCATACTCCCACTTGCATGATGATTATTAGCATAACACTTATGCTCCCACTAGCTTTGACATGTACTCAGAAATCAACTGGACTTCTAGAAATCAATACTTTATTGACTTTCTTACCAAAGTTCAGATTTCTGATACGAGATGCATTGATAAAACTTTATCAAAGTCATACACCTTCCTTAGATAGCTCATATGTGTGTCTAAACATATTTATAACTATGAAAAGGGATGTCGTAATCATATTCTCAATTGTTTAGACCTTTGCCATTTCTCATAAGTCCATGTTAGTGTGCCGGTTAACCACACACACTCCACTAACGACTTTGAGACTGTAAATATCATAATTGCTATCTACTTAAAATCTACTTAGTAAAATCGTTTCCTCACCATCATTTTCATTAGTCGGAGAGAAACCTTATGACACTTAGATTTTATGGTGTATGTGTTCTTATCCATGTGAATTTGTCATAACCACAAGGGGAGGTTAGTGACAAATCCAAAATCATATGGACCGAACTTGTGCAATCTTAACTTCTTGCCACCTGGAAGCACAAGGGCATGCCATTGCTTCCAAGTTGTTATGCAACCAATTGAGAACTCTCAGAACTCATATGCAAAGCCAACTTTAACTAGAATGGGCACAGAAATAGGAATATGTCAACACGATAGGTTATAAACCTCAAGTCGTTTGCTAGTGATAAACTATAGGTTTTATTCTTGATTAGACTCTTTCAAGATCTTTTAGACTCCCACTGTCCTCTTGACATATAAGACTCTGTTGCTAAGAGCCATTCCTTGACAAACAAATATTCAAGAGATAGTGCGGATTCTTATCAAGACAAACACTTCACACAATTAGCCTTTGTTGATCTTTGTTTTATCCAAAACATCACAACTTACCAATTTCAAATGTACAAGAGTAGAACACATTTTACTCTTACATTTGAAAAGTGTTAATAAACCTTCTTTAAGATGTGTCACTCAAATTACAATCTTGGAGTATGACTCTAAGACTTGTTTTGGAACGAAGTATGATTCATCTTTTGATTTAACCAATTCAACAATTCACGATTCCTCTTCTTAGTCAAACAAATGTACTAAGATGTCCTTAGAGGATCAATTGTGATATGGTTTCATAATCACTAAGATAATCACAAAACACGACACTAAAGTACTCTCCCATCTTTTCAGATTGGAGAAACTTTTATCTTTCTGCCTAATTTGATTCTTCTCATTCGTTCTGCCATACATTGAAACTATTCCAATGATTCAGAATTATACTTAAACTCGTAAGTATAACCATATTTACTAAACTTTAGTAAATCATGACGAATAGTCTTGTCGACCTTTTGTAGTGGACTTGACCAGTGCACAAGAATGTGTACTCGATCCCTTAGTCCTTCACTTGAATCACATATACATGTGAGCAAGGAATTAGTCTTAATTTTCCAAATATGAAGATTTTCATTCATCATACTATACAACTTGCATGATTCCAAGTTTCTATCCAACTGAACCTTGGGTGATGAGAATCTTTCCTTATGTTGGTAAATTATGACACTACCACAAACGAAAGAATCAAATCTATTTTCCAATATTGAAATCAATGGAAACATAGAAACAACAATTTTCCACAATGCCATTGTAAGGATACCTAAAATAAATAAAACCAAAAATTTTCTTTTATTTTAAACTTGCGGAAAAACTTATCCTTACAATGCAAATTCAGATGAAAACTATGTTGTTATCTATTCCTAAGCAATCTATCACAACTCTTAAGCAGCAGTTCAAAAATTCTGATCACCGAACCATGCGATCGAAATCCATCTTCGCGATCAGAATCAACTTTCTCTTCTTTAAGCTTCCTCTCTTTTCTTTGATTCTTAAAACTTCAACATGTGACCCAGTCACATCATGTAATAAGAATCTCCAAATAGGAACTTAACAGTGTTAGATAGTGGACTTACCTGAGGTAGAGTCAAACTTTTGACTTGACCAACCTTATGATCTCTCAAGTAAATAGGGCAGCTTCGCAACCAATGCCCCTTCCTTTGGCAATATAAGCATATGGACTCTTTAGGAATGGTACACGGGACTATCTCAGACTTAGCCTTTCTCTTTACCTTTTAGTCAACCGAGTTGACTATGGCCGATCCCTTTCCATTGGGAAGAGAAAGCTTTCCTGGATTTCCAATTTTACCATTGTCAATGTCCATGGTAGTTTGGGAAGTTGATCTTCTAATCAAATTTGCTTTACCAGTGCTCCAAATCATTGCTGATTCAGCAGCACCAAGCAAATAGATAAGATCATTACGGGTCATGTCATAGTCTGTTACATAGTAGTCCTTAAAGAACTCACTGTGTGACTTAGGAAGTGATTGAACATCCAACTTCCTCAAGACTTTGACACCCAACTCTCCCGGCTTATCAATATGTGACTTTATCTCCAAGATGTGAGCACACATAGACTTTGCTTACCAATAGGGCTTGAATGACCTTGAACTATTCAAGAACTTGTGGGTTAGGGAGAATAATTAGAGGAGGTGGAGGTAGAGAAGTATGATTTCCATGAACCAACCATGGGACATCATCTTCATTA
Source organism: Lactuca virosa (assembly GCF_052849685.1). Lineage (NCBI taxonomy): Eukaryota > Viridiplantae > Streptophyta > Magnoliopsida > Asterales > Asteraceae > Lactuca > Lactuca virosa. The sequence goes on from NC_136429.1 coordinate 89,369,199, forward strand.
GGAAAGCTTGTTCCTAGGGATTTGGGAAGATCATAGTTGTCTGAACCAGACATCTACAATGGGAGATATTCAAGTTAGTTGATTTAAGTCCTTAATATAACACCCAATATGAAATATTAAGGCTAGGACCCAACACAATATTTTATAACTTGGAAGAGGGATGCCATAATCCAAGCTATAAAATATTTGAAGGTAGGCGAATGACGATTCACCAATTTCCACCAAGAAAAAACGAAATAATTTATTAGGTTTTTAATCGGATTTGAAATTCCTAGATCTTTTGAGATTCATTGAACTTTTCAATGGCGTGTTTCAATCTCGATTGTGCCCTCTCAAGTTTTGTGACTGGGATGCCGAGGATCACAAAACAAGGTGTGAATAACCATGCAAATATACTTGGTACCCTTAATATTTATCACTTAATCGATGTGCCGATTAACCACACGCGCTCCACCGATCCTATGATAAACATTAAGTTACCCTTTTCCTACCTTGTTAAATCCAGGTTAGTGTGTAGGTTAACCACACACGCTCCACTAACGATTTAAGCAAAATGCAAAGTGTAATTTCATGGGTTAGCACCAAATTCACATTTTCCTAAAGTAACTAAGATTAGGAATTTATAAAAGGTTTAGTTACTGTATATTTATCATTATACTTATAATGTAGGGAGAATTATAGTCCTTATCCTACCCGTTCGGCTAACGATCCTCCACCAATCAAGGAAGCGGTGGGTGAGAGTGGACACCCATTAAACTGTCATTTTATAGGCAGTAACCTTATACCCCCCTTATAGACCGGCTTCGTGAATGAGGCCTACTAACGGTAAGATTGACTTTTGTTCTTATACATATATATATATATATATATATATATATATATATATATTAACTTATAATACTATAAATTATAAGGGTTGAATTTTAACTTTTAAAATTCTAAGGGTTTTACTTGGAATTAAAGTATTCATGAGGAGAAACTTTACAAATTCCAAAACTTGAGGGCAAGTTTTGAACTATTCAAAAACTTTTGGATTTTCATAACTTATGAGTTTAATTAAGGTTTTAAAAACTTTAATGAAGAGACTCTTGAACATCCATAACTTGAGGACAAGTTATGGAGTTCATAAAACAAAAAGACTATTCACCTTTTGTAAGCTATGAATTTTAATGGATCTTTAAAAGACATGACTTTTGGTAATCCATAACTTGAGGACAAATTATGGACTCCATTAAAACACATCTAGATCAAGAATTAACTAACAAACAATTTTGAAAATAATTCCTATGATCTACCAAAACTCATAAGTGTATGAACAATCATATCAACAATTTCAAGAATTACATAAACACACATAAGACTTGAAATTTTGATAACAACCTTGAAATTGGTTTACCATAATCATTACCACATCAAAAACAGGTTTTAAAAGTCCAAAACAGTTTAAGGTAATGATTCTAGACCAATTCCAGCCTTAAAACTCGAAGATATGTTGTCAGGGGGTCCAACTCGTCGAGTGCATGAACCAACTCGACGAGTTGGATGAATTTAGGCATGGAATCGGCGAGTCCCTTCATGAAATCGGCGAGTCAGCTGTCCAGACAGCATACAAACTTCGATTTTCAGCAATTTGCATCAAGTATAAAAGAAAACAAGCCTAGGCTCTGATACCACTGATGGGCTTTGAGCATTCTAACACTCCTATGGTGTACATGCAACCCTATAAACCTTGGATCTATGTTTTCTCTTTTATACATGCAAATAATTGATATTCCAAGGTTTCATCATAACTAGCATAATATAAAGCAACTATACTACAAGAATCTAATAGAATGACATACCTTTTGATGTTGTAGCTTGATTCCATGGAGCTTAAGAGCCTAGTGCCTCAAGTGTGACACCTCAAATGGTTCACACAACACCACCAACAACTTGGAATAACTTGAGTGAGAAGTTCTTATGCTCAAATCGGCTAGCCCTCATGTGTACACACCTTAGTGCCGATTTCTTGAGCCATGGGGTCCTTATATATTGTGGCTATTAGGGTTACACCATGTAACTCATGTCTTTCCATATTGTTCATGCTCCTTGGGTCAAAACCTCCATGGAGTATCCATGGGTTACTCCATGGGTTTAGCCCAACATGAAGAACTATGGATCATAAGCCCACATATATAAGAATGAATGATTTACACAATCAATCCCCATATATTTAATTAGTCTCATTTTGATCACAAAATTAATTCCAAATTAATTCTTGATCAATACTAATTAAATAATATGATTTCATATTAATATATTAGAACTTATAATATATTAACAAATCATAAATATCCTTTTCTCACAAAAGTCTATACAAATTGTTCTAATGCCATGCAACCCAAATGGACCATGCCAAATCGGGTCAAGTACATACCAATTATAGTTATGGACTTAGACACTAATCCAACAATTACGGGTGGCCCTGCATGAAGCGGGACGTAGTTTGGTATGTGGAGAGATGCCTGACCTGCAGGAAGGTCAAGGAAGAGCACCAAAGGCCCCACGGCAAGATGCATCCGTTAGACATTACCATGCGGAAATGGGAGGATATCACTATGGACTTTATTACTAAGCTTCCCAGGACCGCACGTGGGGTTGATTTTATATGGGTCATCGTGGATCGGTTGACCAAGAGCACCCACTTTATACCGATCCAGGAGAGCATCTCGGCCAAGAAGTTGCCCGAGATTTATGTGCGAGAGGTAGTGGCACGTCATGGAGTGCCTGTCTCGGTGGTGTCAGACCGAGATGTCCGGTTTACTTCCAGGTTTTGGAAGCGGTTTCACGATGAGATGGGTACGTGTCTCCATTTCAGCACCGCTTTCCACCCTCAGACAGACGGGCAGAGCGAGAGGACGATTCAGACTCTCAAGGACATGCATCGGGCATGTGTGCTAGATTTCGGTGGCAGTTGGGATACGTATCTTCCATTAGTGGAATTTTCGTATAACAACAGCTATCACTCCAGTATAGACCGGCCTCCCTTCGAGATGCTCTATGAGAGGAAGTGTAGGACCCCAATCTGTTGGGGTGAGGCCGGTTAAAGAGTCATGGGGAGTACGGAGGTAGTACTCAAGACCACGGAGTGGATTCAGCAAGTCTAGAGCAGGCTCCAGACTGCTCAGAGTCGGCAGAAGAGTTACGCCGACAAGCGGCGTTCGGACTTGGAGTTTCAGGTGGGAGATATGGTCCTTCTGAAAGTGTCACCCTGGAAGGGTGTTATCAGGTTTCGGAAGCGGGGCAAACTGGGCCCCAGGTTTATTGGTCCATTTAGGGTTTTGGCCGGGGTGGGTCGGGTTGCCTATCGGTTAGATCTTCCAGCAGAGCTCAGCCAGATCCACAGCACGTTCCATGTTTCTCAGTTGTGGAAGTACCTAGTGGATGATTCAGCCGTGGTACCCCTTGAGGACATTCGGGTTAACGATAGCCTAAACTAAATCGAGAGACCCGTGACGATTTTAGATTGCAAGACGAAGGATCTGAGAAACAAGAGGGTAGAGTTAGTGAAGGTGCAGTGGCAGCACCGCAAGGGTTCAGAGTGGACGTGGGAGCCCGAGGAGGAAATGAGGGAGCACTACCCAGAGTTGTTTTCAAAGACAGCAGACTTCGAGGACGAAGTCTAAGATAAGTGGGGGAGAATTGTAACACCCGGTCTCAGGTACGCATTTAAATTCAAGCCAAACTTCATATTTTATCCATGGACTCAGCGCGTTAGAGGCCTAACTCGTCGAGTAGGATCGACTCCGGGCCGGGGGATTAAGTGACCTACTCGACGAGTCGGAAGACCGACTCGGCGAGTAGGAGCTGTCTGAGTGAAACGCTAGATTGGAGGGTTTGCACCCTATTTAAACACCTTATGAGGCTTCCTCCCCAGCCTCCATCACCTTCAAGCTTTGTACTCGAAACCCTAATCAATTGTGAGCATTCTTGAGCAATTTGTGCCTTTCCTTGTGATTTAAAGTTAGAATAAGGAAGGGAAAGCTTGGTGAATCAAGAAGCAAGTCAGTGGATCCAGAGTTGTGGTTGCACTTCCAGTTATTGAGGTAAAGAGCTCCTACCTTGACTCCTTATTTATTAGATCTGCCTTGAGGCTTGAATCCTGGCATCTTTGGGGGCCTTTCCAAGCCATTTCGGATTGTAGAGTGTAATATAGGGTAAATGCTTCAGATCTGGAACCTTGGAGGGTTCTCATGGCATAAAGGTGCCAACTTTATGGCCATGAGAACCCCATGCATGTAATAAACCCTATTTTTTGGCCTTTTGAGCTTAAAAGTCTCATGCATGGACGTAAAGTTCATGACTTTACGTGTTATATCGACCGTACGAGCCCAGATCTACCCTTTGGATGAGATTACCACAACAGAAATTGAGTTATGGGCATGGACATTTGTTGAATCGATGAGTCGTTCTTGGGACTCGGCGAGTCGGGGGTTTTGTTCCCCAACCTTTTCTGATTCGAAGGGATCTAGTTGAGTCTAGAAGGGATCTAGATGAGTCCAGAAGGGGGACTCAACAAAATAGACGTAGTTATGGACCTGGAAACCATGGGACTCGGTGAGTGTATGAACACACTCGGCGAGTCCAAGGCAATCTCCCAACCCATGAAGACGGACTCGACGAGTTGTTCATACAACTCGGCGAGTCACAGGTTAGTCACACTCATACGATGGAGATAAACTTGACGAGTTCAAGGATGAACTCGGCGAGCCAGATGAAGATAGTCCCGATGTTATGGTTGAAGGAGAACTCGTCGAGTTCTTGCTAGACTCGACGAGTAGAGTCGGGGTTGGGAACAAAATAAAGAATAGGGACTCGACGAGTTGGTGAACCTACTCGGCGAGTCAGGTCAACTGGGTGTTGACTTTGACCAGGATGTTGACTTTAGCCAGGGGTAAAATGGTCATTTTACCCTAAGAGTAGTTATCAGTTTTTGACTAAGTACCTTTATGGAAATTTATAGTCGGAGAGTCGCCGGAGCAGCAGACAGAGATTTCCTCACCAGAGTTGCAGCAGTCAGTCACACGAGGTGAGTTTTCCTCCAGTAGGAACGGGTCTAAGTAACCAATGCCGACCCGTTTAAGTAGTAGAGTATACTGGGGTTAGCCCGATGCAGTTTATATGTTTCCGGACTTCGGTCTGATGCCGGGGCGGTCCCGAGAAGTAGTTAAGTATGCTTGATGTCTTTATGATTCATGCATGTATATGTGTTATGTGTTATGCGTCCCGGACTCCGATCCGATGCCGGGCAAGCCCGATACAGTTTATGTGATTATGTTATATGTTATATGTTCCGGGCTTCGGTCCGATGCCGGGGCAAGCCCGACGCGGATTATGTGATAATATTATGTGTTTATGATATATTTATGCTGTGTATGTGCCGGGGTAAGCCCGATGCCGGGGCGAGCTCGATGCCCGATACGGTCGGATGCCAGGGTGAGTCTGATAACGAACAGGAGTCCGATGCCGGGTAAGCCGATGTCGGGATTTGTCCCGATGCAGTTGGGAGTAGTCCCAGAGTTATGTTAATTTGTGATATGTGCTTTATATGATATGTGGTACTTTGGGGGAGCTCACTAAGCTTCGTGCTTACAGTTTCAGTTTTGGTTTCAGGTACTTCAGCTAGCAAAGGGAAGGGCTCGAGTTGATGGCATGTCACACACCACAGTATTATTAGCCTGGGAGCTTACTCTGATATTTTATACGAGACAGATATATGTTGACAGATTTTATGAGATTTTGAGATACATGTTTGATGATTTTATTTTATGGTGATAATATTATGTTTGTTAAATGATTTTATAAACGAAATTTTTGGCTTGTATTTTTGGGATGTTTCAAGAACATCCCGGAACTTCTTGCTGAGCGCAAGAGATACAAACGATCGGGTAGCTCCCAAATCGAAAAGAACATGAGCCGACATACCATTAACCAAAAAGGTCCCTATACAAGCGCACACACACACACATACATATATATATATATATATATATATATATATATATATATGTCTATATATATACATATATATATATATATATATATATATATATATATATACACACACACACACACACATAAGTATAACCAATAAATATCAATAGGAAAATAGATTGCGTACTAGCCACGACGTCCGGTGCTTCCCGAGCCTCCTCGGTAGTGAACTGAAATGCACGACTCTTCACCGTAGGAGCTTCCGCCTTGACAGGGCGGCCATCAGTGATCCTCGCTGTGGCGGGCGCAGGTGCCGCCACTGCTCCTTCTCCTCCCTGCAACCTTAGACAATCGACCTTTTTATGGCCGGTCTAGTTGTAGTAGAAACAAATCAAGCCCTTTTGGGGCAATCCCTGCTCATGTGGTCCGGCTGGCCACACCCGTAACGTCCCAATCATGTCGCTCGACAAGCCCCACTGTGCGGCTTACCGCACTTGGCACACTGGCCACGACCCTACTGGCCCCTACTAGAAGAATCATAGGTATTAGGCTTTTTAGCCTGACCCACAACCTTCTGAGCCTTCTCCGGATTTCGCTTCGTGCGGAGCTCCAACTCAATCTCCCGTTCTCGGGCCTTCTCCACCATCTCATTCAGGGTTTGCACCTTGAAAAGCTCACGAACTCACGGATATCATCCCTCAGCATGGAATGATACGTCGTCCTCCTCATATCCTCATCCGTAGTATACTGCAGAATTAATTGTGCTCGCTCCCGAAACTTGGCGGTGATCTCTGCCACAGTCTCGATAGTCTGTTGTAGCTCCTGAAAATCCCTCATTAACCGTTGCACCTCAATGGATGGTGCAAACTCCAAATCAAAGAGCTTGAAAAACTCCTCCCATGACATCTCAGCCACTCCGGCTGATCCCACCTGGCTGGTCACCTCCTCCCACCAGTCCCTAGGTCGGCCCCTCAACATACACGAAGCAAACACCACCTTAGCCGCCTCGGGGCAAAGGCTCGTCCGCTGGGCATTCTCCATGTCTGCCACCCAGCGTCGACTAGCTATGGGGTCCCTGACCCCGAAGAACTCAAGCACCCCACACGCCTTGAACTCCCGGAACGAGGAAGTTTGGGCCCTGTCTTGGCCCGCAGCAATCTCGGCTCGGAAAGAAATGAGCCGCTCCTCCATGATATCCATCATCCCCTCCTTGACAGTCCTGAAAATCACTGGGGTAGCGTCAAGGATGCCCCTCGTAACCTCGGTTGCGATAAGTTCGCACAACCTCTCGTCAATAGGCTCTGCACCGTAGCCCGACCCAGATCCTGATCCTGATCCCCCCTGCTCCATGACACGTCACCATCATTCTGAACTGAAAATAGCATACAACAGAATGATTAAGATATTCAAAAGGGGATTCCTCCACACCGGTCTCCTTAGAGCTTCCCTATCAAACATTGGTTCGGGTACAGGTCATGTGATTTCAGTAGTACGGGCCCAATACTACCTTCCACACCTACTTGTACCTTCCCCAAGGCTTTACCTGTTAACTCTAATTTGTCCCAGAACAAAACATATCTCACAAAATACCTGATGCGACCTTACGTCTAGTCTTCAATTTGGATTCCTGTTAGGCCTTTGGATGTATCTGCAAGGTCACACGAAAGAATAACCGTCAGCCGCTTTCCGGGAGGAGGCTCCCGGAATAACGCTCCGACGGTCAAGTTAGATAGGGTATTCGGTGTTTAAGGGTTATTGCACTTAGAGAAGATGGCTTACCTTTAGGACTCCAGAGCGCATCCCTTTATACCTAGCGACCCTGCTCGTCCGTACGGGACAAGATCGCTTTTAGGGGACAAGGTCAGAGGCGCTGATTGGAGGGTTGTGCGCCTCTTTATGTCAGAGTTCTGCCATTGGCTTCGGCGGTAATGCTCTGATCCTCTGCCTTGTCGCTTGACCGTATCCTTTGTCTTGACGCTGAGAGTGTTTCTGGCGGGCGCGAGCCTTTTGCCGGGGCGCCCTGCTCTTAGGGGCGCTGGCGGGCGCTGACCCCGCTTCTCTTGGCTCGGCCGAGGCGCCAGGTATCTTGGGCGAGTGTGACTCTTCCGTGCCGGCTTAGGCACGTCATCAAGTCCCCCAGTCCAGTAGCTGTAGCGTTGTGCTGCTAGATACGGCGTTCTGGAATTGATTACTTTACACGTGTTGCTTCCCTGTTCGTTCGCCGTTTCGATTTTAATGGCGACGTGACCGCTCATGATGGCTAGCGGTTACGTCAGCGTGTCAGACATTTTGAATATCCCGCCCTTTCCGTTTCCTTATAAGGGCCCTTATCGTGTCTTCTTGTCTACGTTTCCTCTTTCTTTCTGTTCTTCTTCCTCAACTCCATTTTCTCTCCTTTCTTTTCATGGCGAGTCCCCCAGGCATCGTGCCCTCTGCCTCTGAGCATTCGTTCCTCGAAACCACTTATGGCCTCACCTCTCTTGACGGTGTGGAGTTTCCTTCACCAGGTTCTTCCATCCTTTCCCCCCCCCCCCCCCCGGAAAAGTCGGTATCTACCAGAAAACCCTAGATGCCGACCTTCGTCTTCCTTTGACTGATTTCCAGGAGGAGGTGCTCCAGAAAGATGGTTGCAGTGTTCAGATGCTAACCCCCAACGATGTAAATAAAGTTGTTGCTTTTGAGATGATTTGTCGGGCTAACGGTTATCTTCCTGATTACTTTGTGTTTAAATACTTCTTCCGTTTCTGTTGCACCGGTGATAAGTTCACGTTTTTCGTTCGTCGGGGAGGGCATACCCTAGTGCCCGACGGCCGGACCCCTAAGAATTGGCAAGATCAGTGGCTTTGGGTTAATCAGGGCTTAGTGGGTAGCGGCCGTTATCGTGCCAACACTTTTGCTGATGTCATCCCAAAACTCTTTCCCCATAACCAGGGCGTGGCTGATTTCCTCAAGAGCATCCAAGTGTCCCCTGAGGACTACTCTGAGGCCCTTCTTTCCGGTGTGGGGATGAGTCCGTCTTGGAGGCGTCGTGGTAAAATGGCGGTTTTCTTCCTTGTCGTGGATGGTACGTGTTTGCATACTCAGTTTGTTTAGGGTTTTATTATCTGAATATCTTCCCTTTTTGATTTTCCTTGGTGCTTCAAATTTCCCAGGTAATGAGTCTCCTTTATCTATGGATGAAGTGCTTCGCAAACGTTATAGGGGGAAACTGGAGTATCGAGAAGTAGATTTAGTCGATCGTCTTCCTCCCCCTCGCCGTTTGGACTAGCTTGCTCTTACTGCTTCTATGCCGATCCCTCCGTCGACAAGTGGGGGCCCGCCGTCTGCCGGGACGGATCCTCTTGCAGTTCGCCCCCTTTCCTCCGTTATGCCCTTAGGTGGTGTTCACACTACTTCCACCGAGGGTGACGAGGATAGCAAAGATGGTGTCATTGCTGATGCCTGCAGGCCAAACGGAAGGCCGTTCTGGCCATGGGTGAGACTGTGAGCGGTGCACTTAATGTCGCCAAGCGAGTTCAGACCAGGCGCAACTTTTCTCACCTTCTAAGCTCGATATCTTCGTCACGGGCACCCGTGGTTGTTATCCCTGATGATGACTTTCAACAGTCTGAAGGGATGGATGGGGCGCATAAACAGCCCATGGATCATGTTTCGGTTGTTCCGCTTGTTGCTACCAGTTCTTCTCCTCCACAGGACTTTCGTGGCCCGAATCCCACCCCTGTTTCTCCCAGAAAGAACACAGGTGGAGGTTCTTCAGGACCTTCACCTTTTGTTCCCCCATGGAATCTTCACAGTGAGTCTCGCCTCTCCGTTCGCACTAATGCTCTAGAGTTTACTCGGCATGCCTTTACTCCTGCCACTGTTGCTGACATGGAAGCTATGGGTAGTCCCGCCTTGTTAAGGTCGGAGAAATCAATGCACATGCGCCAAGATCCGTCATGCTTTCGTACCATGACAGGGTTGGCTATCCAAGTTGGGAAAACCGCTTTCCTCAGAATTCCCGCCTTAGTTAGTTTAGCCACTTCTACGTTGATCGCCCTGTTACGATCTCCCCCTTGGACCCTCTTTTTCTGTTTGAATTCCTTTGTACCTGGTTTAATCATGAGTTTATGTTCGATGAGATGTCGATCGACACCTACCATATCTGTAGGTGTCCACGCGAATACGTGCTTGTATCGCCTGAGGAGATCAACGAGTGCTCGCCTGGTGTGTCCCGATAGGTTGCGACCGATGCTGATTGTTTGATCAAGGTGTTCCTCGTTGACTACCTCTTTCTCGTATGTCGATTCGCACCGTGCTCTCTTAGTTTCCCTTGTTATCTCGGTTGGTTGCATGATCGGAAAGCACTGCAGTTGTTTTGGTGGCGTGGCTAAGATGGTGGCCGGACCTTCGCTAGTATTGAACTTCACTATCTCGTGCATCATGGACGGAATCGCTCCTAATTTGAGCAGGGTTGGCCTTCCCAGAATGATATTATGTTCTGTTGGGTGTCGGATCACAACAAAATCAACCAAGACTATCTTCTTTCGCCGCTTGTCATGGCTGGTCAATATAAGCGGTAGGTGAATCACGCCAAGCGGCCATAGGTTGTGTCCCGTGAACCCGACCAATCACCCCGTTGTAGGTCTCAGGCCGTCCTTCCACTTGTCTGGGAGGAGGCAGAAACAGTGCTCGTAGATGATGTCTGCAGCGCTACCTGTGTCAATATACACTCTGTGTATGATCACATCTTTAATAGAGGCCTGTACTATTAGGAGGTTATCGCCTTTCCAGCCTTCCGGTCTAGGATCTTGTGCTGAGAATGTGAGTTCTTGTGTCAGGGGTGTTAGGTTCTCCTGGGGTGTGCTTCCCTCGTGCCTGCTTCTCTTGGCTCGTATCATGAATATTTCTTTGGGCTGCGCACCTTCTTTCGGAGCTCCTTTGGTGTTTTCTGCGTCGAATTTGGAGCACAGGCTGCGTGTTATTTCCACAAGATCTCCCTTGAGCTTTTTCTCCTCCATTTCTTTTTTAAGAACCGTGCAATTGGTAGTGTCATGCATTTTACTTTTGTGATACTCGCAGTATCGTCCTTTTGGTGCTCTCTCTTGCTGTTTGTCCGCGACCACGTACACGTCTGGGCGGCGACTCCGTCTGTCATCCCTGACGAACGGCCTGAAGCGGCCCAATGGTCTCTTCCCTTGTCCGAAATGCCTGCTTCCCCCGGACGTGTCTGTGTAGGTTGGGTTGGGACGCTTGACTGCCATGGCGTTCAAGTATGCTTGTTTTGCTGCTTCGCCTTCCTCCTGTCTTAAATATCTTTCCACCCTTTCCTTTAGTTCAGCTCTTGTCTGTGGTTTTTTTCCCATGAGTTTCTGTGACAGAGGACCGGGAAGGAGTCCCCATGTAAAAGCTCCTGCTATAAGACCCTCGTCATGACCCGACACGTCTAGCGTTGCGTTTGTAAACCGTGTGAAGTATTCTCTGACGCTTTCCCCCTCCTTTTGTTTACACCCGATGATGGAATGGGAATCACCTTTGTACTTTCGCAGTTGCATGAAGTTGGTAAGGAAAAGATACTTGAGTTGACCAAAATTGTAAATACTACCCGGACGTAATGTCTTGAACCACGTGCCTGCGTTTCCGTCTAGCGTCGTTGGGAAGTACGTGCACCAGAAACGCTCGTCTAGCTTTAGCGACGTCATTGTCCATTCATATGTGTCGATATGACTATCCGGATCGGTAGTGCCGTTGTAAGTTTTCAGGTTGGGGAGCTTCGCTGTGTTTGGGATCTCATAATCCAGCAGCTCCTTAGCAAACGGAGATGTGACGCTCCGTGACAGGCAGTCCTGATTGGGGACGATTAGTGAGCCCTGTAAATTGTGTTGGTGGGGCGTGTTGCATGGCTGTACCCCGGGGTTACCGTAGAACGCTTGGTATCCTGGGTTAGGACCGTAGAATGTCTGCTGCTGGAATGGCAGCTGCAGCGAGTATCCCGGGTGTAGGAGTTGAGACTGAGCCAGAGGCTGCATTGGTGCAAGCTGTTGTTGACTTGCGTGGGTGGTCACTATAGGTTCAACCCACGTGCCTGTCGAGAGGTGAGGGAACGATGGTGGCGCTACCATTGTTTGTGCAAGCGGCGGAAGCATCGGGAGTGTGCTCGTTGGTATCAGGTTCTGTAATGACGCGTGGAATGGTGGTTGAGTGTTTGGTGCTTTGTTTGCTGGCATCATTGCTGGGAAAAGGGGGAGCTGGCGTTGTGCCACCGGAGTAGCAAAGTGTGACGTTTGGTTTACTGAAAGTTGCGTCGCCATTGGTTGGAATGTTAACGGCGTCGGCAAAGGTGTGACTAGTGGTACCGTTCCCATAAGTGGCCCTGGCTGTCGGGATGGCGGTTGGAGGGTGGCTCCTATGCTTGTTGTTGGCAGCGAAAGGGGTAGTGGAGTTAGTTGTCGGGTTACCGGAGATATTGTAGTGAGCATAGAGCTCCCTTCGCCGGTGGGTTCATTGGTGGCCATTATGGGCGGCGATATGTCGTCCAACGGTGCCATGGAGCGTATAGGGCTGTTTTGGGTGCTCGCAACCCCATCACCGTCGTCAGACGCCATTGATGTTTTTGAAACAGTGGTTTTTGTTTCGTTCTTCGTCACTCAAAGCGGATGGCGCCAAATGATGCGACCTTACGTCTAGTCTTCAATTTGGATTCCTGTTAGGCGTTTGGATGTATCAGCAAGGTCACACGAAAGAATAGTCGTCAGCCGCTTTCCGGGAGGAGGCTCCCGGAAGAACGCTCCGACGGTCAAGTTAGATAGGGTATTCGGTGTTTAAGGGTTATTGCACTTACAGAAGATGGCTTACCTTTAGGACTCCAGAGCGCATCCTTTTATACCTAGCGACCCTGCTCGTCCGTACAGGACAAGATAGCTTTTAGGGGACAAGGTTAGAGGCGTTTATTGGAGGGTTGTGCGCCTCTTTATGTTAGAGTTCTGCCATTGGCTCCGGCGGTAATGCTCTGATCCTCTGCCTTGTCGCTTGACCGTATCCTTTGTCTTGACGCTGAGAGCGTTTCTGGCGGGCGCGAGCCTTTTGCCGGGGCGCCCTGCTCTTAGGGGCGCTGGCGGGCGCTGAGCCCGCTCCTCTTGGCTCGGTCGATGCGACATGTATCTTGGGCGAGCGTGACTCTTCCGTGCCGGCTTAGGCACGTCATCAATACCACATACTCAAATCCTAGGCTATCCTAAGATTTGCTCAGCCCCATCAAACCAGAATCCCAGCAGACATAACAGGTTGCCCTATGAATGCAAGTTATACACAAATAGAACCACATAGACTTTCAAACAAGCTTCTACCCTAGACCACAATCCATACAAGGAACAATAATAAGGCAGAATTCATCATCCTAGGGCTACGCAATCCTAAATGTATACAACTTAGAAAGCATACACATAGCAAAATTCATCCGATTATCAAATTCCAAATATCAATATAGCATGGCTAACATATTGGGGAACCACTTACTTGATCTCGGCCGATTACGCGCATTTCACTCTCCCTTTTTTGGTTTTAAGAAGTTTTTAACTTTTGAATTTTTTTTTGAAAACAATTTTACCATTTCCTCAGTTTGAGTTCTGACACACCCGAGGGTGTGCCCGAATCCCTCAAACCAACGCTCTGATACCAACTTGTAACAACCCAAATTACCGATAAAAATTTTCATTTTAACCATAAAATATAAAATTCCAATCACATTTGTTTTCAAAATCCATAACATCAAGTAATTCATTCATAATATCAGAGTGTCCCAAATAGAATGCCAGAGAGTGCATGTCGCATCATCATGCCGGGCCCTTGCCCTTAGATCCTGAAGTACCTGAAACAGCCAGCAAACTGTAAGCTAATGCTTAGTGAGTTCCCCATAACATACCCTACACAATCCACATAATCATATAAAACAACTCACTCATACAAGCCATGCATATAAACATATAGGGATGTCATGGACTCCCTCCAGGGTCATACTCCAAGATGTCGTGGGCTTCTCCAAGGGTCTTATACCTATGTGACATGGGATCCCCCCACAGTCTTTACTTGGAATGTCATGGGCTCCCCTACATGGTCTGATATCTAAGTGTCACGGGCTCCCCCCCAGGGTCTTCCATGCAAGTATCACAGAGACAACTAGTAGACCACATAACACATAATCAACTAGTATACCACATATCACATAATCAACTGGTGTACCACACATCACATAATCAACTAGTATACCACATATCACATAATCAACTAGTATACCACATATCACATAATGGGCAGGCCTTGGTGCCTTCGACCCATTGGTATGGTGAGGAGACTCACCTCTCAAGAAATGTTGAACTGGTAAGATCAAATCCCAACTCACAGCTTCGAACTCAGCTGCCTACAACCACCATGTGACTAACTTCATCAAAATCCCGAAATACCAAAGATACCCTTAAATTCAAACTTGGTAAACCATGGTCAAAGTTAAAGTCAGCAGTCAAGGTCAATAGTCCATGTTGACCCAACTCGTCGAGTGCACCTACCGACTCGTCGAGTTCCTTCAGTTCTCAGAAAACCGGGAAAAACCGTAGTCAACTCGCCGAGTTATCACAGCAACTCGTCGAGTTCAAACAATGACCAGTAGATCGGGGAAACCTCGGGCCAACTCGTCGAGTTGGAAAGGCAAATCGTCGAGTTTTCCTAGACCTAACATACTCAGCCACTTATTAAGCGAGTCTAATGCTCCAAACTATAGATATGATCCCCTAGGGTTGAGATACCACGTAAAGTTGCTAACTTTACGTCCATGCATGGCATTAAGGGGGCTAAAACACTCAATCATAGCTTATTAAGGGATTTAGGGAATGAAGGAGGAACAAGACTTGATAAAGATGGCAACTTTAATTCAATAGAGGCCATGAAATGTCCAGATCTAAAGTTATAGCTTCATGTCATGCTCAAATCCACAAATGATCCCAAATAAGCTAATAATGACCATAAACTCTCAAATGAAGAGATCTAGCAAATAAATGACCAAGGTATAAACTTTATACCTCAATATGGTTTCCACAACAGAGTAGACACCGGATCTATAGCCTCTCCCTTCAACTATGCACCACCCACTTCAAGCTTCTTCAAATAAACACCAAAAAGGCACTCTTAAAGCTCTCACACACTCAAAATGATAGAGAAAGCACAAACTAGGATTTCTCTAGAAAAGGGGGCGATAAGGGAGGCTAATAATGAGGCTTAAGGCCTTTAAATAGGGTGCAAACCTTAAAAATTAGGGTTTCATGTTCAGCCTTCAACTCGTCGGGTTGGGACCTTCCAACTCGTCGAGTAGACCTTAAAAGATGCGCGACTAAAAAGCTCTCTAAACGACGAGTTGGAGCCTCCCAACTCGTCGAGTTCCATTCCAAAAACTTGAAAATTAATATATTTATTTCATATCTGACCAAACGTTACATTTTTTTTAAATATAATATATATATATATATATATATATATAATATAAAAAAAACAAAAATAATCGAAAATAAATAATAAAACTCACTTAAATGATGTTTCATGGACGTTCGTCGCACATGATTAAATCCCAGAGTCTGTATTATTTACCACTGACGTGGGTCGCATGCGAACGCACCACGGCCAAGTATTGGGTTTGACGTTTGTTCCATTGACGAAATGGGAGGTGGAGAATTCGTTTTCACAGTCGTCATTGGAACCGGACCCTATATATATATATATATATATATATATATATATATATATATATATATACACACACACACGTACACACAAACACACACACACATATATATATATATATATATATATATATATATGTGTGTGTGTGTGTGTGTGTGATATCAGACCTCGGGCGTGGGTTAATGGCTTTGGTGGATGCTCTCCGATGGAAATCTGCAATCACAACAGGTAAACGGGTCGTCAACTGATCTCTGGGAGGAGGTCCTAGGAGAACGCTCTCACGGTCAATTCAATCTCTGAGATTGAGGGGGTTATGTGTAAAGCGTGAGGCTTAGAGAATTAGGGTTCAGATCCCTTTATCGTTGAAGGCACGAGGCCTTTTATAGTGAGGATCTAGGCACGGATCCCGCTCGTGGGGAAAGGGGTGTCAGACGCCGATCGGGGCAGAGGCGCTGATTGGTAGATCGTAACTTTGTCCCCTGCCTAAGCCATGATTGGCTTAGCCATGGTAGTGGTGCGTGCACCTATGCTAAAGTTAGCAGGTGATGGTTTGTCGCCTGGTGACTTTCCCGCATGGGTTCCAGGCCGGATTCCGCTCATTGAGAGATGGCTCAATCCAAGCCGAAATGAGTGATGGCTAGAAAATGAGGCTGGCAGGTTTGTCCATATGGCTCATCCATTAGGTATTTGTGGTGTTCCTAGTGGGAACGCTATCAAGTCTCCCTAGTCTTATATGTGGTGATGTAGGTGTGCTTAGTTGCAATGGATGAGACTAGTTTTAGGTGACGTGTATCTCCGTGTTTGGTTGTTGTCTTTTCGGCTGCATGTTGTAGTGGTTTCTAGCTGTGACGTCAGCCATCATTATTAGGGTTTTTAGATTTCCCACCCATCTATATTTTGTGATTTCTGCCTCTTTGATTTTCTTTACTCTTATCCTTTACTTTACCTTTCTCTGAGTTTACTCCCTCTTCTTCTATGGATTCTCCGATCAGTTTCGCCCCTACTCCCGATCAATTCTAAGCGCTTCAGGACAAGTATGACTTTCATCCGGAAGATAGAGTAACTTTTCATGGTGAGCATGCTAGTTTTATTGATCAGCCACAGGGTAAGATTCCCATTTATGTGAAACATTTCGACGTTGGGTACCATCTTCCGACATCGGACTTCTTTCAAGAGGTTCTTCATCATTACAAGGTTCACATCAATCAATTAGTTCCTAACGGTGTGAAAAAAGTGGTTGCTTTTGAGATTATCTATCACACTAACGGGATTAACCTCGACATCTGGGTTTTTCTCCATTTTTTCCATTTTGCTGTTGCTTCTTTCAGTGAGAACTCTACCTTCGTCGTTCGAAAACATAGTCATGCTTTGGTGACCGAGTAGAAGAATTCCCCAAATAATTGGGCAAATCGGTACTAATGGGTTAATTTCGATCGTGTGGGTCCTATGGAGCGTCGTTCGACCTGCATCTCTGATCAATCTTCACCATGTACTCGGATAAAGAGTAGTTGGCTAGGGTTCTCCACTGTTTTCACGTTGTTGGTGGCGATTTTCCATAGTATGTACTTTTTGGAGCCGAAATGAGCACGTCGTGGAGGCTTCGTGGAAAGATACCATAATTTTATGTTATTTGCCAAGGTTTGCTTCAATTTTCAAACCTATTCTTTGTCATTTTTCTTTTACTCTTCTTCTTCTTGTATATTAGTCCTTTCGCCCTTTCCCCTCCTTTTTTTGAAAAGGAAAGTGGAAATGGCCGATTTTGGTTATTCATGTGTCGAAAAGTGGGTTGATTTCATGGATGTGTTGGCAAAAAAATGGATGGGTAGTCTCTGATTTCGAGAGGTGAATCTTGTTGATAGGGTGTTGTCGTCGTTTCCATTTCGAAATGAAGCTTTTATTACGCGTGCTTTTGTTATCCCGGACGTTGAGCGTCGCCGTGTTGCCGCAGAGCCTTCTCGATCAGCGTCTATTGATCTTATGAGTCTGGATATCGGTGTTGAATCTTCTGGGAACAAATTGGGAGATGATGAGTTTGTGGAAGATAGCAAGGAAGGAGTTCTTCCTTTGGTGAACAATCGTAAGGCAGCCTGGAAAAATGCGAGTGAGCAAAACGTTGATGTTCTGGCACTCGTGCGACGTTTATGTCCATGAAAATTAGCTGGAGGAAGCTCTCTTGTTGCTCCTGCACAAAATGAGGTAATTGATAGTCCTGATGATGGGAATATGGAAAAAGTTGTTGTTGAGGAGAATGTTATTGGGTATGAGTCGGGTGTTGTTTCGCATACTTCAGAGCGTTTAGAGGTTGGGGTGAAAAGGTTAGTGTGAAGGAGGGGTTTCTTGTTTTGCATTTTGGGCATGTCAAGTCTCCGATGGTCGGTGCTGATGAAGTTGGGGATTCTAGTGGTGTGCCGTTTTCCCCTTCCTGGTCTTTGAAAGATGATTCGCACCTTTCTTTGTTTGAATATGCAGTTGACTTTGCAAAAAATGTGTTTCCACCTGGCACTCGATCCGAAATGGCTAATTATTCCCTTTCTGACCTCCTTGGGCCTTTTCGTTTTGCTTCAGCTCAAAGTGCAAGTTTTTTTTTGCTGAGGATGCTAATCGTCTTTAACGGTTTCTAGTCGTTGATGGTGATCTTGCCTGTATGGCGAATGAAATGCAGGTGCTCCATTATGAGTCACAGAAGAATCTTTTTGATTGCGAAAAGGATGTGTTGCAGCTTGGTGTTGTTGTTACGGAAAAGAAGATGTCGGAGGATAATGTGATGGGTCTTGAACGTAATAAGTTGTCTTTGGGTGCTGCTATTATCCAGTTGAAGCAAGAAAATGAAGGTTTGAGCATTCAGTTGGAAATCCTTGAGAGGGATTTGGCGGAAAATGATCGAGTGGTGGAAGAGAAGTCTGCGTTGTTGGGGGGTTTCGATCGTGATATTCAGTGGGTGATGAAGGATGGGTTGGTTGGGATTGTTGATCATGTCTTGGAAAGTCTGGAGTTTGGTTACGGTGTGAATAGGTTTTGTGAAGCATGTGTAGCTATCGGTAAGGCATTGGGAATGAAAGAGGCAAAAAAGTTGGTTGGTGGTGGTTTCGGGCTGGCAGTCGTGACGGATGATGGTGTGGACCATGAAATGGTTGTGGAAGAGGCCTTGGATGCTTTCGCCTCACTTGACTACATGTTTGTCTTGGGCTTGGAGGGACTGAATGTGGGGAAGCTGAAGTGGATTGTGCAGTCCCGTGGTGGAGCTAGTTCTTCTTGATTTCGTTTGTTTTCCTTTGGTTTGTAATTTGCTCTAGTTATTAGGCTTTTCTTGGCCATGTGGACATGTTTTGGTTTTGGCTTTTCTTGTTTGCGTTTTTTAAATGATTATGACTTTTATGTTGTACCTTTGTGTTGTTAACTCTTTTTGTTGCTTTTGTAAGGTTCCTTGCTAGCTTGTTGTTGTTTTTTTTCCTTAAATGGAGCTTGAGTTGTTTGATCCGGTTGTTAGGCATATGTGTTTATCCAAACCTGGGATGAGTCTTGAAACCAAATGATGTGATTTAATGTGACGTGGTTCAAGACTTTAGAACCGTTTCCTGCCGGGAAAGTAAGTTGAGGCAGTCAGCCTCGAGACACAAGGCAGGTCGAAGCTAAGAATTTTGCAACCGTTTGTTATTCATAGGAATAAGTTGAGGCAATCAGCCTCAAGACGTAAGGAAGGTCAAAGCCAAGGGCTTTGGGAGCATTTTATATTTGGAGAAATAGGTCGAGGCAGTTAGCCTCAAGACGTAAATCAGTTCACAGCCAAGGGCTTTGGGACCGTTTTCCATTTGGAGAAATAGGTCGAGGCAGTTAGCCTCAAGACATAAGTTAGCTCAAAGCCAAGGGATTTGGAACCGTTTTCCATTTGGAGGAGGCATTAGCCTCAAGACGTAAGGCAGGTCAAAGCCAAGGGCTTTGGGACTGTTTGCCATTTGGAGAAATAGGTCGAGGCAGTTAGCCTCAAGACATAAGGCAGTTCAAAACCAAGGGATTTGGAACCGCTTGTCGTATTGTTATCACATGTGAGTTTATAATCGTGCACTTGAATATTGTTAGCCAAAAGAAGAAATTTCATTGATTGCATATTGTGAGGAGGGGGTGAACAGCCCTTCCTGTCTTACATGCTTTTGAATGGGAAAAGATGTACAGAAGTAAATTTAAAGAGAGTATAGAATTGCTCTCTTAGGTTTCAACTTTAGCAATAGAAACGTCGTAGATTTTGGACGTTCCAAGTTCTTGGGATGGGCCTTCCTTCCAATTTTTCCAGGATGTATAAGACTTTCCGGTGGGCTTCTATGACCTTGTAAGGTCCTTCCCAGGCTGGTCCGAGCTTGCCTCTTGGTTCACCATGGTTGGATTCATTTTTCCTTAGCACCAGGTCACCTACTTTGAATGCTCGTTCTTTTACTCACCTTTTGTAGTATCTTTCGACATTTGCCTTGTATGCTGCCTGGCGGAGTACCGTCATGTCGCGCTTTTCTTCTATTAGGTCGAGGTTGATCCGGAGATCTTCATTGTTTTTATCATTGTTGAAGGATTCTACTTGTGGATTTTCTATGAGTAGTTCTTGTGGTAGAATGGCTTCTATTCCGTATTCCAGGTTGAAGGGTGTTTCATGGGTTCCGATACGAGGGGTTGTTTTGTATGACCATAATTATGTGGGTACTTCGTCTACCCAATTCCCTTTTTTCTTGCCCCATCACTTTTTGATCCCGGCCACTAGGGTCCTATTGGACACCTCTATTTGTCCATTGGCTTGGGGATGGGCCACAGAAGTGAACTGTTGTTGTATGTTATGTTCCTTACACCATTGTTTGAAAGGGTTTTTGGCGAACTGTAAGTTGTTGTTACTGACGAGCGTCCATGGGGTTCCGAAACGGGTGAGGATGTTCTTCCACATGAATTTGATCATGTTATGAAGATTTATGGATGTCAATGGTTCTGCTTCTATCCACTTTGTGAAGTAATCAACTGCTACGACCAAGAGTTTAACTTTCCCTGGGGCTTCTGGAAAGGGTCCTACGATGTCTATTCCCCATTTTTGGAAAGGCCATGGACTAGACAGGATCGTTAACGGTGTTGCACGTAAGTTTTGTATTGGCGTGAATGTTTGGTACTCTTTGCATCGTCTTGTGATTTCTGCTGCATCTTTATAAATGTTCGGCTAGTAGATTCTGAGGCGGAAGATCTTTTCAGATAGTGCTCTGGATCCTTCGTGTGTGCCCGCTTCTCCTGCATGTGTTTCTTGCAATATGGCCATGCCTTCTTGTTGTGTCACACACTTTAGCCATAAGGCCAAGTAGCTCTTTTTGTATAATCTTCCGTTACGAAAGGTGTATTGAGGTGATTTGATTTTTATATTTCTTGCTTCCATTCTTTCATCTAGTAGGACGATGTTTAGCAGGTAGTCAACTTATGGTGTCATCCAGTTTGGTTGGCTTGCTTCCAATACAACGAATTCTTGGTTGTCAATGCTTCTTTTTGGAAGGATCTCGACCAACACCTTTTTTGTCAGGTGGTCGAAGGATGTCGATGCCAATTTGATTAGCGTGTCTACCCGTTTGAGGGTGAAATGCTTAAAGGTCTCATCTAGGCGTCTTACTGATTTCATATATTTTTGCGTTCTTCCATCTCGCACTTCATAAAATCCATTGATTTGGTTTGTTTCTAGCATAGAGTCACTTAGTGCTTCGACCGACTCTGCCCCCATCTATTTTGCTAGACGCATTCCCGCCAGCAAGGCTTCATATTCCGCCTTGTTGTTGGATGTATGGAAGTTGAAGAGTAACGTGTATGTTTGTGTGCTTTCTCTGTCAGCGCTTGTGCTTTGATGCTCGACCTTGGTCTATACTCGATGTCATGTTCACCGAGTTCGATTGCCCATTTAGTTAACTGACCAACTTTCTCTGGCTTAGGTAGGATTTGGCGGATGGGTTGAGTGGTGACAAATTCGATGTGGTGTGCCTGGAAGTACCTTCGTAATCTTCTAGATGCGTGAACTAGGGATACGACTAGTTTTTCTAGTTTTGGGTAATTTAATTATGGTCCTTGTAACGCTCTGCTGACAAAGTAAATTGGCAATTGCTTCCGGTCTCTTTCGACCGCTAGGATCGCGTTGATGGCTTCTTGGGAGTTGGATAGGTATATGGACAGTGCCTCTCCTGATATTGGGCTAACTAGCATTGGGAGCTTTTGAAGGGTTGTCTTTAGATGTTCTAATGCTTGCTCTGCTTCCTCTGTCCATCTGAAATTGCTTTTATCGTCACATCCCTTTATCATTTGGAATAGTGGCATGGCCTTCTCAGCAGAGTTTGAGATAAAGCGTTTGAGTGATGTTATCTTTCCATTCAGTCCTTGCATCTTTGTTAGGTTTCTTGGGGGATTGGTTTCTAGAACGTCATTTACCTTGCTTGGGTTGGGATGTATTCCTTCTCTGGTGATGCAATAGCCTAAGAATTGTCCTTCTTTCGCCCCGAATGTACACTTAGCTGGATTTATCTTCATTTGTGATTTCTCTAGCGTTTTGAGAGTCCAAAAGGCATTTTTCGATAGCATATGGTACCGTGATCCGTGTAGAATGTTGTTTTCTCTTCGTCTTCTTTTCGCATCCATATCTGGTGGTGTCCTTTGTATGCGTCCAAGAAACATTTCTATTTGAATCCTTCTAGCGATTCCACTTTCTGGTCTATCTCGGGCAGTGGGTAGCAATCCTTTAGGCAAGCTTTGTTGAGGTTCGTGTAGTCTATGTACATTCTGTTGGGTTTTAGTATACTACCACTCCTATGGTGTACATGCAACCCTATAAACCTTGGATCTATGTTTTCTCTATTATACATGCAAATATTAACTATTCCAAGGTTTCATCCTAACTAGCATATTATGAAGCACCTATACTACAAAGTTCTAGTTAGATGACATACCTTTTGATGTAGCTTGATGTCTTCAAGCTTTAAAAGCTTAGCCCCAATAGTATGGAAGCCTCAAATGGAATCACAAATCACCAAAACACCTTGGAAGAACTTGAGAGAATATGTATGCACACTAAAATCGACCCACTCTTATTTTCACACACTTGTTCCAATTTTATGAGCCAAGGACCCCTTTATATATTATGGAGGATTAGGGTTACATCCATGTAAACCCTAATACCCATGACCTTTCATTTACATAGGATCCATGGGTTAAAAGCTCCATGGACCATCCATGAAAGCTTAGCCCAACCTAAATGAACTTGGCCCATTCCATATATATAAGAGTCCATATTTAATTAGTTCTTTTTGGTCACTTAATTAATTCTAAATTAATTCTTGATCAATACTAATTAAATAATATGATTCCATATTAATATATTAGAACTTATAATATATTAATATAAATCATAAATATACTATTCTCAAAAGACTATCCATATAAATTGTGCCGGTGAAGTGCAACCCAAATGGACCATGCCGGGTCGGGTCAAGTACATACTAAATATAGTTATGGACTTAGACATTAATCCAACAGTCTCCCACTTGGATAAGTCTAAAACTATTATTGAGTATGACTTCAAAACCTAACTGGCAATCGTAGCTCTTAAAGTCGCTGTCGAACTCTGACCTTGTCAATGACTTGTCCATTAGATAAGGGATCATATATTCCTCCATTCTAGATATCATATGGACTGAGACATGGATTATAATCATTCTCTATGTCCATTTGTTGTTTCCTGATTTTCGATTTATGATGACTGACTGATTGAACAAATCAAATTAGTCCTGGCTTGGCCAAGCACTCACATGTGTCATCGCTAAATCATCGAGGGGCCCACAGATATCGCTTTCATCCCGAAGGTAAAAGGAATGGATAAACTTCGACTCATATGGCTTGTTCTACTACTTGTTGAATCATACACAAAGGCACGTTTTATAACATCGAGTTACCAAATGCGTTTTCGTGTAATCAATGTATAACCAACTCATAGTAACAACTCATATCTCTAGGTTTGAAGAATATAAGATATTATCGTCTCATGATCACTCGTGATAAAATCCATGAAGTGATTCAAATGAGCGCGGGTTGAATCCAATACTCAGAACTTATGAGCACTCATGAGTGTTGTAGCACCACTTTGTCCACCAACTTGGACCTCTACAAACCAACCCATGACAGTCTTGATTCATATCTACTTCCAACATATGACCGACTGTGGATGGTTTGAATAACTTAATCATTCAGGAAGAGCGACTTAGTTATTCTGGAAGTCAAAACATGCAAAGTGAAACACAAGAATAAATGAATCAAATATGGTATCAAACCCTATGAATATAAATAAACACTTTTATTTATCACCATACTGATTACTCATTATTCATTGTTTCGGTTTTATCAACTTTACACTTGAATTAAAAACACTAGTTGTCTCATGCTCCAAGCATGTACACTATGTTTTTCTTAAACAATAGCTTTGCCATACACCAAGTATGCACTCTATGTTTGTCTATGATCCTTACTTTGTGAAATAAACCAATTGAACATAATTTCAATGATTCTAATTTCACACTCCCAAATCCTTATCGAAAAATGTGAGAATTTCAAATTCCTATCATTTATCGAAATCTGTTTAGATTTTAAACTTATATGCACTGACCCTCCTGTAATGAATATGTACAAAGTCACAAAGACTTGTCAACAGTCATTATAAGGTATTCCAATGGAGTTCAACTCCATGGAAACTAAGTCTCATATTCAAAGTACATTGCTTTGAACATGCTTCTTGCATTAGGTTTTCTAATCTTACACAGATAATTTCCACCTATGGAGACAACTCCATATTCTCATTTTGACTATCACTTCTGAACAAGAGATGCCTCTTTTCAGAATATGTCAATATGGTCCTTCCAAAATTAGCACTATACTTCCAACTGTCCCTGAGCAACCAATCTTTGGTAAACCTCAGATTGTCCTCGACAATTGCTTAATCATTTTAGTCATATCCAATTCTAGACCTTTTCCCTTCTTAATGCCTCTGGGCATTTGGAAAAATTTAGAAATGACAAATATTATAGCACATGCAATCGATCCTGTACCCAAAGCAAATGGTACACGATTCATGATGTCTCACATAAAGACATGATTCTAGACCAGTCTTTTGCTACAATATTTTTATTTGCCATGTTTTCAAAATTTGACTATGAAGAGGGATGCCGTAATCATAATCGAATTTTGAGAACGCAATATATAGAATTTCCTTAAGTTGAACCAATCCAACATGAAATTCATATATATATTCTTGACTAAATATGATTAAGGTCTCAATCTAAGCCTTTAGAACTGAAATGAAGTATATCCTCTCCCTTAATTATAGCAAAACAACTTTTTCAATCCCTGCAGCCTCACGAATTGAAACTTTTGTTTTCTATAATTAACATTGCTAACTTGCAACACTAACAATAATTATCATGCTCCCACTAACATGATGATTATTAGCATAACACTTATGCTCCCACTAGCTTTGACATGTACTCAGAAATCAGCTGGACTTCTAGAAATCAATACTTTATTGACTTTCTTACCAAAGTTCAGATTTCTGATACGAGATGCTTTGATAAAACTTTATCAAAATCATACACCTTTCCTTAGATAGCATGCATGTGTGTCTAAACAATTTCAGAACTATGAAAAGGGATGCCGTAATCATAGTCTCAATTGTTTAGACCTTTTGCCATCTGCTTCAAATCTACTTGGTGGAAGTGTTTCCTCACCATCATTTTCATGAATCGGAGAGAAACCTTATGACCCTTAGATTTTATGGTGTATGTGTTCTTATCCATGTGAATCGTCAAAACCATAGTCACAAGACAAGGATAATGACAAATCCAAACTCATATGGACTGAACTTATGCAATATTAACTTCTTGCCACCTGGCAGTACAGGGCCTGCCATTGCTTCCAAGTTGTTATGCAACCAATTGAGAACTTTCAGAACTCCTATGCAAAGCCAACTTTAACTGGAATGGGCACAGAATATGTCAACACGATAGGTTATAAACCTCAAGTCGTGTGCTAGTGAAGAACCTCAGGTTTTATTCTTGATTAGTTCTTGAAATTCTTTTTAGGATCTTTAAGACTCACACTATCCTCTTGACATATAAGACTATCTTGCCAAATATTCAAGAGATAGTGCGGATTCTTTATCAAGACAAACACTTCACACAATTGGCCTTAGTTGGTCTTTGTTTTATCCAAAACATCACAACTTACCAATTTCAAATGTACAAGAGTAGGACACTTTTACTCTTACATTTGACAAGTGTATTAAACCTTTCTTTAAGATATGTCACTCAAGTTACAATCTTGGAATATGACTCTAAGAATTGTTTTGGAATGAAGTATGACTCATCTTCCTGATCTAACCACTTCAACAATTCATGACTTCTCTTCTTAGCTATCAGAATGCACTTACAGGATGAATTATGATATGGTCTCATAATCTTTAAGATGACCATTAAACATGATACTAAAGTACTCTCCCATCTTTTCAGATTTGAGAAACGTTTATCCTTCTGCCTAATTTGATTCTTCTTATTCGTTCTGCTATACATTGGAACTTTTCCAATGTCTCAGACTTATACTTAAGCTTGTAATTATAACCATATTTACTAAAATTTAGTAAATCATGACGAGTAGTCTTATCGATCTTTTGTGGTGGACTCTGATCAGTGCACAAGGATGTGTACTTGATCCCTTAGTCCTTCACTTGACTCACATATACATGTGAACAAGGAACTAGTCTTAAATTTTTCCAAAAATGAAACTTCTCATTCATCATACTATACAACTTGCATGATTCCAAGTTTCGGACCAATTGAAACTTGGGTGATGAGGAACTTTCCTGATTTGGTAAATTTAGACACTACCACAAATGAAAGAATCAAATCCATTTTCCAATATTGCTGTCAGTGGAATCATATAAGCAACAATTTTCCACAAATGTCATTGTAAGGATACTTAAAATAAATAAAATTAAACAATTTTCTTTTATTTTAAAACTTTGCGGAAAAACTTATCCTTACAATCCACATGGAAAATTGTTGTTATCTATTCCTTAGCAATATATCATAACTTCTTAAGCAACTGCTCAAAATTCTGATGCGATCGAAATCCACCTTCGCGATCAGAATCAGCATATACTTCCTTTAAGATTTCTCTCTATTCTTTGATTCTTAAAACATCAACATGTGACCCAGTCACATCATGTAATGAGGATCTCATAATAGAACTTAACAGAGTTAGATAATGGGCTCTACCGGATGTAGAGTCAAACTTATTGACTTTAACATCCTTAGGTAAATTTGGCAGCTTTGCAATCAACGCCCCTTCCTTTGGCAAAATAAACATATGGACCCTTTGGTAATGGGACTATCTAAGACTTAGCCTTTCTCTTTACCATTTGGTCAACCGGGTTGACTATGGCCAATCCCTTTCCATTGGAAAGAGAATGCTTTTTCTGGATTTCTAGTGTCACCATTGTCACTATCCATAAAGTTTTTGGGAAGTTGATCTTCTAATCAAATTTGCTTTACTATCGTTCCAAATCATTGCCGATTTAGCAGCACCAAGCAAATAAATATGATCATTAAGGTTCATGTCATAGTCTGTTTCATAGTAGTCCCAAAGGAACTCACTATGTGACTTAGAAAGTGATTTAACATCCAACTTTCTCAAGACTTTGACACCCAACTCTCCCGGCTTGTCAATATGTGACTTCATCTCTAAGATGTGATCACACATAGACCTTGCTTGCCATTAGGGCTTGAGTGACCTTGAACTTGTGGGTTAGGGAGAATAATTGGAGGAGGTGGAGGAAGAGAAGTATGACTTCCACGAGCCAAACTCGGGAAGTCATATTCATTAGGAAAGCTTGGTTTGGGAAGATCATTGTTGTCTAAACCAGACATCAACAATGGGAGAAATTCACGTAAAGTTGATTTAAGTCCTTAATATAACACCCAATATGACATATTAAGGCTAGGACCCAACAAACTATTTTATAACTTGGAAGAGGGATGCCGTAATCCAAGCTATAAAATATTTGAAGGTAGGTGAATGACGATTCACCAATTTCCACCAAGATAAACGAAATGTATTATTAGGTTTTAATTGGTTTTGAAACTCCTAGATTCTTTTGAGATTCATTGAACTTTTCAATGGCATGTTTCAATCTCGAGTGTGCCCTTCAGGTTTTGTGACTGGGATGCCGAGGATCACAAAACAAGGTGTGAAGTAACCATGCAAATATACTTGGTACCCTTAATATTTACCCCTCAATCGACGTGCCGGTTAACCACACACGCTCCAACGATATTATGATAAACATTAAGTTACCCTTTGCCTACCTTGTTAAGTCCAGGTTAGTGTGCCGGTTAACCACACACGCTCCACTAACAGCTTAAACAAAGTGAAAAGTGTAATTTCATGGATTAGCACCTTATTCACATTTTCCTAAGTAACTAAGATTGGGAATTAAGTGTTTAGTTACTTAGTATTTATCATTATACTTATAATGAAGGGAGAATTATAGTCCTTGTCCTACCTGTTCGGCTAACGACCCTCCACCGGTCAAGGAAGCGGTGAATGAGAGTGGACACCCATTAAACTGCCATTTTATAGGCAGTAACCTTATACCCCCCTTATAGACCGGCTTCGTGAATGAGGCCTACTAATGGTAAGACGACTTGCTCTTATACATATAATATATTAAACTTTTAATATTATAATAGTATAAGGGTGTATTTTAGACATTTAAAATACTTGGTGGTTTAATCTATTAATTAAACTAGACTTTTTAATTTAATTAAACTCAAACCATATATTTATGGATTAATAATACTCTTTTAATTAAACGCTTTAATTAACTATTAATAAAGTCCATAAGAGTTAATTTGAACTATTCAACAAAACATCATAATTCCAATTATTAAACTCAAAATTAAAACCATTTAATTAATTGTTTAAGTTATGAACCCAAGAGTTTTAGAATTCAATTCTTTTTTTTCATAAAAAACTTTTCTCAAATTCCAAAACTTGAGGGCAAGTTTTGTAATTCTTGAAAACCTTTGGATTCCATAACTTATGGAATTAATGGTGTTTTATGATGAAACTTTCCATGTTCCATAATTTAAGAACAAGTTATGGAATTCTTTAAAACATTAACACCAAATTTTGTAACTCCATAAAAACTTTGAATCAATTTTTTTTTTTAAAAAAACTTTCATATCCATAACTTATGGAAGTTTCAAAAACCCTTAAGATTACAACTTTAAAAAAACTTTTGAGCTCCAAAACAAGTAATTATCTTAAAATTTGACAAACGTCATGTTTTTTTTTTCCTTTTTTTTTTCAACTTGAAAATAAAACATTTGCATCAATATAACAGAAAACAACTCATGGCTCTGATACCACTATTGGGTTTTAGTATACTACCACTCCTATGGTGTACATGCAACCCTATAAACCTTGGATCTATGTTTTCTCTATTATACATGCAAATATTAACTATTCCAAGGTTTCATCCTAACTAGCATATTATGAAGCACCTATACTACAAAGTTATAGTTAGATGACATACCTTTTGATGTAGCTTGATGTCTTCAAGCTTTAAGAGCTTAGCCCCAATAGCGTGGAAGCCTCAAATGGAATCACAAATCACCAAACACCTTGGAAGAACTTGAGAGAATATGTATGCACACTAAAATCGGCCCACTCTTATTTTCACACACTTGTTCCAATTTTGTGAGCCAATGACCCCTTTATATATTATGGAGGATTAGGGTTACATCCATGTAAACCCTAATACCCATGACCTTTCATTTACATAGGATCCATGGGTTAAAAGCTCCATGGACCATCCATGAAAGCTTAGCCCAACCTAAATGAACTTGGCCCATTC
Organism: Lactuca virosa; assembly: GCF_052849685.1. Taxonomy (NCBI): domain Eukaryota; kingdom Viridiplantae; phylum Streptophyta; class Magnoliopsida; order Asterales; family Asteraceae; genus Lactuca; species Lactuca virosa. The sequence continues at coordinate 89,398,828 of NC_136429.1, forward strand.
CATATATATAAGAGTCCATATTTAATTAGTTCTTTTTGGTCACTTAATTAATTCTAAATTAATTCTTGATCAATACTAATTAAATAATATGATTCCATATTAATATATTAGAACTTATAATATATTAATATAAATCATAAATATACTATTCTCAAAAGACTATCCATATAAATTGTGCAGGTGAAGTGCAACCCAAATGGACCATGCCGGGTCGGGTCAAGTACATACCAAATATAGTTATGGACTTAGACATTAATCCAACACATTCTCCAGCTGCCGTCGTGTTTTCTAACCACAACTGGGTTAGCTATCCAGGAGGGAAAGGTGGTTTCCCTGAGGATTCTCGTTTGGACTAGTTTGTCTACTTCTACATTTATCGCCTTGTCTTGTCTCCATCCTGTCCCCTCCTTTTTTGTTTTACTACCGTGTTATCGAGTCTGATGTTCAAATTGTGTTCTATTATTTCTCAGCTTATCCCGACCATGTATGTTGTTTTTGTTGGGTTTTGAGCATTCTAACACTCCTATGGTGTACATGCAACCCTAGAAACATTGGATCTATGTTTTCTCTATTATACATGCAAATATTGATTTTTCCAAGGTTTCATCCTATCTAGCATATCATGAGGTATATGTAATATAAAACTAGTAGAATGACATACCTTTTATTGTTGCTTGATTCCTTAAGACCTTGTGAGCCTAGCACCCCAAGTGTGATGCCTCAAATGTTTCACACAACACCAAAACTCTTGGAATAACTTGAGAATAGAAGACTTGTATCACAAATTCGGCTAGCCCTCTCCTTTTAGTCTAAGTGCCGATTTTTGCTCAATATGAAGCTCCTTATATAGTGTCATGCAATTAGGGTTACACCATGCAAACCCTAATGTGCATGACCTTTCACTTACTCCATGATCCATGGGTTTTAACCTCCATGGAGCATCCATTGAGCACCCTATGGGTTTTAGCCCAATCTTATGAACCATGGATCATAAGCCCATTATATAAGAATGAATGATTTACACAATCAATCCTCATACATTTAAATAATCTCCTTTTGATCACAAAACTAATTCCAAATTAATTCTTGATCAATACTAATTAAATAATATGATTTCATATTAATATATTAGAACTTATAATATATTAATAAATCACAAGTGTCCTTTTTTCTCATTTTGTCTATCCAATTGTTGTGATGCCATGCAACCCAAATGGACCATGCCAAGTCGGGTCAAGTACATACCAAAAATAGTTATGGACTTAGACACTTTATCCAACAGTCTTCCACTTGGATAAGTCTAATAACTATTGTTACAGGTATGACTTCAGGATCCGACCAGCAATCATAGCTCTTTCAAAGTCTCGCGGACCTAGGATGATGCGCCATTTAAGATAAGTGATCATATAATCCTCTGTTCTCAAGATATCAGCTGGACAAATACATGGAACACCGTCGTACTTATTGTCTAGCAGTTTGTTTCCCGATTTCGGATTTGTTTGACATAGAACTTAATCGAACACATCAATTTAGTTCTGACCGGGCCCGACACATAAGTCAAAACAAAATCATTGAGGGGCCCAAGATATCGCTTCTAATCCTCCAAGGACTAGAAGGAACATATAAGCTTCGACTCATATGCTTGTAGTAACTATTCATCAAATTGTACACAACAGCACGTTTTATGGCATCAAGTTACTGATGCGTTTTCGTACTATCAATGTACAGCCAACTCATAGTTCAATAACTCATATCTCTTGGCTTGAAGACTCATATGATATTACCGTCTCACGATCACTCGAGATGAATTCGATGAAGTGATACAAATGAGCGTGGGTTGAATCCAATACTCAGACCTTATGAGCACTCATAAATGTTACAGCAACCATTGTTATGTCTAATACAATTTAGACAAATCTATAAACCCAATTCATGACAGTCTTATTTCAATACCTACTTCCAAAGTATGATTGACTGTGGACAGTTTGAATAATAAAATTATTCTGGAAGTCAAAACATAGAAAATGAAACAATAGTAAATGATTGACACAAGACAGTACCATACTAGTAAATAAAAAAACACCTTTTATTTAAACATCAAATGTCAATTACATTTCAACTATTACAAGTTTTGAAAGCTATCTAACTACTAAAACTAATACCATCCTTCAGCCCGATGCGCCTCGCATGTTGTATATGCTTAACCCTACTCAGTCCCTTCGTGAGGGGATCTGCTAGGTTCTTATCTGATGATACCCTCTTTGCCACGAGGAGTCCTTCTTCTATACGATGTCTAATGAAATGGTATTTTCTATCGATGTGCCTAGATCTGACGTGATCCCTTGGTTCCTTGGCTAAGGCAACTGCACTCTCGCTATCACAGAAAATCTCCATGGGCTCCTTTATAGCTGGTACAACTCCAAGGTCTCCAATGAAGTTCTTCAGCCATAACGCCTCCTTTTCCGCCTCGCTTGCTGCTATGTACTCTGATTCGCAAGTAGAATCAGCTACTGTCTCCTGCTTGGAACTTTTTCAAGTAATTGCTCTTCCATTCATGGTAAAGACCCAGCCCTACTGAGAGCGGAAATTATCCCTATCAGTCTGAAAGTTGGTGTCGTTATACCCCACCACTCTCAAGTCATCACTCCCACCGAGTGTAAGGACCCAGTCCTTAGTCCTCCGTAGGTACTTGAGAATGTTCTTAACTGCAGTCCAGTGAGCCTTGCTAGGGTTCCCTTGATATCTGCTAACCATGCTCAAGGCAAAGGCCACATCAGGGCGAGTACAAAGCATAGCATACATGATTGAGCCCACAGCGGAAGCATATGGTACATGACTCATCTCAGCTATCTCAGCCTCTGTACTCGGACTCTGAGTCTTACTCAGTTTGGCATTACTCTGGATTGGTAAGTCTCCTTTCTTGGAATCCTGCATGCTGAAGCTTTTCAGCACCTTATCCAAGTAGGTACTCTGACTAAGTCCAATTAGTCTCTTACTCCTCTCTCTCAATATCCTTATCCCTAGTATATAGGTAGCTTCTCCAAGGTCCTTCATAGCGAAACACTTCCCAAGCCAGGACTTTACCTCTGCAAGGTTGGGATGTCATTTCCTATGAGTAGTATGTCATTCACATACAATACCAGGAAGCTAACTATGCTCCCACTAGATTTGACATATACACAGGACTCATCTTCGCTTCTCGAAAAGCCAAACTCTTTGACTTTCTCATCGAAACAAAGATTCCATCGGCGAGATGCTTATTTCAATCCATAGATGGATTTCTCAAGCTTACACACTCTATCAGGGTACTTGGCATCGACAAAACCCTCTGGCTTATTCATGTAAACATCCTCAGCCAATTTTCCATTAAGGAAGGTGGTTTTGACATCCATTTGCCATATCTCATAGTCATGAAATGCAGCTATGGCTAGCACAACCCTAATAGATTTAATCTTTGCTACTGGTGAGAAGGTCTCATCATAGTCAACTCCCGGAGTTTGAGTAAAGCCCTTCGCAACCAATCGTGCTTTGTAGGTGTGTACCTTCCCATCCATGTCGATCTTCTTCTTGAAGATCCATTTGCACCCGACTGTCTTACGACCCGGTACATTGTCAACCAAGTTCCAAACTTGATTGTCATACATGGACTCAATCTCGCTGTCCATAGCCTCTTTCCATTTGGAAGACTCAGGGCCTGCCATGGCTTCCTTAAAGTTTTTAGGTTCATCCAAATTTATCAGTGTACTATCACTTATAAATGCATCACCTTCTGTAGTAATATGGAAACCATAATAAAAATCAGGTGTGCTCCTAACTCTTGTTGAATGCCTGAGAAGGATACATTGACAACCAAGTTCCAAACTTGATTGTCATACATGGATTGGATATCGCTGTCCATAGCCTCTTTCCATTTAGCAGACTCGGGGCCTTCCATGGATTCCCTATAGTTTTTAGGTTCATCCAGATTTACCAGTATACTATCACTGATAAATGTATCACCTTCTGCAGTAATATGGAAACCATAATAATGATCAGGTGCATTCCTAACTCTAGTGAAACGTCTTAGAGGTACGGGCTCGTCAGCTGATTTAACAGGAGTTTCCTCCTCAGGTTGATTGCTAGGGTTTGAGGTTCCTTCACCACTTGACTCTTGAAGCTCTTCAAGGTCAATTTTCCTCCCACTGTTTCCTTGGCTTATGAACTCTTTCTCACGAAAGACTCCTCTCCTTTCCACAAAGACCACATTATCACTGGGTGTGTAGAAGAGGTAACTAAAGGATTTTTATGGGTAGCCGATGAAAATACACCTTTCACTTCGAGGTTCGAGCTTGTCGTGAGACTCGCGCCTTACGAAAGCCTCGCAACCCTAAATATTGATGTGGTCCAAAGTGGGAACTTTCCTAGTCCACATCTCGTGAGGTGTTTTGGCAACCTTTTTAGTATGGACTAGATTAAGGATATGGGCGGCAGTCTCTAAGGCATACCCTCAGAATGAGATTGGTAACGAAGCTCGACTCATCATGGAACGAACCATCTCCAACAAGGTTCGATTGCGCCTCTCAGCCACACCATTCAGCTGTGGTGTTCTAGGAGGTGTCAATTGTGAAACAATTCCATATTCCTTAAGATAGTCAAGGAACTCGATGCTAAGATACTCACCACCCCGATCTGATCGAAGCATCTTGATCTTCCTGCCCAGCTGATTCTCCACTTCCTGCTTAAACTCTTTGAACTTTTCAAAGGTTTTTAACTTATGCTTGATTAAGTAAATATAACCATATCTGATGTAATCATCAGTAAAAGTCACATAGAAGCGGTTAGCATCCCTTGTGGCAGTTCTGAAGGGTCCACACACATCAGTGTGTATTAGGTCCAACAAACCTTCACCCCTAGCACAAGTACCAGTGAAGGGTGACTTTGTCATTTTTCCAAGGAAACAAGATTCGCAACTATCATCTGATTTTAGGTCAAATGATTCCAAAACTCCAGCCTTTTGGAGTTGGCCTATGCGCTTCTTGTTAACATGTCCAAGACGACAATGCCACAAGGATGCTTTATCCAAACTAATGGAAGAATCAATATGTAATACATTATTTCCTAAGTTGTCTACAATCGACACAGTTTCATATACACCATCACAAGGTAATGCTTTAAAATAAAATACACCATTATAAAAAGCATCAGTAGCACCAATCTTATTATCAAATGAAAAGGTAAATCCTTGCTTGTACAAACTATGAAAGGAAATAATATTTCTCGCCATTTCAGACGAGTAACAACATTTATTCAAATCTAATGTTAACCCATTACTAATCAATAAATAATAAACTCCAATCTTGGTAACAAGTGATGCTTTCCTATTGCCCATGATTAAGTTTATCTTCCTGTGCTCCACTTCTTCACTTCTTCTTAGGCCCTGCAAATCAGTATAAATGTGAATACCACAACCTGTATCAAGAACCCAAGAATTAGTATGTGATGAGTTATTAGACAATATAGTGTAAATACCTTCATGGGTGGGTTTTACTTTCCCATCCCTAACATCCTGCAAGTATTTGGGGCAGCTTCGCTTCCAGTGCCCTTTTTCCTGACAGTAGAAGCATTGTGCTTCCTTTGGGTTTGAAGAAGGAGTGATGGAACCACCTTTGGTTCCACTTGAAGAGGAGCCATCAAGAGACTTTACCTTGGTACCCTTCGAAGGGGTTTTCCTCTTCTCCCCCTTACCTTGCCCGATTGCCAGAACAGGGGTAGTAGTAGGAGTAGAAGTAACAACCGATTTACCTTTGAGACCACTTTCAGCGGTCCTCAAAAGTCCTTGAAGTTTGCTAAGTGTGAGCTCCTCCTTGTTCATATGATAAGTCATGCGGAACTGATCATAATTTGGAGGTAAGGAGTGTAGAATGATATCAATAGCCATCTCCTCAGGAAAGTCCACATTTAACTTTAGCAACCGGTCCACGAACCTTTTCATTTTCTGCAAGTGGTCGGTGATGGGTTCACCATCCTTCATCTTGGCTGTTATCATGGAAGAGATGATTTCATACCTCTCTTGACGAGCACTCTGATGATACCTTTCCATCAGGTCTTGGTGCATCTCAAAAGGGTAGAAATCTTCATAGGATTTCTGGAGTTCTGCTGATATGGTAGCCAACATGATGCAAGACACCTTAGTGGCATCTTTCTCATGGGCAGTGTACTCAGCAATCTCCTCAGGAGTAGCAGACGACTCATCAATAACCTTCAGTTCCTTATCAAGGACATACTCCTTGCTCTCATAGCGAGTAATGATCCTGATGTTCCTAATCCAATCATTGAAATTAGTTCCATCAAAAGTGACTTTCCCACACAAGTTCATGAGGGACAAGGATCCTGTAGGGTTTGAGCCAGTGGCAGTGTTGGAAGACATCTGAAAAGAAAGAAAGACAAGTTTAGATTAGATAAGGAATCCTTAATAAGTCACCCAAATGAAATATTAAGGCTAGGACCCAACACAATATCTTATAACTTGGAAGAGGGATGTCGTAATCCAAGCTACAAAATATTTGAAGGTAGGTAAATGATGATTTACCAATTTCCACCATGAAAAACAGAATAAACTATTAAGTTTTAAATGTATTGAAACTCCTAGATCTTTTGAGATTCATTGAACGATTCAATGGCATGTTTAAATCTCGATTGTGCCCTTCAAGTTTGTGACTGGGATGCCGAGGATCACAAAACAAGGTGTGAATAACCATGCAAATTAACTTGGTACTCTTAATTTTATCACCTAATCGATGTGCCGGTTAGCCACACACGCTCCATCGATCTATGATAAACCTTAAGCCACCCTTTTCCATCCTTGTTAAGTCCAAGTTAGTGTGCCGGTTAACCACACACGCTCCACTAACGACTTAGCAAGGTGCAAAGTGTAATTTCATGGGTTAGCACCTATTTCACATTTTCCTAAAGTAACTAAGATCGGGAATTAATAAATGTTTAGTTACTTTATATTTATCATTATACTTTTAATGAGAATTATAGTCTTTGTCCTACCCGTTCGGCTAACGAACCTCCACCAGTCAAGGAAGCGGTGGGTGAGAGTGGACACCCATTAAGCTGCCATTTTATAGGCAACAACCTTATACCCCCCTTATATACCGGCTTCGTGAATGAGGCCTACTAACGGTAAGACTGACTTGATCTTATACATACATATATATATATATATATATATATATATATATATATATATTATTAACTTATAATATTATAAAGTATAAGGGTTGAATTTTAACCTTTTAAAATTCTAGGGATTTGGAATTAAAGTTTTCTAAGTGGCTTTACAAATTCCAAAACTTGAGGGCAAGTTTTGAAACTATTCAAAACCTTTCATTTCTATAACTTATGAGTTTAATGGCTCAGAAAATGAAGACTCTTCATTTTATAACCTATGAGTTTTATTTAATGGCTCTTTAAAGGAAAAAGACTTTTGGTTATCCATAACTTGAGGACAAGTTATGGACCCCATTAAAACATATGCATCATGGATTTAATTAATCATAATCATCAAACAAGCAAGCATGATCATATTCAAACTCATAGAAGCAAGACAATTCATATCATCAAAGTTCAAGACATTAGCATAATCATATTAATTCAATTCTTGAAATTATGACAATTACCTTGTAATTAGATTAGGATAATCATTACCATATCATAAAAAACAGTTTAAACGACTAAAAACAGTTACAGGTAATGATCCTAACCCAATTATGGCCAAAAAAACTCGAACAACATGTTGTCTGTTCATCAGACTCGCTGAGTGCAAGAACAGACTCGTCGAGTCCATGAATAAAACCATCAACTCGTCGAGTCTGTTCATGGACTCGGTGAGTTGATCTGTCAGACAGCATTCCAGCTTTGCAAAATCACATATAAACAGCAATATAAAAGAAAACAAGCCTAGGCTCTGATACCATTGTTGGGTTTTGAGCATTCTAACACTCCTATGGTGTACATGCAACCCTAGAAACCTTGGATCTATGTTTTCTCTATTATACATGCAAATATTGATTTTTCCAAGGTTTCATCCTATCTAGCATATCATGAGGTATATGTAATATAAAACTAGTAGAATGACATACCTTTTATTGTTGCTTGATTCCTTAAGACCTTGTGAGCCTAGCACCCCAAGTATGATGCCTCAAATGTTTCACACAACACCGAAACTCTTGGAATAACTTGAGAATAGAACACTTGTATCACAAATTCGGCTAGCCCTCTCCTTTTAGTCTAAGTGTCGATTTTTGCTCCATATGAGGCTCCTTATATAGTGTCATGCAATTAGGGTTACACCATGCAAACCCTAATGTGCATGACCTTTCACTTACTCCATGATCCATGGGTTTTAACCTCCATGGAGCATTCATGGAGCACCCTATGGGCTTTAGCCCAATCTTATGAACCATGGATCATAAGCCCATTATATAAGAATGAATGATTTACACAATCAATCCTCATACATTTAAATAGTCTCCTTTTGATCACAAAATTAATTCCAAATTAATTCTTGATTAATACTAATTAAATAATATGATTTCATATTAATATATTAGAACTTATAATATATTAATAAATCGTAAGTGTCCTTTTTTCTCATTTTGTCTATCCAATTGTTGTGATGCCATGCAACCCAAATGGACCATGCCAAGCCGGGTCAAGTACATACCAAAAATATTTATGGACTTAGACACTTTTTCCAATAGTTTTCCATGCGAAAATGTGGTTGTATTGTTGTAGCAGTCTGAGTAGTTTTCCTCTTGTCTGGGTGGGTAGTGTGGAGCCAATTCTGACCTTCTGGCATGGATACTTGTCATGTATTACCTCTTCCGCTTTTGGTTCTTCTTCTCTTAGTCTCTTTTCTCTTCTTGTGATTTCTTCAGGTGCCATAACCTAATTTCACATGATGGTCTTCCTTATGATGGCTTTGACAGTTGCTACCCCCATTTCTGTGGTTTTTTAATTAAACCGCGGACGGTTGATACGACGGCTCCAAATTTGAGCATTGTTGTTCTTCCAAGTATAATGTTGTGTTTGGATGTTGCCCGAACAACAACAAAGTGTAGTAGCACTGTCTTCCTCTTTGTGTTATTCTCGTCCGCCAGGGTGAAAAGCAGGTGGATTGCTCCGAATTGTGTGACATTATGCCATGCGAAACCGGTTAATCTACCAGGTGATGGTTCTAGCCCATCCCTCCATGGGGGAGGTAGTCGTCTGAAACAATGTCCGAACATGATATTTGCCACACTTCCTCCATCGATGTACACTCTGTGGATTGTCGTGTTTCTTATCCAAGCTTGTATTTTTAAAGGTTCATCTCCTCCCCAATGTAGGGGAACTTGATCGTGTGGTGAAAATTGTAGCTTTATATTTTCCATGGTTGATGTAGTTGTTCTTGGCGCTTTTGTTTGGCGTTGGGCCCGAATGGTAAGTATCTCTGGTCCTTTCTCTATATTTTTGGTTTTTCCTTGATTGGTCTTACAGTTGGCTCGTTGGTGTTGTTTCTTTCTCTTAGGGTTCTGGCTATCTCTTTGAGCTTTCCTTGGTGAATGCATTCATTTAGTTCTTTATTTAGGACGTTGTAGTCAGTTGTGTCACGGCCTGGCCTTTTGTGGAATTCACAGTATTTGGATTTGTCTGGCGGTTTGTCCGAGAATCTGCGGGATTCCTTTTGGCATGTCGGTGATGGATAGTACGTCTAGGCGTTTGTATCGCATGTCATCCCTCTGGTATGGTCGATAGGGCATGCGGTGTAACATTTCGATTCCAGGTATTTTACATTTTGACCATTCATATGAGAATCATTTACATTTTGGTCCCAATGGTATTTTTAAAAATTTTGGGAGCAGCTTGCGTACGCTGGGCGTACGTAGCCTGGACCTAAAACCCTAATATTTAGGGTTTGTGCACTATTTATTCATCCTTAACTCTCAATGCCCCCTTCATTCATCAGCTTCCCAGCCTCATATTCGACTATTGTAAACCCTAATCCATTTCTAGAGCATCTATGAGCCTTGAGTGTGTATTTTAGTGATGTTGAAGGAGGAAGAAAAAGACGAGATGTTTATGAACTTTAACACTACTTTAATAAAAATTTCAATTTCTTATAAAAACAACCATGAGTGCATAATATTCAAAAACCATCAAATCAGAGTGTAACATTGTAGTTTCCAAAACATTCGTAGTTCATAATAGAAGTTGCAGAAATCTTCGGGGATGTTGTGTGAACATGTCAGGCATTAGGCCCCGCCTGGCATTAGGCCCTCACCCGGTATCGAGCCCCGCTCGGAACAGATCTGTCAGTCATTAGGCCCCGCCTGGCATCGGGCCCCGCCCGGTATACATACAAACACATAAACTCGTGCAAGAATCACAAAGATAAATAACATACGATATAATCATCAGGCCCCGCCTCGCATCGGGCCCCGCCCGGTATACATACATGCAGAGAGAGATGCAAACAAATAGCATCCTAATGATAATAAACCATGGGCCGACATTGGTGCCTTCGACCCGCTAAACACAGTGAGGAAATTCACCTCACAGACTGAACACAGCTAAATAAATCTTGAACGCTGTCGGCTCTACTGGTCACCTATAATAGAAACCTAATCATAAGCCACTGATCAAATACCTAAAATACCCTTAGGTCAACTCTGGTCAAGCCTCTGGTCAAAGGTCAAAGTTAAAAAGTCAACTGCTCAAAGAAGTCAACACTGACTGAGTACGCCCTGCGTACTCAGTCAGTACGCCCAACGTACTCCGAGTCTCAACCAACCCGTAGGGTGCTGACCCAGTACGCGTTGCGTACACTGAGGTACGCCCTGTGTATGCTCTCAGTTCTTAATCCATCCAGAAAAGGTCTTAAACATTTAAGCCCAAACGTCCATTACACAGATCTAGTTCCAAAACATGTCTTAATCCGTAAAGTCGATAACTTTTAGCTTTTGCATGTCTCAGTGGGTCCCAAATCTAATCCCTAGCTCTAAAAATTCATCAAAGGATCTAATACGCATGCATGGGAGGATAACAACCATCAAGATGGCATTTTATTCATTTGGGACCTCTAAAACGTACAGATCTAGAGACTAAGTTCCTGGAGTAACTTTTACTCACAAGGACAAACCAAAGGAACCAAAATAAGCCATGAATCACCCCAAACCAGATCTACACAAAGAGATGTCAAGATAAGAACTTTTTACCTTCAATAGCTTGCAAAAGAGTTGACAACTCTGGATCTCTAAGCTTCACTCTAAGCAATGAATCTTCAGTTACCTTCCATCTCCTTAAAATTCCCAAGAAACCACTAAGATTATTCACAAGAGCTCAAGAACACTAAAATGGTGGCTAAGGGTCGAGATTAGGGTTTGGGGTGATTCATGGCTTATTTTAGTTTCTTTGGTTTGTCCTTGTGAGTAAAAGTTACTCCATGAACTTAGGCTCTAGATCTGGACGTTTTAGAGGCCCCAAATGCATAAAAATGTCATCTTGATGGTTGTTATCCTCCCATGCATGTGTATTAGCTCCTTTGATGAAGTTGTAGAGCTAGGGCTTAGATTTGGGACCCGTTGAGCCATGAAAAAACTCAAAGTTATAGACTTTACGGATTAAGACATGTTTTGGAACTGGATCTGTGTAATGGACGTTTGGGCTTAAAGGTTTAAGACATTTCATGGATGGATTAAGAACTGAGAGCGTACGCGGGGCGCACCTCAATGTACGCAGCGCGTACTGGGTCAGCACCCTGTGGGTTGTTCAAGACTCGGAGTACGATGGGCGTACTGACTAGGTATGCAGGGCGTACTCAGTCAGTGTTGACTTCTTTGACCAGTTGACTTTTAACTTTGACCTTTAACCAGAGGCTTGACCAGAGTTGACTTAAGGGTAATTTGGGTATTTGATCAGTGGCTTATGATTAGGTTTCTATTGAGGGTGACCAGTAGAGCCGACAACGTTTAGGATTTATTCAGCTGTGTTCAGTCTGTGAGGTGAGTTTCCACATTGTGTTTAGCGGGTCGAAGGCACCAATGTTGGCCCATGGTTTATTATGATTAGGATGCTAGTTATCTGCGTGACTCTGCATGTATGTTTTATGTATGTATATCGGGCGGGGCCTGATGATTATATCGTATGTTATTTATCTTTGTGATTCTTGCATGTGTTTATGTGTTTGTTTGTATACTGGGCGGGGCATGATGACTGACAGATATGTTCTGAGCGGGGCTCGATATCGGGCGAGGCCCGATAATGGGTGGGGCCCATTATATGTTTGATATGTATGGTATGTGGTATTTTGGGGAACTCGCTAAGGTTTTTGCTTACGGTTTATATTTAAAATGTTTTCAGGTACATCTAGTTCCCCAGGGACGGGCCCAACATGATCGCACAGCATCCCCGATGATTTCCACAATTTCTATTATGAACTACGAATGTTTTGGAAAATACAATGTTACACTCTGATTTGATGGTTTTTGAATATTATGCACTCATGGTTGTTTTATAAGAAAATGAAGTTTTTATTAAAGTATTTGTGGGACGTTGCAGTGAAGCACCTTGGATCCAAAATCGCATCATCATTTGGCACCACTTGGAGGTAAAAAAAACTCTGATCTTGATGAAGTTT